>NW_027397074.1:68290975-68592246 GCF_003265705.2 Callorhinus ursinus | reverse complement strand
AGGAAGGAAGGAAGGAAGGAAGGAAGGAAGGAAGGAAGGAAGGAAATCAGTCAGGTGTCAGCTGCAATAGGCCAGGTGAGATGTAAGAGGTTTAAATTTGAAAATTTTCAGAAGGAAAAAAATCAAGATGGCTATTTTCAGCCTGTCACTTACTGAGCATCAACTATGTGGAAGATGCTGTATTTTTTGCTTTCCATATTTTACCTCGTTTAATGATTACCATAACCCTTTCAGGCAGATACTAGTATCTTAATCTAACAAATGAGGAACCTAAGTTTCAGAGAAAACAAATAAAGCTTAAAAATGCAACAAATAAACTACCAAAAAGAGTCAAATTTAGTAAAATGTTCTCAATACTGTCAGTGTGGTTTCCAGAACACTATTGCAGAGTATACTCTTAGTCACAAGCAGTCTCATTGTCTCTATTTCACTTATTCAGCAAATACAAATCAGTACCTAGAATGTGCTAGCACTATACATAATAACTACAGTCAATGAGGGGCACCTGGCTGGCTAAGTCAGAAGAGCATACAACTCTTGATCTCAGAGTAGTAAGTTCGAGCCCCACAGTGGGTGTTGAGATTACTAAAACAAACAAACAAACAAAAAAAAACAAACTTAAAAATAATTACAGTCAATGAGTTTACAATCAAGTGGAAAAGAGGCACAACATAATCCCACAATAAAATCTGTAATTAGAAATAATAAAGAATCATAAAAGAAAAAGTACAGGGGGGCGCCTGGGTGGCTCAGTCGTTAAGCGTCTGCCTTCGGCTCAGGTCATGGTCCCAGGGTCCTGGGATCGAGCCCCGCATCAGGGTCCCTGCTCAGCAGGAAGCCTGCTTCTCCCTCTCCCACTCCCCCTACTTGTGTTCCCTCTCTCACTGTGTCTCTCTCTGTCAAATAAATAAATAAAATCTTAAAAAAAAAAAAAGTACAGGGTATTATGACAGTAGACAGTATAAGAGGAGAACTTAATTTAGTATTGAGGGAAGGGGATACAATGGAAGATCTCTTGAGAAACTGGCATTTGAAACCTGCAGGTAGGATGAATAGGTAGAATGGCCTAAATGTAAAGCTGTTCCAATCTACCTCTCTGTGCTGTCACCTGTTAGTTACCTCCAGGCATCTCACTGGCTGAAAATTCTCACAACTAGCTTGTGACTCCATCTTCCAAAGTTCTTCAGCAAATATCTAATCAGATGCTTGACCTGAATTCCTTTTATACCTTCTCCAATGGCCATACCCTAGTAACCTTGCAGTACCTGTAACTGCTATACTTCTGGAATCTACAACTTAAATACCGTATTTCATCAAATCTAAGATATCATCTTAGAAAGACTAAGTTGGAAGACTCACCATTATTTCACATACCAATAAGAAAAAAATGTTACCAATTAAACTGACATCTCAACTTCAGAGATGTCAAAATGGAAAAAACCCAACAACTCCTAAAATCAATGAACTATGATATCCTAACTCTGATGACAACTGTTAATCTTTTTATAAGTCTCTCACTGTATTTTTTTCCATTATATTTACTTCATCTTCCCTTCTGTTATCTTTGACCTCAACTATACTTCTGGAAACTTGACCTCTTTATACTATCCTAATCTGTTAACTCTTGCCTGTTAGCAAAAAATGAGGTTAAAGTTTAGAGACATGAATTTAAAGAGGCAGCAATTCTATAACTTCATAGCACTCAGTCACATAGGCAGACAGAAAGAGAGAAGGCAGACTATAGGAGTAATCCAGGAATTTGGGAACTGGTAGAGGATAAGAGCCAAAAGTGTTGGAGGTATTTACAGGTGACTAACTGAAATGATCAGCCATTTTGAACAATTAGTATTTGTAACTCAATGCTTTAAAATACTTATCTCCCAAAATGTAACAGACTGAGAACCATTACATGACAACAGAACATCATTGAAACTGTCTGTAATGATCCACACCAGCCTGCCCATATCGTGCAACCCATACACCACATGCCTCTCACTACAGTAAAATTATTATAGTAATGGTTTATTTTTTGAAATAACTTCAGAATAATTCCATTAATCTGAATGTTCCTGGCTTTTAAACTCACACAAAGATTCTTCTCTTGTATATACAATTATGTGCTAAAACATCCTTTAGAAAAGTCATTCCAATGTTTTGGATTTAAATGATCTAAACTGTAGAAATACAACAAAACCAGAACAGATCAGATTCATATGTGTGGATAAAGAATCATGTTTTATATAAACAAAGTTGTGTACTTCTACACTATGTGGTTGGTGACAGTGGCGAACAGGTCCAACACTCTCCTGACAAGTCATAAAAGCATGAAATTACCCGTAAAAGTTGGGCAATTCTCTTCTACACTATCACCTCCATGGGATATGAGAACTAATCAGTGGATTTTTTAATGTTTCTGAATATAAAGCACAGGTCAGCAAACTATGGCCCGCAGACCAATTTGGCATATTGCCTATTTTGGTAGAGCTCACAAACTAAGAATGGTTTCTACATTTTATTTTTTTTTAAAGGTTTTATTTATTTATTTGAGAGAGAGAGAAAGAGAGAGGGAGGCAGGGGGGAGTAGCAGAGGGAGAGGGAGAAGCAGACTCCCTGCTGATAAGGGACTGCTCCCCGCCCAGCCCCCCCCCAGCCCCCCAACCAGGGGCTCAATCCCAGGACCTGGGATCATGACCTGAGCCAAAGGCAGATGCTTAACCGACTGAGCCACCAGGTGCCCCAGTTTCTACATTTTAAAAAGGTTTTTTAAGGGGTGCCTGGATGGCACAGTTGGTTTAATGTATGACTCTTGGTTTTGGCTTAGGTTGTGATCTCATGGTCATGAGATTGAGCCCCAGGACCAGCTCCACACTCAGCATGGAGTCTGCTTGAGATTCTCTCTCCCTCTCCTTCTGCCCCTCCTGCTAGTGCTCCCTCTCTTTAAATAAATAAATAAATAAATAAATAAATAAAGCATCAGGTTCCCTGCTCAGCGGGGAGCCTGTTTCTCCCTCTCCCTCTGCCGCTCCCCCTGCTTGTGCTCTCTCTGTCAAACAAATAAATAAAATCTTAAAAAAAAAAAAAAAGGTTTTTAAAAAAACTTAATATATCATGGCACATGGGAACACCTGGGTGGCTCAGTCGGTTAAGTGTCCGACTCTTGATGTGGCTCTTGATTTGGCTCAGGTCTTGATCTCAGGGTCGTGAGTTCAAGCCCCACATTGGGCTCCATGCTGGGCAGGGCGCCTACTTAAAAATATATATATACACATATTATATATATATTTATAATGGCACATAGAAATTATAGAAAATTCAAATTTCAGTTCCATAAATAATGTTTATTAGTAGAGAAAAAAAAAAACCCAAACACTCATTTGTTTATGTATTGTCTATGGCTACTTTTTTTGCTACAACAGCAGAGCTAAGTAGTTACAACAAGACTGTGTGGCCTGCAAAGCTTTAAATACTTACTCTTTGACATTTTACCAAAAAAAGTCTGACCCCTGACCCCAAAAAAGTCTTATTGTGTAATTCAGTGATGACATTGACAATTATTTCCGAATGGGCACAAGAGTTTGAACCAATAGCAACTTGGAAAATGATGACCATAGTCAATTAGAATTAACAAAGCTTAAACAGTTTTACAAGTAAATTAGTCTTAATTAAATTGGCAAAGTGGCAGATATCAAACACACTATTGCAAATATACCACTTAGAATTCTGAGTTCATCTCTTTAATTTGGTCCTTCTCTTCACTTATCCCCCAAGCAACCTTTAGTAACAATTCTCCAAAACTCATCTAGGAGTTTTAGGAAAGTCTACCTAAAGGTAGAGCATTTAATCACTGCAACCCTACCTAGGAACCTTCCATAGCTATCATATTTCCATGTTTCAGGAAAAAACAAAAAACAAGTGTCTTCATGAAATGTCAGGTGAATTGTGGCCAGTAGGTGGAGACAGTTTCTAACCAAAACTAGAGTAGCAAAATTTGAGTTGCAATGGAAATTTAAACTATCTTCATGTCTTTACCTTGAAATATTTAGTTAACTTGGATAAGACAAAGTGATTTTCCCCCCTAGGTTCAACAGTAATAACCAGGCTACCTCCCATTTCCTAAATCAGGTTTCACTAAGGGATCAGAAAATAGAAAAGCTGGTCGTTGGATACTCCATTCCCTATAGAATATGAACCTACTTTATTGACTAAAATAAATCAAGACTTCTCTTGCCAATAGAACAGGAATATTTTCTGATCATTTAATCTCAATTAGGTTAGTATCTTTCCTCTCAAATTAAACCTCAGGCCTTCTTCTCTACTATTCCCTAGCTACTTGATTATATAAAATGGGAATAACTATTCAGCAGGTAATGGTTTTGCTGACAGCTCCAAATCACCTGATCAAATACTATTTATCTTCACTCACAAAAATATCCTTCTCAAAGATTTTTCTCATTTTATAAACAAGAAAAAGTATCTTTTATGTACTGCAAATGGTAGAAACAGAAGGGTGGTTGTAATTTCTGGGCCACTAGTCTAGAGCTACAAGACAATTTCTAGCAGCACGCAGGACAAAGAAGGCTATTTCTATTAGGCCTCAGGGAAAGGCATTGTAAACTTCCTATCTCAACTCCTGATGCTTCCGCCACCCAAGCACTCAGTGCCCAGCATTCACTAGCTTTCCAAAGGTTCCCACAGGAGTTTATCTTTGGGGTTGCTCTGTCCTACACTTTTTCAGCACCTCTAATTTCAGTAGTATATACAACTCTGCCAGGTTTTAAGATGAAACTTTTTTTTTTTAAAGATTTTATTTATTCATTTGAGAGAGAGAGAGCGTGGGCAGGGAGGTGCAGAGGGAGAGGGAGAAAGAATCTGAAGCAGACTCTGCACTGAGCTCAGAGACCAACGTGGGGCTCAATCCCAGAACCCTGAGATCATGACCTGAGCCAAAACCAAGAGTCAGACACTTAACCGACTGAGCTACTCAGGCGCCCCAGATGAAACTCATTTTCAAAATAAAGCATACTGAGTGCAAAGGACTCACAGGCAACTCCTGCCACTATCACTACCCAGAGGATATATTTAGTACAAAGAATTTCTAGATGAAATAAATGAACAGTGATGTCTTCTAGAAGCTCCCTCTATTTGAAACAGACACCTCTCTACAATCCTTTCCTGTCATATCCCCAACGACCTTACTTACAGTCACACATTGTGCTAGGCATACAATACATATACAGTTTGATAAGTTGGCTACCTACTTCAGCAAGGTTGCCATATCTTACACTAAATCTTAGAAAGAAAAACATAAACTAAAGCCTCTAAAAACTCACCAGGCAAGAGTAAAGACTCTAACTTAGCAAGTTTAATTTAATATGAAAATACACATTTGTCTTTATAAGGCTATTTTCAGAAACCATTTCTTTTAAGTATTGTTCTAAACCACCTAGTATCAGAAGGTCCTGAAATTTTTATTTTACCTTTCAGATCATGTAAAATGTAGGTATAAGCATCCCAATCTCTCCATTTTAATAAACCCCAGACATTTACTCTCTATCAATTGCATGCCTCCCTAGAAAGCCAAAATATTTAAACCTAGTGAAAGCCAACATGGAACCAAACATAATTTTATCTTTCTTCCCTAGATGTTTCTGATCTTTTGAGAAAGTACTTAATTGGAAAGGAAGTCTATAGTTGATGGTTCCTATACAGCGGTTCCTCATTGGCTCCCTATATGTAGCCTCTCCTCTTCTCTTCCTATTATTTCCTTGACTTCTTACTTTCAACAAGTAACTGTTTTGAGTAATACTAAATGATTCCCCCAAAACAAGACTCTTGTAACCACACTTCCAGGTCTCCAATCAGATTCTTTAAATAACACATACTGGAAGAGGCAAGACTGAAGCAGAACCAAGAGACTGGCCTGAGGTACTAAGGTACTAAGATTCCGGGGTCTTAAATCAACTATATATTTTTCCAAAATCAATTTAACAAATAAAGGCAACAGTAGGAATGTAGAAAGTCTTTTTCAGAAAAAATGACTGATCCATTTTTGTCCTGACTTTGGCCTAATTACTTCAACCAGTGGCTCTAACTCCACATATATACAGACAAACCCCCAGCAGGGCCAGCAACTGTTGGGAAAAATGAGAAAGCAAGATATTCCTAGAGACAATCTGAGTTCTACCAGGGCATGTGGGAACCCTCCAGGGATGCCTGTAATTACAGAAACTCATTCCTCTGGCCATTCACTGCCTTCATCTTAAAGACATAATTGGCATAATTCTATAGTTGTTTTTATTAAACATTCGTATATTTATTATGTGTTTATTATGTGTTGAGAGTTGTGTTTTAATTTTCTTTCTCTATGTAACGGAAAAAACCCACAAGTCTACCCACTAAGAAAGGTCTAAGGAAACACCAAATAATGCCTAGATGAGGACTCAATTCTACAGTCCATACAACTGGTCCCATACTGCCTCTTTTTCTGCTTTCAGAATCTAAGTTTCTCTTCAAGATGTTATAGAATTGCTGAAGAATATTCCCCTAGCTTAAACAAGTTGTAGTCTTCTGTTCTCAACCTAGGGATATAGACTAACTCATACGTAACATTTTTAAAGCTGCTGCTCTGCAATGTACATCCCTCATAAAAACTTAATCACAATAAATTTAGTTAAATTCTTTAAAACCGGATTGCTCTAGCTTCACAGAACAAGTCTGGCTGCTCAGCTTCAATTCCCTGGAGAGAAGAGAGAAGCTCTACTCTATTATGAAACCAGCTTGCCTAATCAAATTCCCTTTCAGAGAAAGAGGTCAAGGAGAATAACTGCTGTGCATTTTTCAATTCTTCCAAGAAATGACTGTGATTGACAGATGCTACTTCTTTGAGTTCCAATGGCCAAGATCAACTAATTGTTCCTTAGTTAAAAGAATGATACCAATCCACCAAGCTACAGGACTCTCTATAATCATAATACAGAATACTTTACATTTGTCAAGTTTCATGATTTTTGAAGCTTACACACACACACACACACATTCCTTTCTCTCCCTCCCTCTCTCTCAACACCTCATTGGGAAGGTAGAACAGATATCCTTATTTTACACACAGGGAAACTGCAAGAAAGGCAATATATCACTTGCCCAAGATGCACACGTTAGGTGGTAGATCTAAAAGTCTATGTTATCTCACAGTCTTATGATTTCCTACACATTATGTATCTTTGCAATCTCCTTGGTATGTCTACTAATCCCATTATCTGCCCCAATTCATTGAAATATTTACTAACAGAAGACAGCATGTTCAGATGATATAGTGGTATAGTGGACATAGATGTATAGTGTAGTAGAAAGAGATATTTGGAGACTAAGATGGGTTCAAATGACAGTTTTTCTACTTAAGGTGTGTACAACTTAGGGTAAATTGATAACTAGTCTCAATATCTTACCTGTTAATTGGTGTACCATCTACCTCACAGAATTCTAAGAATTAAATGAGTTAACACACTGTTAAGCCCTTGATACATAAAAGATACTCAAATGTTAACTCCCTCCACTAGAATAGTCCTAAACAGATTGCCAGCCTCTTGAGAGTCTAACTCATCTGATTTCAGTGACTCCTAAAACTCAGGGATGAGGATTAGGGAAATTGGAGTGTTAACACTTTCCTGGCACTTCCCTCAGACATGTGGGGCTTTTTTGGCTGTCAGTCTAATGAGCAGATTTTAGAAATGCAGTCAAACCAATTATGAAAAAAATAGGAAAAGGCAAATGTATCCAAATAAATAACACTTATCATGGGCACACGAAGTAATTAATTATCCTATCAACTAAACATATATTGGAATGCCAGCTAGATTATACCAGTCAGAATAAAGAAGAGCTGAATTAATGTTACTTGTCCTACAGAATAACTGGTTAGAGCCATACAAAGAGAAATATTATGAACATCAATCTAAACAATCCTTCTCCACACTACTACTGAATAAGCCAAATGGGATAAAGCACTTTTCATAACAAATAAATGAATAATCACATTGACTATGAAATAAGTTCCTAAAAGTGAATTTACAGTCTCTAAAATGAATTTCTTAGTTTAGAACAAATCATATCTGGGGTGCCTGGCTGGCTCAGACGGTGGAACATGTGACTCTTGATCTTGGGGTTCTGAGTTTGAGTGCCACATTGGGTGTGGAGACTACTTAACAATAAAAAATAAAAGAACAAATCATATCTGAGTACTTATTCTCAATACCACACATAAATTCATACTAGGCCACCTCTTTCCTGGGATTATACTACATTTCAATAGTTAAGGGACAATTGCTATAAATATTTGAATGACTTCAACATGTTAAGCCCTGACCTGTAAGACTTTAATTTGTTGTTGCTGCTTTTATTGTTTTTCTGTTTGAAAAAATTTTTGTGTGTTAGATTCCCTCAGGTAAGTTTTATTCTGTGGTTATAATCAGTTCATGGCTTCTATTAGAACATTTTCAAAGCCATATCCAGATAGTGATATTAGTTGAAGGGACATACATATATTTGCATATAACTTTTATGTGTTGTAAGAATATTTTTTATCTCTTGGTCTCGGGGAATCAGCAGAATACTACTTATAATAAATGTAGCATTGTTATTTCTTGGTTTCCTTTTTTAAAAATTCCGTTTCCTCAACCATTAAAACTGAGCTTCCCAAAACTAAAGTTTCAAAGATAGGAAAAAAAAAAAAGAATGCTACTAGATGTCTTTGCTATATCAATTTGAAGAAAAGTGGCTAAGCAATATGCTTTTAAGAGTGTTTCTCAATCTAGAAGCCAAGTTGTAACAGTGTCCCAAATACACTTTTTTTTTTAAGATTTTTATTTATTTATTTGACAGAGAGAGACATAGCGAGAGAGGGAACACAAGCAGGGGGGAGTGGGAGAGGGAGAAGCAGGCTTCCTGCCGAGCAGGGAGCCTGATGCGGGGCTCGATCCCAGAACCCTGGGATCATGACCTGAGCCGAAGGCAGACACCTAACGACTGAGCCACCCAGGCATCCCCCAAACACACTTATTTCTAAAAACATTTAAGCACCTTTTTATGAAGAAACTAAATTAGATGCAAAGTTTTCCCTACTAATGTCACTTTCATTCTCATATTACATTCAGTCGTATTGAGTGGGAGAGAAAGAGTGACATATAGCAGTCAGCAGGAAATTTTGCACAACCAGTAAATTCTATTATATATGCTACAGCCTCAGCTGTGACAATTACAGATTATTATAGTGCTTATGGGATATTTTCTCTTTATCATGCATAAATTCATGATAATGAAGGAAGCGAGGAGAGTGAAGAAACTAGAACAAGTGCCTCTTCGGGGCTCATGTATGAGAATGCTATGAATGCTTAGTACCCACACAAAGCAAGTTATAATCACCTAATCACAGGGAAAGTGATGGCTAACAAATTACTAACACTGTTCCTAAAAATGTTTAAGATTTGAAAATTCTGTGAATTCTAATTTTTTCACAGAGGATAATAAGAACTTATTCTTTAACAGTTCATATTTATTTGCCTTAATATAACCTACAAAATGATGACCTAAGGAAAAAAATAGAATTCATGTTTCTGGGAATAAAGTTTCATCTTAAAAAAAAAAAAAACTGGCTTAGCCATAATTACTTATTGTTAAAAAATGACAGACTTTGTGACACTAAATGAGTAATTTTATTATATGACCATAAAATCCTTTTATGAACACCATTCCATCCTGCAAAAGAGTCTGTGGTAAAGTCACTAAAGGCAATTTAACAGCAAAGGCTCTGGACAAAGAATGCATAATTTGAATCATGGCTCTATCATTCACTAGTTGTGTGACCTTGGGCAAGTTATTTAATGTCTGTGTCTCAATTACTTCACCTATAAAAAGGGGAGGATGATAATAATCTTACCTACATAATAAGGTTGTGGTAAGAATAAATGATATGAATAGCATATTCTGAGTACTTAAAAGTTAGTTCTGCTTTACTTTCTTATAATTTGGGGAGGTTGTAAAACAAACGGATAAACTCGTGGAGAACATGTTTGTGATGATGTGAATGTTCTTTGCCATTTATATTAAGGGAAAAAAGAATGGGGAGGAGAGCGGATGCTTTTAAATGTTACTTATAGAAGAAACGCCTGGGTGGCTTGGTCAGTTGTTACTTATAGCTACAGAAGGAAAAACAAAGATTCTTATTTATTCCTTTGAACAAAAATACAATGAAAAAATTCACTGGAAACAATAGATTAAACCACTCCATATCTGCTAACAAGTAGCAATTAAATAACATTCACTTTTTAAAAACATCTTTTTCTTTCACAGTCGCCCAAAATATTTTTCACTGTTATATCATCTTTTTTCAGATCAAGCAGGGATGTCATACTTGAACACTGTTCCTCTGTCATGACGCCAAAATGAACTCATATTTTTTAAATGCTGCTCAGAACATGCATTCATTTGACAAATATTTATTGAAAGCCATGCACTAAGTAGGCATCAGGGACACAAAGATGACTAAGACATGCCCTGATCTTCAATCTTAGTCTTTTAGAAGAAACAAACATGTAAAATCACCAGAAGAGGAATAATGTGTGATAGCAGCAAAGGACTGAAATATATTAAAGAATATTAGGGATGCCTGGCTGTCTCATTCGGTAGAGCATGTAGGACTCTTGATCTCAGGACTGTGAATTCAAGCCCCATGTGTGGAATAGAGTTTACTTAAAAAAATTAATATATATATTTAATATATATCATTATATATTTATAAAAATATATAAGTAAATTTATAAAAATTATTTATAAATAAAACTTATTTATAAAATATATAAACTTATATATAAAATATATTTTATATATATATATTTAAAATCTAGGAGTTCATAATGATACCAAAAACAAAACAAAAAAGACCCCAATCAGTCACCATTGGATAATGCTGTGAACCAATTCATTATTTTGAAAATTGATAAATAAAAGGGAAGAACTGAGCATTCATCCTGACTTTCCCAAATGAACTACAGGGTAATTAAATACTAGATAAGGGGAAGTTTTTTTTTAATAGAAGTATTACATGTAATAAATAAATAATGATAGGTCGGAATATCATCATTTTGCAGCTCTTAATGATTTAATGGACCTAAGTAAAAATCATCAATAGCTACTGACATCACAAAAAGAAAGATATTAGACACTTCCTGATGAAAGTTATCACCACTCTGAAGAAGTCTGAGCAAACTTCTAAATCTAAGTACCAATTTACAGGAAATGCAGAGGACAAAGGAACACATTAAAAGACATCATAGAGATACCATCAGCAAAAATCAGACTCAAGGAAACTTTGTCAAGACAAATGACCCAGTTTCTGTAACAAAAAATTAAAGAGAAAGAAAAAAAGACAGAAGAGTTTTAAGTGACAAAACAACCAACTGCACTGAACAAAATTTATTTGTATCCCAAACACACTGAAAAAAAAATATATATATATATGAATGACACAATCAGAAATGCAAACCATGCGGTTTTGATGCTATTAAAGAATTATTGTTAATGTTTTTAGTGTGATAATGGAACCGTGGTTATTTATTAAAACCCTTATCTTTTAGAGATATAAAGAAAAATGTATATAGGTAAAACTATAAAATGTCTAGAACTTGCATCCAATAATTCAGGGGAGTGGGTAGGGGTATACATGAAACATTTGGCCATTATTAACAATTGCTGAAGGTAGGTAATGTGGTATATGTTTGACATTTTCTATTACAAAAACTTTAAAAAGAAACAGTAAAGTTCAAAATGATGAGAACGAGAGGGACTGTATATAAAGTACTTAGCCTGTACATCACAAGTACTAGTTGTAATTATTCAAAAGCTTAAGGATTGGATTAGATGAACTCTCAGGCACTTTCCAAATCTGAAAGTCTAAAATTTTATGACTAGATTATCTTTAAAGGTCATTTTTAATCTCTAAAAGTCTTTAGTTCTTCCCCAGGGATCTGGCTCAATTTTCTTCTCCCACTGGTTAACAATTGCCTGAAAAAACACCAAACAACTACTTTTAAAAAGCACATGAACTGGGGGACACCTGGGTGGCTCAGTCGGTTGAGCGTCTACCTTTGGCTCGGGTCATGATCCCGGTGTGCTGGGATCGAGTCCCACATAGGGCTCCTTGCTCAGCGGGGAGCCTGCTTCTCCCTCTGCCTGCCACTACCCCTGCTCGCGCTCTCTCTCTCTGTGACAAATAAATAAAATCTTTAAAAAAAAAAAAAAAAGCACATGAACTGGGATTGACTCCCAGTTCAGTGCTTGGAGGTTTTGACTGTAACACCCACTTCAATTCTGGAGTCTGAATGTTATACTGCTTAATTAATAGGTTAAACAGTCAGTACTGATTAAACACATGGAAAATTTTGTTTTACTCAATGGAGAAAACTTTTCTTTAAAAGACTATATTTATTTGAGAGAGGAGAGAGAGCATGAGCGGGGTTGGGGGGAGGCAGGTGTGGAGAGCAGACTCCCCGCTGAGCAAGAAGCCTGGTGCAGGGCTCGAATCCCAGGACCATGAGATCATGACCTGAGCCAAAGGCAGCCGCTTAACTGACTGAGCCACCCAAGTGCCCCTCAATGGAGAAAACTCTTGTGTTTCTTTTTCCCACACACATAAATAGTTAGGGAACAGTGTTTCAAAAACCCCTGAATATAATGAAACACTTTCAGGGGGTGCTTGAGATCACAAGTATTTTTGTGATAATACTAAGACAATATTTGTGTTTTTTACTCTCATTATCTCATAAGTGTACAGTAGAGTTTTCCACAAGATACATGATGTGTGACAATGCACCAGACTGAATGCAAAAGCACATATGAAATTCAAGCTGTTTTTAATAAAGCCAGATATCAGAGAGATTTGCAAAAATACAAAACAATGCCATTCTTCCCATGAAATGTTTTGTTTTGGAAAAAATATAGTTATTTTTCATATGGTTATTTATGTTGACATGTAATGGGCTTATTATTTTCAAATAAAATAAATATTTTTAAATTTTCTCACTTTCAAAGAAATAGTAACCTGTTTATTATTGTTATTATAAACAAAGTTCTCCATTTTAATTCCTAATACAGTAAATATTGATAGCTATAACCCACATACACAAAAACTCTTTGGGATCCTCAAATTGTTAAGAATGTAAAAGGGTCCTGAAACCAAGAAGTTTGAGAACTACTGCTCTAGAACACACACAACTCCATCTAATTATGTCTGTCACTACATCACCTCACATTACTACTCCATTTTACATTACGGAGACTCAATTCTTTCATTTTCACCCCACAAAGGGTATTTGCTCTAAAACTAGTTGGTTTAAGGGATGCCTGGGTGGCTCAGTCGGTTAAGCATCTGCCTTTGGCTGAGGTTATGATCCCAGAGTCCTGGGATCAAGTCCCACATGAGGCTCCTTGCCCAGTCTGCTTCTCCCTCTGCCTGCCAGTTGCCCTGCTTGTGTTCTCTCTCTCTCTGACAAATAAATAAATACAAATCTTTA
This sequence comes from Callorhinus ursinus, assembly GCF_003265705.2. NCBI lineage: Eukaryota > Metazoa > Chordata > Mammalia > Carnivora > Otariidae > Callorhinus > Callorhinus ursinus. The sequence goes on along the minus strand of NW_027397074.1, from coordinate 68,578,684 downwards.
AAAATAAAATCTTTAGGGGTACCTGAGTGTCTCAGTTGTTAAGTGTCTGCCTTTGGCTCAGGCCATGATCCTAGGGTCCTGGGATCGAGCCCTGCATCAGGCTCCTTGCTCTGCGGGAAGCCTGCTTCTCCCTCTCCCACTCCCCCTGCTTGTGTTCCCTCTCTCACCGTGTCTCTCTCTCTCTCTCTCTCTCTGTCAAATAAATAAATAAATAAAATCTTTTTAAAAAAATCTTTAAAACTAGTTGGTTTGATATGCCTAAAATTTACTGGGGGGATGCCCTGGTTTGTTGTTGTTGTCTTCTTAAGATTTTATTTATTTATCCGAGAGAAACAGAGATCACAAGCAGGGGTGAGGGGTAGAGGGAGAAGCAGACTCCCCGCTGAACAGGGAGCCCGACTTGGGACTTGATCCCAGGACCCTGGGATCATGACCTGAGCCGAAAGCAGTCACTTAACCGACTGAGCCACCCAGGCGCCGTGATGTCCTGGTTTAAAGAGAGAAATTATTGCTCACAACTGTATAAAGATATGAAGAATTTTAATCACATGGATTCTACAAAGTTAAGAACATTTCTCTTTGGAGGGAAGTTGGCACTAAGTCGAAGGACCTAAGTTCTTTTTTGTGTGATCTTTTTTCCTTTCCATTAAGACTTGCCAAGGCTGGAAGTTAAGAGTCCTCAATTCCTGTTCCCTGACACCACAGGAAGACTTTGGCAAAAATACTCCTTCCTGGTCAGGGTAGGAAAGCTGGTCATCTCAGAACACACAGAGCTCATCACTTCCTCGCCTTATGGACTCTCCATCAGGAATCTCTATGTACTGATCTCTGCCCAATTCTCCAAAAAAAAACTTGGAAGTTTAAGTCAATTTAATAAATTTGGGTGCTCTTGAAAGAATGACTCATGGAGGCCACATATAGGAGAAAAAGAAAAGAACATAGCGGATGCTAGCTGTAAATACATACATACAATACACACATCAGGGAGGAAACAGATGGGAGAGAAAGAGAAGACTGCAGCTCTAAACAGTTGATGCTGGCTACAAATACATACTCACAAACATACATATACATGTAAACACCTAGAGTTGGCTATCCCATCCTCACGAACTCCTGAGCAGCCCTGGACCCTTCTGTATCATGTCTTCTAATCGTTTATACTCCAAGGCAAATTTTAACTAGATTTCACTTTTATAAAAATATTGTAGAAAAAATCTGAAATTTGTCCACCCTCCTAGAGCTATAAATTGATACAATAAAAACTGTACTATTCCAGTTGGCCAAAAATAAAGCTCCAGAAACTAATGATTTGAAGGTTTTTTTTATTTCTCGATACACTTTCCTGCTTTGAAAAAAAATTCTTTTAAAAAAATTTCATTCCCGGGGCGCCTGGGTGGCTCAGTCGTTAAGCGTCTGCCTTCAGCTTAGGTCATGATCCCAGGGTCCTGGGATCAAGGCCCGCATCAGGCTCCCTGCTCAGCGGGAAGCCTGCTTCTCCCTCTCCCATTCCCCCTGCTTGTGTTCCCTCTCTCACTGTGTCTCTGTCAAATAAATAAATAAAATCTTTTTAAAAGATAAATAAAAATAAATCTTAAAAAAAATTTCATTCCCATTTCTTTTCAATTAATCAACAATTACATACTGAACATAGAAAAGAGAAAGCAAGAGTGAAAGTAACAAGTCAGAATCCTCCAAGAGAATTCCTCATTTCCATCCCCAGAAAGGTGAAAATCACATTGACTCAAGATGGCCCCCAAACAGCTACTCCAAGCTTTTTCTGTCCCTCCGATTCCTCACTCTCATCAGATGACCTTACTTCTTCTCTGAGAAGACTGACAAACTCGCTCATCTTAACTTCAGAATCACTCTTTATTCAAAAATCAAGCCCAACCCCATATCTTTCTTTCCTTTATTACTTCCACACAGCAGAATTCACATCCTTACCATTTCCCTTAAACTATTCAACTAGAACACAGTCTTTCTACTTCAGGAAATCTTGGAAATCAATTATTTATAATAAAATAGTATTCAAATTAAATAATTCATTAACTAGGCTAGAGGACAGTGCTTCCTTTTCTTTTTTAAATGACTCCATTGTAGAAGGGTTTAAAGATATTAAAATGATTCTAATATTTGGATCTTCATTTTGTTTTTTAAAGCCTCAGATGTAATGTGTTTCTTTATTCTATTCCTGAGAGGGTTCTTCCCTGAGGTCACAAGATCAAATCAGACCACATTAGTAGACTGGTTTTAAAGTAAAAAATGACCACCTGATGCTATTTGGAAGCTAATATGAAACAAGATAGCAATACTGAATTCAGGCCTCAGGCCGTGTAGTAAAAGAAGTATTGCTCTATTCATACAATAATAGAATATAATAAACCTCTTTGTTTTAAAGATAATCACTGGAGGTGCCTGGCCAGCTCATTTGCTCATTTGGAAGAGTATGAAATGCTTGATCTCCCAGTCATGAGTTCGAGCCCCATGTCGGGTGTAGAGATTACCAAAAAAAGTAAAAATAAATAAAAATAAAAAATAAATTTAAAAAAGATAATCACTGAACTCTACGAGAATCAAAGCAAAAGGAATGGGATGCCTGGGTGGCTCAGTAGGTTAAGCGTCTGCCTTCAGCTCAGGTCATGATCTCAGGGTCCTGGGATCGACCCCTGCTTCTCCCTCTTCCTTTGTCCCTCCCCCTGCTTGTGTGTTCTCTCTCTTTCATGCTCTCTCTCAAATAAATAAATAAATAAAAATCTAAAAAAAAAGAAAAAGGAACTACCTGTAATATAAAACTTTAGTCTCTCAAAATGTTTGAGGAGAAAAAGGTCAAGTTTAACTGAAGTCTGGAAAATTCTAATCACTACTTTACCTTTGACAAATATAGTTGTTTGGTTTATGTATTTATCCCAATACATTTTAAGTACATAAAAAGTATAGAAAATAGGGGAATTCCCAATCAGAAAAGGACAATTATCATATGATCTCATTGATATGTGGAATTTGAGAAACAAAACAGAGGATCATAGGGGAAGAGAGGAAAAAATAAAACAAGACAAAACCAGAGAAGGAGACAAACCATAAGAGACTCTTAATCATAGGAAACAAACAGAGTTGCTAGAGGGGAAAGGGGTGGAGGGATGGGGTAACTGGGTGATGGACATTAAGGAAGACATGTGTTATAATGAGCACTGGGTATTATATAAGACTGATTGAAAAAAAAAGACTGATGAAGCACAGGCCTGTACCTCTGAAACCAATAATACATTATATGTTTGTTAATTAACTGAATTTAAATAAAAATGTTTAAAAATAAAAAATAAAGAAAATAGAAGACTTCCATTTCCAGCCAATAAGGAGTAACAGGTACAACATTCACCTACCTGCCTGAATCAAACAAACAAAAACAGACAAAATATATGAAACAATGGTTTTGAAGACACGGTTCAGGCAGTGAAAGAAAGGACAGTGATCCCTGAGAGACAGGAAACAAGTGAAATGAGTTCTATGAATGCCTGAGCTTACTACCTTGAGACCATTTCCAGGGCACCGCTCAGGGCGAAGGAACCCCGTAGAGTCCAGCAGACTATCTTAGTTGAGGAGATGGAGCTGAGAGTCGGTGGGGAGACCAAGGCAGATACAGTTTGCAGGACAGAGTGCTGGAGAAGAGAAGGCTGCACAGAAAGCTTTCTGGAAATATGTGGTGGGTGCCCCTCAAGTATTCAGCAGAATACTGATCAGTGATTGCATGTAAGGGACCACTGTCACTCAAATAAAACAGGAATAATGTTTATTCTTGAATGGCATTCAGGAATACCAATCAGAATGGAAAAGCCCCCAATTTACAGAGCACCGGGCAGAGTATACAAAAGGGTGTGGGGAAAAATTACCTTGGATGGAAAACTGCTCTGGCCCAACCTAACAAATCCTAAATGGGAGACCAAGAAGGGTCAAAGTGTAATGATAACTTAGGTGTGATAGAAAACAAAGAAAAAGAAAAAGATCCAATACCCACAAGGTAAAATTCACAATGCTTAGAATCCAAACAAATTTAAAAGACACACAAAGAAACAAGAAAATATGACCCATAAAGAGGAGAATCAGCTGAAACTTATACAAAATTGACACAGATGTCAGAATTAGTAGACATGGGCATTAAAACAGTTATAATGCCTGTATTCCATTTTCAAAAAAAAAATGGAAACATAGGAGATATAAAAAAAATCTAAATCAAACTTCTAGAGATTAAATGTACAATGTCTTAGATGAAAAATACACTGCATAAGATTAACAGCAAACTAGACAAAACCAAATAAGAGATGAGTGAACTTGAAGACACAACAAAAGAAACTGTCCAAAATGAACCAGAGGAAAAAAGGGAAAAAAGATCATCACTGAGTTATGGGAACACTTTAAGCTGTCTAATATATTTGTAATTTGAGTTTCTTAAAGGAGAGGGAATAGGGACAGAAAAGTATTTTAAAAAACAATTGGAGGGGTGCCTGGGTGGCTCAGTTGGCTAAGCAACTGCCTCCGGCTCAGGTCATGATCCCAGGGTCCCAGGACTGAGTCCCGCATCAGATGCCCTGCTCCTCGGGGAGCGTGCTTCTCCCTCTGCTTGTGCTCTCTCTCTCTCTGTCAAATAAATAAACTCTTAAAAAAAAAAAGTTTGAAAAAATTTTTCCAAATTTGATAAAAAAAACAATAAACCCATAGGTTCAAGATGTTCAATGAACCTCCAAGAAGAAGAACACAAGAAAAACTACATCAATAACATAATCAAGTTGTTCAAATCACTGATAAAAAGACAATATTAAAAGCAGCCAGAAAAAAAGACACACTATATATAGAGGAACAAAGATAAGGATGACAGATTTCTCATCAGAAACAATGCAAGTCAACAGTGAAGCAACAGCTTTAAGGGGATGCAAAAGCAAAAATGGTCAACCTACAATTCTATACTCAGGAAAAAATATGTTTCAAAAACAAAGGTGAAATAAAGACATTTTCAGATACAGGAAAGAACTCATTACCAGTAGGCCTGCACTAGAAGAAATGTTGAAATAAACCTTTTGAGAAAGATAACACCAGATGAAAATCTGAATCCGCACAAAGGAGTGAAGAGCACCAGAATGAATAACTACATGGGTATTTGTGTAAGATTTTTTTTCTTATTATGTAAATCTCTAAGATAGTTTACTGTTGATATAAAAATAATCACAAGATGGTGTGGGTTCATAATCAAGGGAGAAAAAATATGAAAAAAATAGCACAAAATCTGAGAGGGAAGAGAGGGGAATATTTCTTCTATTGTCTAAGAACTATTGTAAACTTTTTTTTTCAGTTTATTATAAATTTTTTATACTATAGGTAAAGTGGTATAACATTTAAAGGCAAACTATGATAAGCTGCAGATGTGTACTACAAATCCCAAAGCAACTATTAAATAAAACAAATATGCCAACAAAGAAATATGAGTGAATGGTAATTAACCCAAAATAAGACAGAAAGAAAGGAAAAATAAAACTAGAACAGATGGGGTAAATAGAAAACAAATAGCAAGACAGTAGGTTTAAACCTAACCATATCAATAATCACTTTAAATATAGTCAGTTGAAAGATAGAGATTGTCATTTGCATTAATAAAGCAAAACTCAACTATATGCTGTATAGTATTATACACTTACTAGAATGGATAAAAATAAAGACTGCCCATACAAGGTGTTGCCAAGGATGTGGAGGAACTCAAAATCTCCTATACTTCTGGTGGGAATGTAAAATAGCAAAACCATTTTGGAAAACAGTTTGGCAGTTTCTTAGAAGTTAAACATAATTATATGATCTAAATATTACACTCCTAGATATTTAACAAAGGAATGAAAGCATATGTCTACAAACACTTGTACACAAATGTTCACAGCGGCTAAGAGCCCCAAACTGGAAATAAACCAAATATCTATGAAAGCAGTTGAAAAGTCAAAGTGTGGTCTAGCCACACAATGTAATACTACTAAGAAGAAGTAAAAGGAATGAACCTCTGACCACTCAACAGATGAATCTCAAAATAATGATGCTAAGTGAAAGAACTATAAACCCCCACCCCCAAAAAATGATGCACTGCATGATTTCATAAAAAAATGCCAACTCATCTATTGTAACATAAAGCAGTTCAGTAATTGCCTAGGGATGAGGTTAGGTGGGAAGGGGCAGAAGACTTTAGAGGTGATAGATAGATTTTGTATCTTAACTGTGATGACAGTTTCACAGTTGTATACCTACGCCAAAATTTTTTAAGTTGTACACCTTCGATACATTTTTACTTATTAATTTATGTAATGATTATAGGCCTATTCAGGTTTTTATTTCTTCTTGAGTCAGTTTTAGTAAGTTAGCTTTATTTCTGATTTCTATTATTTCTTCTTTGACCTATGAGTTACTAAGAAGTATGCCATGCCTCTAAATTTCCAAACATGTAGTGATTTTGATCATCCTTTAATTTCAATCTTTATTGAGTATGAGAACATCTTTTAGTTTAATTTCAATCTTTTAGTTTAATTTCAATCTTTATTGAGTATGAGAACATACTCATGCTTAAATACCCATTCATTGGTTTTGTTGAGACTTGCTTTATGAATTCAGTATTTGTACAATTTTCTAAAAACTGCTTAAAAAGGAAGTATATTCTCATCTATTATGTGCAGGACTCTGTAGAGGCCCACCAAATCAAGCTTGTTGGTCATCTGTTCAAATCTTCTCAAATTTTTTGTCTGTTTGACCTGCAATCACTGAGAAAAATGTGTTAAAATGTCCTACTTTGTAGATTTATCAATTTTCCTATAATTGTGTATGTATTATTTTCTCCTATATTCTATCTACATATTTTGAGGCCATAGTATTGGAGGCACAGGATTTGGAATTATTATCCCTTCCTAGTTAATTATTCCTTTTATAATTTTTAGTGACTGATTTTTAAAATTCTAATGATTTTCGCCTTCAAGTTAATTTTGCCTACTAATGCCCAGCTATACCAGCTTTCTTTTAGAATACGTTTTTCCATACCTTACTTTCAATCTGATTCTTTATGTTTTATTAGGTATGCCTCTTATAAACTGCATAGAGCTGAATTCTTTTATATTCAATCTGATGATGTTACAGTCATCTATTACTACATGAAAAACTACCCCAAAACTTAGTGGTAAACAATAATCATTTTGTTTTTCTCACGATTTTGTGGGCCACAAATTCTATCAGGGCATAGCAGAGATAGCAGGTCTCTGATCTACAATGTCTGGGACCTCAGATGGGATGACTTGAATAGATGAAGATGGCTAGGATGTCTCAACAGGAGCTATTTGTCTGAGACCCCAGTTCTTCTCCAGGTGCATTTTGCTAGGGCTGGACTGTCCAACTTCCTTCACTCACTCATACAGCTGACAGCTAGTTGATGCTATTTGTTAGTAGCTCACCGGGGCTATCAACCAGTGCCTACATGTGTCCTCTCCATCTGGCTTGGGCCTCTTACAGCATCTGGGTTCTGAGTGCGAGTATTCCAAAAGGCATAGGCAGAAGCTGCAAGGCTTCTTATAACCTAGCCTCAGAAGTCTTAGAAAGTGGCATTCAACTGGTCACTAAAGTCAGCCTAGATTCAAAGGGAGGAGAGCAATAGACTCCACCTCTGAATGGCAAGGAAGAAATTAACAATGGCCACTTTGGAGAAAAGCTACCACATAACCACCCTCTGGCCCCAACAAGTCCCTCCCACATGCAAAACACACTCACCCTCTTCTAAGACCTTCAAAAGTCTCATCTCATAATGGCATCAGCTTGATGTCCAGAATCTTGATTATCTAATTCAGGTCCAGGTGAGATTGAGGCTCCTCAGATGCAGTTCCTCAGGTACAGCTACTGGAGTATAGTTCCTCTTGATCTGAATAAAGAAACAAATTATCTGCTCCCACACACCCAACACACAAACGTACAACAGTGAGACTGACTCAGGATAACCACAATTACACTCTCATTCAAAATATGAGGAAGAAGGGGAAGGAACAAGAAACACATAGCAGTTACTGGTCCATACCAATTCCGAAATTTAATTAGACACAAGTCACCAGTTCCTTGATTACAGTCCAATCCTATTCCCTGAGAGTGATTCTCCAAAACTCTCGGCTCCACCTCCGAGTCATCCTTCCTTTCACATAAGAGATGATTAATGTTTGCAATGGAGTAGCCTTCTCAGCCTGCTTCCTGCTTGTAGATGATTAGAAGTCCAAAGGTTTATTTTCAGTTTTTACTGTCTCTGTTCCTTTTTAATCCAAGCTGAAGCTGCTTCTGTTAGTACAATTTGTTTAAACACCTTGTAGATCTCCTATGACTCTTACAGGCGTTCACTCCAGAAGACACAGCCATACCAACCTTCTCTATCTTAAGTTCTGTGTTCTGAGGCTACAGTAAGAAAACACCCTTAGGATCCTTAGAAGCCCTATTATTTAACAGAGAAGGTGTAAGAGGCATTCCTTTAAGATCTTTGGACATCTTTTTATCTAGCTAAAACATTCTATTCTATTCTTATATCTTTTTGAAGTCTTAGCAAAGGGATTTATATTTGTACCCTTGAGATCTTTACTCTGAGGCCATGTTTTATTGGTAGAATCTTGAATTTTACCTTTGCTCTGAAGCCATTTCATTAAGTCATTGGCCATCTAGAGCAACTGGAGATGAGAAAAAGTTTTATTTTAAAACATGACAGATCCTGGGTTAGAAACATTTCCCCTTTAAGTTCTGCTTAAAAACTGAATATAGTTTATTTTTTACCTCATTCACCTCTATATAGGCAGTTAGAAACAGCTAGGTAACACTTGCCAACATTCTGCCTAGGAATCTCTTTGGATAAATCCAATTCATTGGATACATTTTCTATCTTCCATGTTACCACATTTGACAATGCTAACAAACCTTGTACCATTTATATGACAATGATTCCCTGTTATCCAGCCTCCAATAATACTTTTCTCACTGTGTTTAAAGACCTAACAGTGTCCTCAAGGTCCCTTCAGCTTCTACTCACCACCAAGTTCCAAAGCCAACCTAAATTTTAGGTTATAGATGCACCTCACTTCCAGGTACCAAATTCTTTTCAATTATCTATTGCTACGAACAAAATACTCCAAAACTTAATGTCATAAAACTACAATCATCTTATTATGCTCATAACTCTGAGGGTCAAGAATTCAGACAGACTATAGGGGATAGTTTGTGTCTGCTCCATGACATCTAGGGCTTCAGGCAGAGTGGCTCTAATGGCTGAAGATGGCTAGACTGGGTCCATATGTCTGGGGCCTGGGTTTTTCTCCATATGATGTCTGCTGGGACTGGAACATCCAAGATGACTTCTTCACTCACATGGCTGGCAGTTGATGCTGGTTGCTGGCTGGAAGCTCAGCTGGGCCTCTCCATCTGGCTTGGGCTTCTCACAGCATGGCAGCTGGGTTCCCAGACTATATTCCATGGGAGAGCGTTCCAAAAAAACAATGTTGAAAGATAGATGGAAGCTGCAAAAGCGTCTCATGACCTAGCCTTAAAAGTCCCCAAAATGTCACTTCTGGTATCTTCCATTGGTCAAACAAGTCACTAAAGCCAGCCCAGATTCAAGATGAGTGGAGGAATAAATCTGACCTTTAGGAGGGAGAATAGCATACATGTAAAGGAAATGAACTAATATCAGCCATCTTGGAAACACACTATAAAAGACAATCTGTCTTTTAAGTGGTAAGTGTAATTCACTCACTTTAGTATGATTACTGATGCATTTGAATTAATTTCTACCATCTTTTACTGTGCCTTCTATTTATCCTTTCTTTTCTATATTACACTTTCCTTTCCTGCTTTCTATTAGATTAAGCAAGTACACAAATCATAAACTCAATGAATTATCACCAAGTGAAACAATCATGTTACTACCACACAGGTCAAGAAATCCAGCACTCTAGAAACCTCCTTCATCCTCCCTCCCAATCACTGTCCTTTCCCTCACTATCATGACTTTTAACACCATATGTGAGAGTTCATAGCTTTATGTAAATGAAATCATATAGTACATATTCTTTGTGTCCGGCCTCCTTCATTCAGCATTTTTTTTTAAAGATTTTATTTATTTATTTGAGAGAGAGAGAGAGTGAGAGAGAGAGAGCACGAGAGGGAAGAGGGTCAGAGGGAGAAGCAGACTCCCCGCTGAGCAGGGAGCCCGATGTGGGACTAGATCCCGGGACTCCAGGATCATGACCTGAGCCGAAGGCAGTCGCTTAACCAACTGAGCCACCCAGGCGCCCATTCAGCATTCTTTATTAGACCATAATCTTATACATAGCAACAATTTATTCATTTCCATTACTTTATAGTATTCCATTGTATGAGTATGCCACAATTTATCCATTCTATCATTGATGTTGTCCACTGAGTTTTAAATTTTGATGACTGTATTTTTTAAAGTTCTATTTAAAAAAAAAATCTTTAGAGCACTTTTGGTTGTGGGAATCCTGTATGGCCTATATTGAAGATATTCCCATAGAGAAGTTTTGCATTTGCTTCAGCCTGATGCCATGTGACTGTCACTGATTCAGGACTACTTTACACATTAATTTCTCAGCTTTGGGTTTCCTAAAATGCAGAGAAAGAGGGACATTCTAAACCAAAATTACAGGAGAATAAGCCCATGGTAACAAATTCTCAGAAAAAAACTTTTTCATCTAGAACTCATACAGTGTGGACAAACTCATACAGTGTGTGACATCACATCACTAGACAGATGTTTTTCTAGATCATCTTTTCAAAAGTGTGACCACCTTTTGAGGAACCTAGCTTTATGGAGAGAGGCAGGAAAGTCTCCTGTTCCTGTATGGCTGTTAAAACTGAAGCCTCTTCATTACCCAGGGCCAGCCATAGTTTTAATTTATGTACTTACCACTTTAGTTTTTAATTCCCCCTTCATTTTTGCCCTTGAGGATTTTCCTTACTTTTTTTTATAAGCTCAGTTATGGAATTTAAAATAATGTTTGTTATATTTTATCTGGCAATTTACCGGAATCTCAAGTGCACTTTTCACCTTTTGTCAAATGTAAAGCATATGACAGGAAAAAAAAATCCAAAAAAGCCATAGGCAGCAAAACTCAAAAAGAGGAAGAAAAAAAAAAGAAAAATCTTCTGCCTTTTATCACACATAGGAGATAGCACTCATAGATCCAAGGTTATTAGTACTAATTAGATTCTAACTGAAGGAATGTACATACTCTATCATCCTTTCTAAATCTCTTTGTGCTCTGGCGAGGACGAACACAATGGAGAGGACACCAATCAAGCAGGTATACCAAGGCAGTTCCAAACACAACTGATGTTACATTAGGAAGGCAGAACCTTTCAATCAGGGTGACCTAGATTATACAATGAGGAATGATCTAAAGGAACTGAGAAATGAAGTATTAAGATAAACCTAACAGTTTCGGGGCACCTGGTTAGCTCAGTTGGTAGAGCATGCAACTCTTGATCTCGGGATTGAGTTTGAGCCCCATGTTGGGTGTAGAGATTACTTAAATATAAAAAAGATTTTTAAAAAATGATAAACCTAACAATTTCCTAAAGGGCTTCATTTTCTTTTCAGTGAACTTTTGTCCTCTTTCCTACCAAGTACTATGTAACTACATAAATCTGCAGGAATAAAAAACTTTCCATCAGTAATGTAAGTATAAACACTATTCAGCTAAAAAGTAAATAGGGGAGAAAATGGAAATAAGAAACAGTAAATGACATTCAGACATTGGGACAATATCAACAAAGCATATATTTTAATGTCCATAAAAAACCATGAAATACTACAAATTATTTATTTGATATATATTATGTACAAAGTATTGTATTAAATGATAGGACACAAATATGAAGTAAGAATCAAGCAAATTTATCAGGCAAGATAGAGCTATAAATACTATACACTTTCAAGTGAACTTTAGAAATATAAAACACAAAAATAATCAATTGAGGAAGGGAAACATTTTAAAAGTCAAGAGGTATATAAGTATTGTATGATCCCACTTATATGAAATGTCCAGAACAGGCAAATCTATAGAGACAGAAAATAGATTAGTGGTTGCCTAGAGGTGGTGAGGGTGGAGTGAAGTGGGAGGAGTAGGGGAATGATTACTACAGGTTTCTTTTTGGGATGCTGAAAATGTCCTAAAATAAGATTAGATTATGGTGATGGTCACACACTCTATAAATATAAAAGAAACACTGAATTGTATACCTTAAATGAGTGAGCTTTACAGTATGAAATTATATCTCAATAAAGCTATTTTTAAAAGTCAAGAGATCTATTTATTTCCAAAAAGTTGTAACATTCTACCAAAAGAGAAACTCAGCCCACCAAGCAATCTTCAAGATATTTTTGTTTGTTTGTTTCAACAAAGGCAAGATACTCTTGTCAAATTGAACTTCTTTAGGGTCTACAATAAAATGAGTTTAGGGTCTATGATAAAAATGAATGATAAAAACAAGATCCTAAAGATAGCACAGGGATTTAAGTCATCCCACAAATGCTAAAGTTAAATTAGAACTAAGAGGGGATACCTGGGTGGCTCAGTTGGTTAAGCGTCTGCCCCAGGGTCCTGGGATCAAGTCCCGCGTTGGGCTCCTGCTTGGTGGGGCGCATGCTTCTCCCTCTGCCTCTGCCCCTCTCCCTGCTTGTGTGCTCTCTCTCTAATAGATAAATAAAATCTTAAATAAATAAATTAAATAAATAAGAACTAAGTAAAAGGGGAGTAGATCAAAATGGCAAGTTTGTCTAAAAATTCTTAAATTATTTCTCACTTTCATCTCTGTCTCTCTCCGTATCACCTCTCATCGATTTTTTCTTAAAACAGATAATTTGACATTTTCAATGCTCTTACTTTCATGTTACAGGGACTATGAAATAAACAGGAATTGGGACACCTGGGTGGCTCAGCCGGTTAAGTGTCTGCCTTTGGCTCAGGTCATGATACCAGGGTCCTGGGATCAAGTCCTGCATCGGGCTTCTTGCTCAGCAGGGAGCCTGCTTCTCCCTCTGCCTGCTGCTCCCCCTGCTTGTGCTCTCTCTCTCTCTGACAAATAAATAAAATCTTAAAAAAAAAAAAAAAGAAACAGTTATTAGTACTACCATTCATCCAACCATACAAGATTAGAAACTCATCCTCCTCTCATCACACAGAGCATCCACCCCAACAAAAAATGTCACCAAATTCCATCAATTCTATCATCTTAATATCTCTCTTATTAGATTTCCTCCATTTCCCGTCATAGGAAAGGCCTTTATCCTCTCTTACTAAGATAACTACAACAGCCTGTTTTCTTTGCCTTCAATACTACCCTCACCCCTGGGGCACCTGGGTGGCTCAGTCGGTTAAGCATCTGCCTTCAGCTCAGGTCATGATACCAGGATTCTGGGATAGAGCCCATGTCTGGCTCCCTGCTCAGTGGGGAGTCTGCTTCTCCCTTTCTCTCTGCAGCTCCCCCTGCTTGTGCTCTCTCTCTCTCTCAAATAAATAAAATCTTAAAAAAAAAAAATACTACCTTCACCCCCACCTCCAATATATTATCCACACTAATATCCAAATCTAATAAGGCTAAGGTAAACTCAATAAACTGGAGAGCATGCATGTACACACACACATCCTCTCTTTCTTACTTTAAATTGACATTTTCTACTAATGTTATTTTATAATCCATTTTTTGTTTTCACTTAAAACATAATGATCATTAAAAAAAAAAAACCATAATGACCAATTCCCCTTCTCATTAAGTATACTTGTACAACATAATTTCTGATGGCTGCATATTATTACATTCTATGGACATACCATATTTTATTATTTCTTCTTAACAAAATATACTCATGCTGTATTAGTAAACAAAAAAGTTTCTCTTCACTGTTTTCTCTTATCTTTCCTTTAAATAGTAAACAAAAAAGATTCTCTTCATTGTTTTCTCTTATCTTTCCTTTAAAACCTATCTATATCTAAAATTATGCCACAGGGGCAGGGCGTCTGGGTGGCTCAGATGGTTAAGCATCTGCCTTTGGCTCAGGTCATGATTCCAAGGTCCTGGGATCGAGCCCCACATTGGGCTCCTGGCTCAGCAGGGAGCCTGCTTCTCCCTCTCCCTCTGCCTCCTTCCAGCTCATGCTCTCTCTCTCTCTCTGTATCTGTGTCTCAAATGAATAAATAAAATCTTAAAAAAATAAAATAAAATAAAATTATACCACAGGGGTACCTGGGCGATGCAGTCAGTTAACCGTCCGACTCCTGGTTTTAGCTAAGGTCATGATCTCATGGTCGTGGGATAGAGCTCTGTGTTGGGCTCCGTGCTCAGCATGGGGTCTGCTTAAGACTCTCCCCCTCTCCCTCTGGTCCTCCCCCACTGCATGTTCTCTCTCTCTCTCTAAAATAAATAAATCTTTTAAAAATTAAATTAAAACTATGTTATCTTTGTTAATATAAAATCATCTTTGTTTCATCTTTTATGGTATTTATTACATTCTAATTTGAGTAAGTTACTATATGATTTATTAATTCTATTCTATTAAAACCTTCTGAGTATATACATATATATATTTTTTTAAGATTTTATTTATTTGACAGAGAGAGACACAGCGAGAGAGGAACACAGCAGGGGGAGTGGGAGAGGGAAAAGCAGGCTTCCTGCGGAACAGGGAGCCTGATGCGGGGCTCGATCCCAGGACACTGGGATCATGACCTGAGCCGAAGGCAGACACTTAGCGACTGAGCCACCAGGCACCCCCCTTCTGAGTATATTTATTTTATTTTATTCAAGCTTTGGATGCCTCCTCCACCACCACTCCTACCTCAGCATCTAGCTCAGTATCATTATTAAATAGGTACTCAATGATACGAGTGATTTATCCAGAAAAAGTTACCCTGATAAAAATATTATGTCCATTATGCTACCTAAACTTCTCTGAGATGACAGTTTAGCTCAGGGCTCTTCCCACGTATGATTCTTCAGCATTTCCTTTGATTCTGTGAGTTACTCTTATTATCCTTATAATATCCTCCTTCCCCTACCCACTCTTTTTGCTTAAATCAACTTGCAACCAAAGAAAACCTAACTGATAAAGGCTGGAACACTTTGTAATTACTCAACAGACATTTGTTGAGCAAAATAGTGAATGAAT
Source organism: Callorhinus ursinus (assembly GCF_003265705.2). Lineage (NCBI taxonomy): Eukaryota > Metazoa > Chordata > Mammalia > Carnivora > Otariidae > Callorhinus > Callorhinus ursinus. Next base: position 68,563,467 of record NW_027397074.1, on the reverse strand, counting down.
GTACTGAAAGGCAGTTAAATGTATACTGAGAAGGAAGAAATGGATACAGACAAGAAACAGGAATATATTGAAACTGGAAGATACTAGCTACACTGACAATAGGTCGCTATATCAAAACAATTATCTTCATTTTGGACAACTTTTCCCGTATTAACTCTCATCACAAAAGCTGTTCTCGCCAAAGGCTTTGAAGTCATCCTTAACTCCTCTTTCTTTCAAACACTAGTTGAATTTATTAGCATATTCAATTTGCTCTACTTTCAAAATATATACAGAATCTAACCACTTCTCCCATCTTCACTGCTATTATCTGATCCAAACTATCATCATCTCTTATCTGGTCATTGCAGTAACCTCCTAACTAATCTTCTTACTACCATCCCTGACCCTCTTCAGTGTATTCTCAACCTTGCAGCCTGAATGATCTTGTTAAAACTTAGATCAGATCATGTCACTCTGCTTGAAACTTTCCAATCATTTCCTATCTCATTTAGAACAATAGCCAAAGCCTAAAATCCTTAATATAACCAATTAAGACCATGTATGGTATGTCTCCCTACCTTCTGGCCTCATCCATACAACTCTCCATCACTAATGTACTCCAGCTACACTGGCTTCCTTGCTATTCCTTAAAATCACCTGGTATAACGGCCCCTCAGAACATCTGCACTTGCTGTACTCTCTGCCAGAACACTGTTGCCTCACTCTTATATAAAGCAACTCCATTAAGGTCATGCCATTCAATTATGTCATTTATTCCTCTCCTAGCTACTGCCATCTATTAAATTCATCTCTCGGGGCGCCTGGATGGCTGTCGCTAAGCGTCTGCCTTCGACTCAGGTCATGATCCCAGAGTCCTGGGATCGAGCCCCGCATTGGGCTCCCTGCCCTCTCCCACTCCCCCTGCTTGTGTTCCCTCTCTGGCTGTGTCTCTCTCTGTCAAATAAATAAAATCTTTATAAATAAATAAATAAGTCTCTCTCAGATTCTAGTCATCCTAAATTTCACCATTAACCTGGGCTTAGCAGAGCAAAGGTAAATGGAAATTGTTGGGTGGGGCTCCTGGGAAGGCCCCTCCCCTTTTTTTGGCCATTTGCCCTTTCTCCTTGATAGCTATAATACAGGAATAATGCCTTGAGCTCCAGCAGTCATCTTGAACCATGAAAGGATGGAAGCAACATACTAAGAATGATGGAGCAAAATGACAATCTTTGCAGAGTAACCATGCCAACCTTGTAATACTTATTACCTCTGTATTTCTTTATAACTACAATACATTCTGAGGGTTACAAGTGAGTAGAATTAATAAATCATGCATATAACTTACTCAGAATCTAATACATACCCATAAATACTATAAAAGATGTAAAACAATAATTTTACATGAACAAAGATAGTGTATTATATGCATATAAACCACTGTTATTGATGGTTACTGTCAAATGCAGCTGAATCTAATTCCAAGTAGTTTTTCCAGTGCACATTGCCCTGGGTTCCGTTAATAAGGAAGCAATAAAAACTGGATGTTGAGTAGACAACTAGAAGTTGTGCAACACTGAGTGAATTCAACAGTGCATGTGGGTGGCCCACGAAGATCTGGCCTTTAAGTCCCTTCATTTCATCTCTAATGATGTTCTCCTTCATTCTATCTCAGCTAACTACTACCAAGGTCGCACCCCAGATCTTATCATCACCGGAAACCATTCCATCTCCAAGAGCTTATTTGGGTAATTTGCTCTCTGACCTCTCCTTTTAGCTTGCTTGTTCAGTTACTCCTACTCTGATCTCACATTGACTTTAGCTCACTGATCCTTTTACTTTCAATCTCTTGGCCATCTTTTATTCCTTTTCCTTCTTATCCATGATTTCCTACCCTTACATCCCATGAATCACCACTGTAATAACTCTTTACATCTTCTGAGCCCCATAACAGTATATCCAATTTGTCTACTAGCCATCCCTATTTAGATGTTCCACAGACATCTCAAACTTAACATGTCTAAAATTAAAGTATCTTCTCCCACCGCATTTTACCTCCTATGTTGGTGAATGACACCAGCATCCACCCAAATGTCCTAACTGGCCATAACTGTCTTCCCTCTCTTTCACTCCTCCCTACAATAACCAGAACCTGATTCTACCTCTGGGGTGACTCTGAAAAAGTTCAACTTCATCTCTCCAATCCCACCGTTAGGGCCCAAGATTGTGTTTCCATATCTGAAAAGGTCACTAACCATTCCTTTCTGCATATGGTACTAATTGCTTCTACTCTAATGCATTCTCCCCATTCTCCATACTGCATCCAAAGTAATCTAAAATAAAATTCCAACCATGACACTCTCCTATTAGCTCACAAATACCAAGGTAAGTTTTAGAAACCTGGGCAGCCCCAGGGAGTGCAGAGACTAAAGCTGCCAGGACATTTTCAGGTCTCCCATTTCTTTGCACACTACTAGCTTCATTCCCTCAGGTTACTTTAAATCACTGGGAACATGGCTATCAGCAGCTCCAGGGTAATCCCCGAAAGTAAAGAAACAGAATTTGATGCATGTAAATAGATGCCATTTTTATTCAAAATATTCATTTCCCCTCCCTGGTAGAGGATCAGACATTCCTGCTCAGTTGATGTCAGGTTTAGCCATACGACTTGCTTTAGCCAAAGAAATAAGAGGAAATTACACATTTTACTTCTGAACAGAAGCTTTCAGAGTAATGTCTCATTTCCCTCTACCACAAGGTTAATATCCCAGACAAGAGCTGCATCTCTTGCCCAAGTCCTGGAAATGGGCCATGATAAATACACAGCATTAGCAAAAAATAAACCCTGGTTATTATAAACCACTAAAATTGAGGGATTGTTTGTTACCACAACATAACCTAGCCTAAACTGACTTATATATCAAAAAAAGGACTCTGACTACCCTGTTTTGATCACATCTCTTGCTTAACTCTTCAGTGACACTCATGTGTCACTATCATACTATGAAGGCTCTTTCTGATACAGTCCTGCTTGTCTCTCCAGGCTTATTTCCTGGGACTCCCTTTATATTCCATACCACAACCATACTAGATTATTTTAAAAAGATTTCTCAATCATGTTGGCCCTTCTGTTCATTTATTTACATGTTTTTCATAAAAGAAATGTTATTCCTCCAGTTCTATCCCAATCCACCCAAAATGTCTATACTTCCTTTAAGGATCCACTTAAACAGAGCTTCCCCTGTGAAGGTTCATGTAAACCTGTCCCCTTAAACACAACTGGTTGCTCCACCACAGGATTTTAAACATCCTCTATTAGCCATTATCTTGCTATTTATATAAATAGGTATGTCTCCAACTACATTGTGGCTTCCTTAAGAGAAAAGACTATGTCTTACTCATCTTTGGAGTCCAAGAATCTAATGCAGTGCTTGGCATATAACAGAGGATCAATATAAGCTTATACAGTGCTAATAGTCTTTTTCCAGCAAAGTTGGATACAAAAAGATAAGACAGGGCCTTGCATCATGTTAAAAGATAATATAAAAAAAATCTAACCTATTCCACTCTTATTTTGCTTCTATATTTCTTTGTCAAGAATACTCTTCCAGATTGGAAAGAGCAGAACACATATGGTTAAGAGAAAACTGAAGCCTGAGACAGAAGAAAAGATAATAAAAGAGCATCCAGTAGCTTTTTAATACATTCAAATCTCTAGAATCAGATAAATTATAGCCTAAAACGTTGAGATCTCCATGATATATCATGGAAAACAGAAGCTAAAAGACTAGAAAATAGGGCGCCTGGGTGGCTCAGTTGGTTAAGCGACTGCCTTTGGCTCAGGTCATAATCCTGGAGTCCCGGGATTGAGTCCCGCGACGGGCTCCCTGCTCATCGGGAAGTCTGCTTCTCCCTCTGACCCTCTTCCCTCTCGTGCTCTCTATCTCTCATTCTCTCTCTCTCAAATAAATAAATAAAATCTTTAAAAAAATTTTTTAAAAGAAGACTGGAAAATAGGAAAATTTTATTTCAATTTTCTCAATTTCAAAGGAAAAAAAGAGAGACATACTAAATTCTTGGAACTACAGATTAAGATTTTAACAAGGATTCCCAGAAAAATTCTATGTCAGCCTATGGCAGGGTAGGGAAGGGGTATAGAGAGCACCAGAAGCCAGAATGGGTTCAATAAGAAAAAAGTCATGCTGACCTAATTTTACTTTTGGCAAAATTAGTAGACTGAGAGATCAGACAAATAACAGAGTAGGTCAAATACATCTTACTGAAATCAAGCTAAGATTTCTTATATTAGTCAGGTAATAGATTCAAAATTGGTTAAACAGCCATCCTCAGATTATTAATCAATGACTTAACATCCATCCGGATGGTAGGCTCTAATGTTATCACAAGGCTCTGTATTTGGCCTTACTTTGGTAGATGTTTATCAACACTCTGAAGATTTAAAAGGTAGCTTATACATTTTGCTAGTGATATAAATCTGGGATGATTAGATAAGGCCATGAATGATATAATCAAAAAAATAAATATCTGAACAGGTAGAACAATGGACTGAAAATACAAAATGAAATTTATCAAGAATGAATGTAAATGCAGTTATCTAAAGAAAAGTATTCTACTGGTAAGACATCAATTTTAACATCAGTTGATGATTAGTTGAGAATTTAATTGTGTTAAATAACAAAAATTCAAACTGAGCAAATTTAAAAATCAAATTGGCTTTAACGATTCATGAATTGAACAGCATCCAATCTAGCAAACAGAAAGAAGCTCCAAAGAGCTACAGAAAAGGAAAGGTTGGGGCACCTGGGTGGCTCAGTTGGTTAAGTGTCTGACTTAGGCTCAGGTCATGGTCCCAGGGTCCTGGGATGGGCCCCCCACCCCCGCATTGGGCTTCCCACTCAGTAGGGAGCCTGCTTCTCCCTCTCCCACTCCCCCTGCTTGTGTACTCTCCCTGTCAAATAAATAAAATAAGAAAGAAAGAAAGAAAGAAAGAAAGAAAGAAAGAGAGAGAGAGAGAGAGAGAGAAAGAAAGAAAGAAAGAAAGAAAGAAAGAAAGAAAGAAAGAAAGAGAAAAAGAAAAAAAAAGAAAAGAAAAAAGAAAAGGAAAGGAAAGGAAAGGAAAGGAAAGGTAAGGTTTGGGGGCACCTGAGTGGCTCAGTCAGTTAAAGCATCTGACTCTTGGTTTCAGCTTGGGTCATGATCTCAGGGTCATGGGATCCACACTCAGCACAGGCAGAATCTGTCCCTCTCTCTCTGCTCCTTCAACCTGGCCCCCTCACATACACACACTCTCTCTCAAATAAATAAATAAATAAACAAACAAACAAATAAATAAAATCTTTAAAAAAGAAAAGAAAAATAAAGGTTTTTAAAGTCAGAGAGGGGATGGGAAAAGGGTCATTAATGAAAAAAATAATTATTTCTGGCAAGGTCACCTTCCTTTGGGAGAAAATCAGGGTCTATTAGGCAGGATAACCACACTGGGACTAACCAGGAAATTCCAGACTGACCAGTTAAGATTACATTCCTGAGGAAGGTCAAAACTGCAATTAGGTTAAGTATTAAATCTCGGTTTGGTGACATCGGGTTAGTACAAGGGACTCCATTTTTGACCTGTTATTTCTTTTTAACAACTGAGTGTAAGTTCAAAATGAGCCTTCATTATGAAGTGTCATAATTAGCTTAAGAGGTCTAAACAAACTCAGTTACCAAATAACAGTACAGTTGATATGGGAAACAAAAGCAAAAGAAAAATTATTAAATTTCCTTACTATCTACAGCCCATTGACAAGTCCTGGAAACAGGCAGAGTGACATTCCTCTAGGAGGGACTCAACTGCCTCCATGTTAATACTTCGCTAAAGGCAAAAGATAATCCTAACCCAACCTCCACCCCCAGGATCCTGTAAGACTACTTTAACATATAAAAATTCCTTAGAAATTTCCTTTATCTCTAAACCCTGCAAGATTCGTATTGGCAAACAGCCCCCCAAGCATAAGGCCCACCAATATACATCTGAAGAGTCTCATGACTAAGGTTTTATTAGACAGTAATAAATGACCTTTTCCCAACAAGAGCTAGCCTCCTCAAGGTCCTGGAAACCTTGCTTCCAAATTCCTTAGAGACTTAGGCTACCCTGAACCCCTTCCCAACTTGAAAGTATATAATGGGCCACTCCTCATGACCTTGGTGCAGCTCTTTCTGCCCACCAGTCCTGTTCCCAGGCTTTAATAAAAACCACCTTTTTGCACCAGGGATGTCTCAAGAATTCTTTCTTGGCTGTCAGCTTTGAACCCTAAATGTTCTTTCCTACATCACAGTAACCTGAACAAAAAAAACCTGCTACAGGTCAAGCAACAGCCTAAAACCATAATTTCGTATGTGAACTCTTACAGGTTAACCCTGGCCATATAATAAATTCAGAAAAGGATAGCCAGGAAGGTTAACAGGGCTGGCAAACTAAATCATATGAAGAACAACTAAGAGAATCAGGAACAATTTCCACAAATAAGATCTGAGGCAGGAAAAGGAACATCAGAGCTGTTTCCAAGTATTTGAATGACTGTTAGATTAAAGGGCAGGTATTATGCTTTTACATATTTTGAACTTATTCTCCATGCACACAGTTCTAAGCTTTTCATATAATAAATGCTCAAATATTTGAAGTTCAGGATCAACTCACCTGTTGATGGCTAAGCCAACAAAGACAGTTGTTACAAAGGAGTACCTGAGATGATCTGAATGACAACTCAACAAAAGGGTATGGTCGGAGGAAGGAGGCTTAAAAATCAAAGTAACAGTATTTTAAAAGCCTTTACTGAAGGAAGCTAAAGAAGATATGTAAGGCTTATTATCCTATAATTTAGAATTTGTCTTACATCAGATGACATTCTTGACCACACCACTAGTTATATTTTGGCCCCTTTTGTAAATATTTCCCACAATCGAAAGAGTCCTTGTTTTCAATCTTACTTTACAAAGTGAAAACTGAGGCTGATGGAAGTATTTGCTTAGCACCAACAGTATAACAGTGGTTAAACTTGAATAAGAACCCCAAGCTTTTCACTCATAAACTCTGTTAAAACCACTGGACTCATTTAGGAGGCAGTAAACAAGTACAGTACTTAATTTAGCAACTCAACCCAGTTTGGTAATAACTTTGGTTTCACTTTTGTTACTCCCTTCGTCATCCAATCTCTAAATCCACAGAGTAAGTCCGCATTAAAACTCCAAAACACGTAAAAAATTTTATTTCTTAAAGCCTAAAGGCAAAAACAAAAAATTAAGATTTGAAACAAAGGATTTGTCTCTCTCATGCTACTTAGGTTCTAGCCTTAGCACTATCAGTTCTATCATAAGCCAAATCTTGGCCATCAGGGTCTATTAGATGCACACCACACTGTTTCTCCGGAAACCTAAGTGGCTTCCTTTGTGCATCAGAGATTTGGTGCAGAGTTGCAGCAATGTTAGTGCCAGAAGGCAATGAGAAAAAGGTAGTGTTAGTAAAGGAAAAAGAGGTCTTCATGTATATGAAGAGAATAAGCACATTGTTTGGAGATTCATTTTGTTTTATATATGTATTAAAACATGGTATTAGCTTCTCAGAAAATTGAAAAAGGCCAGAGTGGCACAGGACTTGATGATATCTGAGGAGCAGCTATACCAGAATTTTAAAATAGCAAAATGCTAGTCAGCTCTAGTTGAAAAACTATAAAGGAATGTCCTAACAAGTGCCCACGCTCACAACTTCCTTCCCGAGGAGGTTCATTTACATTATAATGGTTGCCAAGGTTACTTTAATTCCATCACCGCTCTTTTTTCTAGTTGCTAATCTGGAGCACGGGACTGGGTGGTACACATTAACAACCAAAACTTCAACTAAGGCTAACTCAAAACTCAGGCTACTCAAAAGTTCATGACCTACAAAAGAAGAGTAGTTCTAGCAACAGAAATTGCAGAAAGGTAGGGGCCATTTGTTTCCTATATTATATTCTACCCACGATCTCACTGCTACCTCCGAGAACTTGCTAGGAGTCACTATTTTTATTTGCCCTAAGCAGAGATTCTTAGGAAAAGCTAGATAAATAACATAAATACTATATAGGGTAATGGATCAAACCAGTGAGTGCTTATTCTAAGTATTTTTTCCCTTCCTTTAATAAAAAAAGGCCATTATCTAAGAGGACACTGAAGAGTGTTTCATATGACTCATCACCAAGTATCAGTATCATCTTCTAAGAATGACAACATATAGTGCTGGCTATACAAGTAGTATCTAAATGAGACATAAACAATTAGGCAAGTATATTCTATATGAAAGTACCAACCAAACAGAACACATAGTAACAGAAAAAGTGAAGAGGAAATAAAGGCCAAAAAAAAAAAGAGGAAGATTTCAGAAACATGAACCCCAAATATTCACTTTAAGTATAGATTAACAATAAAATATGTTCCAATGATAATTTGTTATCAGAAATATTACTCCCAAAGGTAGTAACAGTGGGAGACACAGGGTACTGGTCTGCAGATAGCCTCCTAGTCAACCGATAGATGCTTCAAACATCACCTCACTGAAGAAATGAAGTTTTACATTTACATATTTTTATTCTAGTTATTCTTTTATCCCACTCCCATTAGCACTCAATTTAGGTAATCGCTGTAATATATTTTATGTGCTTACATATTTTCTTGCAAACTGTGCGATGTGTTTTACTTACATACATTTTTTAATTTATATAAATGCTATTGTATTACATATCCCAGTCTGTTCCTTTCTTTTTTTTTTTTAAGATTTTATTTATTTATTTGACAGAGACACAGCGAGAGAGGGAACACAAGCAGGGGGAGTGGGAGAGGGAGAAGCAGGCTTCCCGTGGAGCAGGGAGCCCGAAACGGGGCTCGATCCCAGGACCCTGGGATCATGACCTGAGCCGAAGGCAGACGCTTAACGACTGAGCCACCCAGGCGCCCCCCAGTCTGTTCCTTTCTGTTTTTATTCAGTACCTTGTTTTTAAGATACATCATGTTGCCATGTGCACATCTAGTCCACTGCTTCAAACTGACAGACAGTTCTTAGTGGGATAAGTGTGTCATAATTTACCCATCATTAGGGAAAGAGTAGGACAACAAGTTTGTTTTCTGTAAACAAATAACACCATAATGAACAACCAGTTATATACTGTGTGAGCATTTCTTTCAGATATACGCCTAGGGAAAGAGCTTCTGGATCATGGGGTATACATAATGTATAATCTGAGTACTTCCTTCCAAAATGGTTAGACCAATCTATACTTCCACAAACACAGAACTAGCATAACTAGCAGCTACTATGGACCAGGCACTGGACTAGGCACTCTAGATCTTTTTTCTTCTATACCACCTCATCTTCCTTAGCTAGTCTTTGCCCCCTTTTGCTTTTCAGATCAGCTATCATCACATCAGAAATATGAAGGCAAGGACTTCCTCCCTTACTTTTTCCCTATCAAGTTCCCTACTCTACTCCTATGCCATGAGCTGCCAATGTCTCCACTAACCATGAAGTTTATGAAAACAAAATCAAACTTCAAATGTTATTTTTAGGGCACCTGGGTGGCTCAGTTGGTTAAGCGACTGCCTTCGGCTCAGGTCATGATCCCGGAGTCCTGGGATCGAGTCCCACATCGGGCTCCCCCTTTTCTGTGGGGAGCCTGCTTCTCCCTCTTCCTCTGCCTGCCACTCCCCCTGCTTGTGCTCACTCTGTCTCTCTCTATGTCAAATAAATAAATAAAATCTTTTAAAAAAATGTTATTTTTAAAAGGTCTGATTCTCAAAAAGTCATTAATTGAGGTTTATCTGTTACAGAGAACACTAAGAAATTCCTTTCTGAAATTCCTTTCATACATTTCAGAGCCATTCCTATTTTTCTGCTTTGGGGAAGTCTTGGAGGAATAGCTCCATCTCTTTGGAACCCTTTTCTTCATACATAAAAAATAAGGGGAGCTAGATTACAATCAGTGTTTTCAATCTATACTCTGGAACCCAAGGGTTCCAACTCTGATGGCTCAAGAGGATCATCTCAGGACAAAAGGGGGCTACCTATATGCCTCTTCTTTTTTTTTTTAAAGGTTTATTTATTTATTTTAGAGAGAAAGAGCAAGCACAAGCGGGAGGGACAGAGAGAGAGGGACAGAATCTCAAGCAGACTCCGCGCTGAGCATTGAGCCCAATGTGGGGCTCGATCTCTTGACCCTGAAATCACGACCTAAGCTGAAACCAAGAGTCGGGACGCTTAACCGACTGAGCCACCCAGGTGCCCCTACATATGCCTCTTCTGTTAGAACAGCACAATAAAATTTTTTTTTTAAAGATTTTATTTATTTATTTATTTGAGAGAGCAACAATGAGAGACGGAGAGAGAGCACATGAGAGGGGGGAGGGTCAGAGGGAGAAGCAGGCTCCCCGCTGAGCAGGGAGCCCGATGCGGGACTCGATCCCAGGACTCCAGGATCATGACCTGAGCCGAAGGCAGTCGCTCAACCAACTGAGCCACCCAGGCACCCCTAAAATTTTTTTAATTATAAATTTTGAGAATCAGTTCTATTTAAGAAAAAGTTTATTCACACTACTAGTTGAGAGTGTTTACTGGTATAACCTCTATTGCATTTGGCAATATTTATAAAATAAAAAAATATACCTACCTTTTGAACCAGAAATTCTATTTGTAAGAATCTATTCTACAGACATTAACACATATATACAAAAATATTCATTATGCCATTGTTCATAAGGGCAAAATATTGGAAACAACCATAAATAGCAAACTGGTTACATAAATTATGGTACATCCATTCAATGGACTATAGACTTTAAAAACAAAGCAGCTGTAGGATATATTAAGTAGGAAAAAAGCAAGATGCAGAATGTTGTTATGTAGTATACTACCTTTTCTATATTTTTAAAGGATATACACACTTGTACATAGCTGAAGGGTAACAAGAAGCCAGCTTTCACCTGGCAAGGTGGACGTGTCTATTACATAATGGTATTAAATTTAGTATTAGCATTGCCTACTCCTATAGAATGAACATCCTTCTAACTGGATCTCACCTTTTTTTTTTTTAATGGATCAACTCCCTTGAGTTCATCAAGCCAGGTCTATCAAATGAATTGCCTTATCCCCAGGAACTGTTAGAAAAAATAATATATTCATGTAAATAACAGATGACAGTATCTATGCAGCTCAAAATTTAATTTTTACTTACTTTTGAATGACACTATTCAATAGATAGCCACTAGCCACATGTAGCTGGTGGACACTTGAAATGTGTCCAAATTAAAATGTGCTGCCAAAACAACACACTAGATTTTGAAGATTAAGTAATAAAGGGCAAGGGGCACCTGGGTGGCTCAGTTGGTTAAGTGTCTGACTCTTGAATTTGGCTCAGGTCATGATCTCAGGGTGGGGAGACTGAGCCCTGCATAGGGTTCTGTGCTCAGCAGGAAGTCTGCTTGGGATTCTCTCTTTCCCTCTCACCCTCTGCCCCTCCCCACTTTCTAAAATAAATAATTTTTTTTAATTTTAAAAATAAAAATTAAAAAGGACAAAATATCTGAATTTTTATACTGATCACATATTGAAATAACATTTGGATTTGTTTGGCTAAATACAATATATTGGGTGCCTGGGTGGATCAGTTGTTAAGCGTCTGCCTTCAGCTCAGGTCGTGATCCCAGGGTCCTGGGATCGAGCCCCGCATCGGGCTCCCTGCTCTGGGGGAAGCCTGCTTCTCCCTCTCCCACTCCCCTTGCTTGTGTTCCCTCTCTTGCTGTGTCTCTCTCTCTCTGTCAAATAAATAAATAAATAAAATACAATATATCATTAAAATTAATTTTACTTGTTGCTTTTTACTTTTTAAAATGTAACTACTATGGGGCGCCTGGCTGGCTCAGTTGGTAGAGGATGAGACTCTTGATCCTCAGGGTCATGAGTTCAAGCCCCACATTGTGCATAGAGCTTACTTAAAAATACACAAATAAATTAATTAACTTTTAAAAATGTGACTACTAGAGGAGCCCCCAGCTGGCTCAGTCAGTAAAGCATATGACTCCTGATCTTGGGGTCATGAGCTCGAGCCCCATGTTGGGTGTGGAGCCTACTTAAAAATTAATTAATTAATTAAAACGTGACTTAGAAAATTTAATTCTACACTTTCTGATTAATTCTGACACCCTGCTATATTTTGATTAATTCACTTGCTCATACTCCACAAAAAACTACTTCAAATATTCACCATTTTACTCAAACTTCTGAAGCCTTTTTCTCTTCCCCTTCTTAGCTGATGACCTAGCTCAGAGAAAATAAAGGGTAGCTATAATATTGTCTTCAAGTCTCTTTACCAAAATTAGATCTTTGAAATAAAGCCTGTAGATTACACTGTTTTGGCTTAATGAACACTGATGGTTTTACAGCAGTATGGTACAACAAAGAGATACAGATAGAAAATTAAAAGACTTCGGCTCCAGTTTCAACAAAACTGCTATTCTTTGAAAAATATTAACAATGTACCAATCATGTACAAAATAATTAAACGTAAGTATCTAGTTTTTTAAATCATAGTTTAAAAAAACAGTAATAGTTTCCCTGAAACTAATGTTATACTAAAAAGTCAGTTAGTATATTTCAAACTCTATTTCAGTATTAAATAAAATGATGGATTTCACTGAATTAAAAGATATAAAAAGCTATACAAAGGTAAAATTATATTAAAGGATAATAATGTAGTTTTGCCAACATTTTTTCTTCTTCCTGTCTATTAATGGTGCTTTGGCCCAAGCTTATCTTGTTAGACCCCCTACAATGGTTCTACGTATAGCTACCATTATGATTAGGACCTTCATAACAATTTCCAAAGCTATTTCTTGACGCTCTCCTTCAATTTCCACTTAGACACCAGTTCTATCTGTAAACATCTTCATTTAGATGTTATATTAACACCTCAAACACAAGGTAAAAAAGCTAAACTTGAGTTCTTATCCTGTAATACTTTAACCAAGTGTTCATATTATGATTCAGTCAAATAAGCATTTGGTTGAAGTATTTATAGAACAAGAACAAGTTCAGTTATTTACCTTGTGTTTGATTTGACTAAATCATAATACTTTAGCAAAAAAGATACAACTATAAACTAGGTTTGTTACTTGTTTTTGTAATTTTTTACCCCTTTGAAAATTCACAAAACATAAAGATCTAAATAAGTATATTTTGAAATATCTGCATTCTTATCTCTGCTAAAGAATATATTTCTGGGGTGCCTGGGTGGGGGGCTCAGTAGGTTAAGCATCAGACTCTTGGTTTTGGCTCAGGTCATGATCTCAGGGTCAGCCTCTGCACTCAGTGCGTAGTCTGAGTCTCCTTCGCCCTCTGCCTCTCCCCTCGCTTGCAAGCACATGCATCCTCTCTCTCTAAAATAAATAAATAAAATCTAAAAATATATATATATTTCTGTATTACAACCTTATAATTTGGGAATTATTTATATTTACAGATATAGAGACTAAGATGCTCTCTTGGCAAAATGCAGCATTTGGATTTTGCATTTACAGCTCTCTGCTCTGGAGCCTTGGACAAACACTAAGTGGAGTGCTTAATGGCATTTAACAAACATTAATTGAATTTCATTTTATTTGGCCTTTCCATTTGTAAACTATAATTGCTTACCACAGTGCTATTGTAAGCACTAATTCATATTTATAAGTGCTCTAAAGAGAGTATTCTTTGATACTGTGCTACATTTTGGCAAGGCCCCAATCTTCCTAGGGTGCTCTTCCTTTTTTTCCCCAAGATTGGGACATAGGCTTCACGAGTCTGACTGCAAACCCCAAAATACCCATCATCCTTGCTCCCTTTAAGCCAACAGCCCGCTTGATGCATATCCCAGTCTTTAAGTACGGATACTTACCTACCATGACCTCTGCTACATATTTAAGGAACAACTCTGAAGAAAAAAAGAGTAAATAAAAGTATAAAATCTACAAAGTAGGTTTTCAGCCAAAGGAGTCTTAACTGGTTTAACCTGATGTTCCTCAATAAAACCAGTATTGCTTTAGAATTGCCAAGTATCATCATGTCATTATATACTACTTACTGTTCTTGTTGCTATTGTCTAGCCAGTCTGAAAACTCTTGGGCTCTTTCCAAAGGCTTAATTACCAGTAACATCTGACAGAGAATCTAACCAAGAATGTTACATACAAGAGCTGAAAATACTAAAGTTTTCATGTGTGTGACTGCATCAGGAGTTACATTCATTCAAGGGACAGGTACTTGAGCTGATAAGGGGAGAGAAGTATGTTACAAATCAATGGTTCATGATGGGGCTCAGCTCTATTACCACAAACATTTAGCACCTATTATGTGCTAGCATTACATTGTGAAAATCCACCAAAAGCAAGCCAAATACCTAATGAACAAAAAGTTGGTCCACTAACCAACAAAGGAGATTTAAAGACATTACCTAAGGGAAGGAGTAAGAGAAAAAAATAAAATCAATGATTTCTGGAATACCCAAAAGATCCTTTATAAAGACCATAAAATTGATAAGCCACTATAATAACTCAGAAGGCAGTGTAAAAGGAAAAGAATCTAGAATTAGCTATGTAGATTAATGGGTGTATTCATACTGGAAATAATTACTTTTGGATATCATCATCATCAAGCTATATGATTTATCATCATTATTGATGGGGTTCAGAACATGCTGTCCCAAAATATGGCACCTTGGCATAATGAATATTAATGCCCTGTTAGTTTCCCCAGTTTACTACCCTTAGCTCAGACCCTTTTGTTCTATCACATTTTGCCACAACTTTCCACTCTTCATCAAACTAGCCTAAAAACATTCAGGTTTGGGGCTCCTGGGTGTGCAGTTGGTTAAGCATCCGACTCTTGGTTTTGGCTCAGGTCCTGATATCCGTGTTGTGAGAGTAAGCCCTGTGTCAGGCTCCACGCTCAGCATGGAGTCTGCTGAGATTCTCTCTCCCTCTCCCTCTGGCCCTCCCGCTCGTGCTCTATCTCTCTCAAATAAATCTTAATAAAAAAAAAATTCAGGTTAAATGATTTCTTCGGGTTTTCATTTTCTTATGAAGGCTCTCATCTCATGTAAAACTTTTATTAAATAACTCTGTGTGCTTTTCTCTTGTTAATCTGTCTTTGTCAGTCGAATGTATAGGGCCCCAGCCAGAAAGCTAAGGAGGGGGTAGTAGAAAAAATATTTTTTTCTTCCCCTATAGTTTTAGTGACCATGAAGGAACAGCTGAGACATCTCACAATCCTTGAAGACTATAGCTAAAAATCCTGGGGCAACTGACAAAGGCCAGCAAAAAGTAAGAATTCTTACAAAAGTCAGTCTCCTGGATTTTTGTCTCTTGTCTGGTCAAGAAAGGAAGGTGAACTTCTCCTTATGCCTTCTTTTCCAAATTCAGATTAGCAGGAGAAAAACATTTGTAAGAATTAGTTCTTTGGGGGCGCCTGGGTGGCTCAGTCAGTTAAGCGTCTGCCTTCACCTCAGGTCATGATCCCAGGGTCCTGGGATCGAGCCCCGCGTCGGGCTCCCTGCTCCACGGGAAGCCCGCCTTCTCCCTCTCCCACTCCCCCTGCTTGTGTTCCCTCTCTCACTGTCTCTCTCTCTGTCAAATAAATAAAATCTTTAAAAAAAAAAAAGAATTAGTTCTTTGGACTGTGACTGTCATAAATATGGTTTTGGATACCATTGGTTATTGATCCTTAGCCTCCCAGAAAAAGTCACTGTTTTCCTGTCTCTTTGTCTTTTGTTTCCTTTGTCTTAAGGAGTTCTTTATACCACCAGTAAAGACAACAAAAAGTCTTAACTTGCTTAGGCTATCTTTGGGAGTAACTCTGGCTCTTAAAGGGGTCTGCATCTTTTGCATCATCTTTGGGGATGCCCCTTGCATCCATAGGTTAAGCCATAAAAAGGTCTGCTGATTTGGAGTCACACTGAAATAGGTATGCCTTTGAAGAGTTTGACTTTTATATCTAAAAGGATTTTTTAGGGGCGCCTAGCTGGCTCAGTCGGTAGAACATGCGACTCAGAGTCATAAGTTCAATCCTATTAAAAATTAAAAAATTAAAAAAAGAAAAAAGAAAAGGATTTTTAGAGGGCACTCATCCTAAACAAATGTCCTATTGGTACCTACAAGTAGATCAGATTGGGAAAAAAAAGGAAAGAAAAAGGGTAAATACAGTAGAATGCCTTGGCTGGTCTGAGGAGAAGAAACAAACATACATGCACAAAAAAATCTCCCTTAAGATTAGGAGGTTGAGGGCACCTGAGTGGCTCAGTCGTTAAGCGTCTGCCTTCAGCTCAGCTCATGATCCCGGGGTTCTGGGATCGAGCCCGCATCAGGCTTCCTGCTCAGTGGGAAGCCTGCTTCTCCCTCTCTCACTCCCCCTGCTTGTGTTCCCTCTCTCGCTGTCTCTCTCTGTCAAATAAATAAAAATTAAAAAAAAAAAAATTAGGAGGTTGAGGGGCACCTGGGTGGCTCAGTCGGTTAAGCAGGTTAAGCATATGACTCGGTTTTGGCTCAGGTCACAATCTCAGGGTCATGAGATAGAGCCCTACCTCGGGCTCCTGTGCTCAAATGTATTAACAGTCACTGAATTGTAATTTACAATAGGTATATTTTATCCTATGTAAATTTTACCCCAGTAAAGCTGTTAAAAATTTAAAAATATATTCAGAGGAACTTACACAAGCAAATACTGAGTTATTATAGAGTTCTAGAAATTAAAAAAACAAAGTGTGGTATTGGTAAAGAAATCAACAGAGAGCAATAAAACAATACAGAACCCAGAAACAGAATGGATGATACAGAGGATGTGACAAAAAGTGGTATTACATATCAGGACAGGGAAAAGTTTCTAAAATAACAATCAAAATGGACAAACCACATGGAGAAAAAAATAGATCAATTTTACATTACATATTTTAACTTCTGTACAAAAGTCATTATAAGTAAATAAAGACAAGCCATAGACCAAAGGATATTTGCAACACAAATATCTGATAAAGGATTAGAACAAACATAAAGAACTCTTAAAAAATCAATAAGAAAACCAATGAGATCCCAAAAGAAAAATGGGAAAAGACATGAATATAGACATTTTATTTTTTTTAAGATTTTATTTATTTATTTGAGAGACAGCAAGAGAGAGCACGAGTCGGGGTGGGGGGTGGGCTAGGGGAGGGAGAAGCAGGTTCCCTGGAGCCTGGCCCACAGGGACACGGGGCTCTATCCCAGGACCCCAGGATCATGACATGAGCCAAAGGCAGACACAACCGACTGAGCCACCCAGGCACCCCCTTAGACATTTTACAAATAAGGAAATCCAAAAGGACTGCAAACATATTAAAAGATGCTCAGTTTCACTAATATCCAAAGAAATGCAAATTAAAACAGAGATACCATTTCACAACTACCAGATTGACAAAATTTAATATCTGATAATACCACACATTATTAAGGATTCAGAAAACAAGTGTTAATAAAACCACTTTAGAAAGCAATTTGGGAGTATCTGGTAAAGTTGGTATACCTCAAGCAATTTTGCTTATGGGATATACACTAGAGAAACTATCATATACGTGATAAGGAAGCACGATTTAAAGATGTTCACTCCAGTTCAAAAAAAAAGAGGAAACATTACTAGGGAATGGGTAAACCGTGGTAGAGTCACACCATGAAGCACTACACAGTAGGTTAACACAACTCAACTAGAAAATCTACATGTATCAGACTAGTTAAAACTCAAAATAAAGTTGAGTGAAAAAAGTAGGTTGCAGAATAGTATCTGCTCTATGGTACCATTTACGTTAAGTTTACAAACATACAAACAATGCTATATATTGTTTATCAATATACAATTGATATTGATAATATATTGCAAAGGTGTTAAAACATGAAGGGGAATAATAAACGGCAAAGTTTGGACAGCAGTTACCTCTGTGATGGAGGGAGAGAAAAGAAGAAAGGGAATAAACAGAGAAGGGGTACAAAAGGCTCTTCAATTTTGTCTACAATGTTTTATATCTTTAAAAGTTATCTACAGAAAATTTTGCAAAATGCCAACATTTGTTAAATTGGGCAGCGTGTACAATTTTCTCCGTACTCTTCCATATGCTTAAAAAAAATCTTAATAGGCTTTTGGTCAAATGAAAACATATACATGTACCAGACAGCAAGAGAAAAATATTTAACTTTTTGTAACCTACATTTGTAAAACTCTTCTAGCAATGTCTCTCTGGTGCCTAATTCCCTTAGTGCGATAGAAACTTTCAACTATTTAGGCACAAACATGCTATATGTGTCAGAGTCTCCTTTTCCCTAACAAGATACTTCTCACAAAATGCTGCCCAAGGAACTAAAAAATCTGGCTTTGTTGATACCAGTGATCTCTTTATCAACCGCCAATCAATGTGCCATCCTCACCCAAAATCAGCATAGTTTAAAAATCTTTTAACCTACAACTAAATTACTCCCCTGAGTCATCCTTAAGTTTCATCACAGGTCTTATGCAAACCTATACTACGAATGACCCAAGAGGTAAAAAGACCAAAATTACACCTCTTTCTAGTTTTAACATAATTTTCCCTCTCTGCCCTACATTCTTTAGTCCCACACACACCCACAGAGGACTCAGTAGGAGTCCCCCACATAGGTGCAGTATTTCTGGATCTTCCAATCCTGGGCAGATTTATGTGACTCAGATAGCATCGAGGAGTGTGTTCATTAGTACCAAGGGGAACTGAACATGGAACTCTGCTTAACCAGCAATCTAGAATGCAAGCTCCTGAGAGAAAATAAGAGAAGAATAACTTGTCCATCCAAGCATGATGAGTACATCAAACTGAAAATGGTGCCCAGGAACAAGCAGTTCCAGAAACAGGAATTCAAATAAAACTGGCTTTGTAACATTCACTGTTCTGCAGACCCAATGGCAGTCCGTCTGTTTTTGCTTTATTTTCTGGCTCAGTTAAAAGTACCTTAGAGGGTGCCTGGGTGGCTCAGATGGTTAAGCGTCTGCCTTCGGCTCGGGTCATGATCCCAGGGTCCTGGGATCGAGTACCGCATCGGGCTCCCTGCTCCTTGGGAGCCTGCTTCTCCCTCTGCTTCTCTCTCTCTCTCTCCCTCTGTCTCTCATGAATAAATAAATAAAATATTAAAAAAAAAGAATTTAAAAGTACCTTAGAGAGTATACTTGTCCCTTCTCCTCAAAAATATGGAAAAAACTACTCAAGTCTTATGAAAATTTGAGTTGTCAGCATTACTTGTTGGGTGTCAGTGTGTGTGTGTATCTCTGTTACACACAGGGTGGGCTCCAGGGTTTATGTGGTCTGTGTGGGATATCTCCGTGGGTACCTGTAGGGAACTCTCTATGGAGATGAGATACATGAGGTCTCTCTGTGGGTGTGGGTATGGGTTTATGTCTGCGAAGGGTTTAGGTAGAGGGGTTTTGAAGGGTTCTGTTTTATGAAGGATCTGTGTATGTCTGTCTGTCTTTGTGTATCTGTGCGTGTCTGTGGTTCTATTGTCTCTATCAAGTATTTTATTACAAGTATTTTAATAAACTTTAGTATACATTTCTACCCTTCCAAAAAACCCTGAAATGATTTTCTTGCCTCTCTACAGTGAGGTTTCATAAGAGAAGCACGAATAAGACCAACTGCTAAGCCAGTATTACTCAACAATGAATAAAAAAAACTAGGGTTCTAGTGGGTATACATTAGTACAGAACCAGAGTTGCCCGAGATTGTGCATTCCTAACAAGCTCCCAGGAGATGCCAAGGCTTCTGGTCACAGACCAGTTTGAGTAGCAAGGATCTAAAGGATTCCAAACTTAATACACTGCTCCTAACCAGACTTCGAATGCAGATTTTCCACAGTACCCTCTGACTGACATGTATATCAGATCAGCTTGAGTGTTCTACATCTGACCATAAGTTAGAACTTACCATTTTGTTTTGTATACAAGTCTCCTGTGAGTATGGTTTGAATGAGCCAGCCCTAAGAGGTAAATGACCTCTAAGTGTACTAAAAATGTGAATTTCAGAACTTGTAAAGTTGGAACATGGAAATTTCATAAAGGTTCTGCTACACTGTGAAACCTCTTGAGTAGGCAACCAACTACTTTTCCTAAGGTGATGCACCTCAATTTCAGTATTGACCTCTCCAAACTGTAACAATTACTGCTTCTAGTATTGCTCATATCAAACCAGATCGTATTTATTTATTTTCATATCTGCATTCCCTACCCTCTTTTTGAGAACAAGAATGATTATGTCGCTGATTTAATAGTCCTATCACTTAGCAGTGTTTAGCACACAGGACATACAAGGTTTTTGCACAAAAGAAGTTCACAATACATTAGGGAGATTATTAGAGAAGTATCCAGAAATAGTAAAGTTGCTTCCCTATTTCTATAATATAGTCCAGCAAAGGCCCTTAGAAGGAGACAGTATTAGACCCATCATCTTTTCTCCCTTATAGAAACAACAGATATGAATGTAGTAAAAATTCCTATTCCATTTCTGTCTCCCAAAGCAGAGTCACCCAAGACTAGACTCAGTCAAGCTTTATCCAATAATTTTATAGAAGAAGACACCTTATTTACTTGCTAGGAAAAGAAGTCTTTCTTCAACTTAGAGGAGGTAATATCAACTTTGAAATGTAGAAACAAAAAAAGAAAGAAAAAAAAATGAAATGTAGATGGACACAATTATGGAATCAGGGCAAAATTTTTTCTTCCTACAGTCTCATTATATGTACTCAATTCCTGGCAATGCCTTATAAAAAATAAGGTGTCATTTTGAAAAAGGACCACACATTTTTCCAACATAGTATAACTGCAGAAGGTAAGTTCCTCTATAGACCACTGCAGAATGGGATGTATATTTGAGATATCACTGAGGCTCCAATTTCTATCAAAACATAAATTTAGATCCACTAAACAATAAACATTTATAATTATGTTTATTTATAAACAATAAGTAAAATTTGCTACAATAGCAAGTGCTTCGATGAATAACTCACTATAAGCACTCAGTACTGCCAGGATGGCAATTTTTAGTGTCATTCTTGACTTAAATAGTCTTCAATCTAAAGTTACATCTATATGTCCAGCTAAAAGTAAAGAAATAAAAACAGTGGAGAAGGACAAGTTAAAGAAAAAGAAATAGAAAACAAACCTGAAAAAGTAAAATATTACATTTTATTTTGGAACAAATAGAGCTATCTTATATCACAAACAGTCCCTATCTTACATTATGAGCAAAGCTGAATTCCAGTCCATGCCAGATGGACTGGGGACCAAGATATAATAAACACAGCCAAAGAGACAGTTGAAGAAAACATAAAATAATTTGTTTATAAACTGGGGTAGAAAAGGCCATTCTAAGACACAAAATGTTTAAGTCATGAAGGAAAACACTGCCCAATCTGACTACATAAAAACTTTCAAAATCATAAAGTCACAAGTCAGTGTCAGTAAGAAATAAAATAGAAAAAAATATCCAGAATAGTAAAGAATTCCTACAAGCTGACAGGAAAAACACAAGTCAGTAGGAGGGCAGAGATCTTCATCTATTTTGCTCACTGCTGTACCCCTAGCATTTGGCACATAGTAGTCACTCAATAAATATTGTTAAGTAGGAAAAACGCTAATAAAAACAACAGTAAACAATTTTCCTCATAAAAGACATAAAAATATCCAGTGGTTGGTAAAGGTGGGTGAAAGGGTTGTCTTGTTTATAGTTAGTTAATGTGTAAAATGGTACTACATTTTTGAAGGCATTAAGTTTAAAATGTGGATTATCTTTCAACTCCAGAATTCTGCTTTTAGTTATCTACCCTAGAAAAACACTTATACATGCGTGCGTGCACACACACACACACACACACACACACACACACAAATGCATACAGGTAGTTACTATAGCACTGTCTATAAAGGAAAAAAAATTAAGTTAAATATGTATCAGCAGAAGAATGATTTAATAAACAACAATAGTATGAACTTTGGAAATCAATTCAGTGTCAAAAAGACTAAGATAGATCTACATATATTGATATGGAAAGAGCTCCAAGTGAAAAAAAAAACAACCTGCAAATATATAGTATGCTTTTATTTATGTAAAAGTTATTATAAAGCTACAAATTCTTCTATGTGCAAATATGAATGTAAAGTCAAAAAAAAAAAGTCAAGAAAGATAAATTGATAGACAGCAGAAGTCGCCTGTGGAGAAGGCAATGAGACTGGCTGAGGACCAAGGAAGAACTTCTGCTTTATTAAACTGAATTATTTTATAAGAAAATGTTCAGGCATTACTTATGCAATGAAAAACAATTTTTTAAGGGAAAGAAAAAATAATGTAAACACCGTTTAACTGATATGAAGAAAACAAGAACATATTTGGGGGATTAGACAAAAAGACAAAAATACCATTTTGGACATGTGAATTCTTAAGTCCAACTGCAAGTAGGCAGTTGGGCACATACAAGATTGGCATTTGGAAGAGGGGTCTTAGCTAAAGAAATAATCTGGGGAGTTGCTGGGATGTAGATGACACTTAAAGGTATAGGAGTGGTGTGGGTGACTTAGGGAGAAAACACAATGGAAAGAGCAGACAGCTCAGGATCAAGGAGAAAGAGCCAACAAAGGAGACTAAGAAGAAGTGGCCAAAGAAACAAGAGGAAAACTAATAAAGAGCCGTGTCATGGAAGCAAGAGAGGAGAGTGGGTAAGAAGTGGATGTCAAATGTTACTAAGGTCTTGATGAGGGCTGAAAAAACAGACTACCATGTTTCCCAATCTGATGGGACATTAGCAACTTTAGCAAGAGGATTTTGTCCTGGTCAGAGCATTAAGGTGGGAGTGGGCTAAAGAGTTTGTGGAAAGGGCACCTGGGTGGCTCAGTTGGTTAAGCGACTGCTTTTTGCTCAGGTCATGATCCTGGAGTCTCAGGATCGAGTCCCGCATCAGGCTCCCTGCTCAGCAGGGAGTCTGCTTCTCCCTCTGACCCTTCCCCCCTCATGTGCTCTCTCTCTCTCTCATTCTCTCTCTCTCAAATAAATAAATAAATAAAATTAAAAAAAAAAGAGTTTGTGGAAAGAAAAAATGTACATACTGTGTGCTGAAAGCTCCTTTAATGAGCTTAGCTGTGAAAGGGAGTAGAAAGGATAGAAGCAGAGAGGAGATATGGGGTTTAGAAGATAGGATTTTCAAAATGGGAGAGATTAAATCAAGTTGGAATACTGTAGGAATGGCTTTAGTAGAAAGACGAAATAATCAAAGGAAGAAGTTCTTTAGGACAGGAGAATGTGATTAGAGCACCTGTAGAGAGGTCTCTACAGAATGAAGGATGCTTCCTCTATCTAACAGGTGGGAAAGAGAAAAAGCTGAGCTCCAGATGCGGGTAGGTTTGTCGATTTGGGAGGTATTGAAATGAAGGAATTCCCTTCTGGTGGCTTCTGTTTTTATACTAAAGTATAAGGCATATCACTGGTTTAAAAAGAACACATGAGATTAGAAAGAGAGACAGTATGAAACAGTCATTTGCAGTGGGTAGGAAAGTGAACTTACTAGAGAAATGTTTAATATTGTTAGGCAATGCTGATTATGCACATGAGGTTGACAATTATGAATTCAGTGACATCATTCTGCCTGGTTTTCTGGTTTTCTCTAGCAACTCTCAGCTCCATGGTTCAGCTCTCAGGCTGGAGAACCTGCTTCAGGGCCACAAAGCTAAAAAACAGCACCCAAAATCATACACAGAATGGGGTTGGCAAAGACATGATTGCTAATGTTAAGCAGGAGATGCTGCAGCTTGGGTTACACCATTATAGTTCTGAATATCAGATGCCACACTAACAACTCCCCCACTGCTGCCCCTGTAACTTGATCTTGCTGCTAGAGGCTGATGCTACTTGGGGATTTATTGATAATGGAAGGGGAAGTTGCAGAGGACATGGTGAAAAGATCCGGGGGAACTGGATCAGCAGAGAGGATGAGGAGAGTGGTAAGGAAATGAGTATTAGAAGATAATGGATAACTGGACGTCAGATAGTAAATGAGGCAAACAGAGATGTGAGGCATGGTGGTTTAGGCCTTCTCTCTAAGGAGTGTAGATTCTGAAATCTAAAAGGTTGCAGAGTGGTCTTCACAGCAGCCTAGGTGCAGGAGCTTAAGCAGATTTCACATGGGAATTTGGTCAGAGAAGGAGGGGGTTGGCAGTGTGACAAAGCCTCCCACTGTTGCTGTGGGCAGTGTTTCATCTCTAACCCCAAAGGCATCACAGATTGGCAAAGCCTTGAGCAAGTTATTCTCTTTGAGTCTATATTTTCTCATCTGTAAAATAAAGTGAATAATATTCATCTGATAAAGTTGTTATGAGGATTAAATGAGATGAGATAGCTGTCTGGCAGAGAGTAGGTATTCAGTAAATGGCAGCCATAAGTGAAGAGTCATAACTGAAGCCAAGAGAATTTTCCAAGACAAGGTAGTGAACAGTACCAAAGCTGTTAGAGTGATCAGAAGGGTTCACATGGAGCACTGCAGGAAATAAGTTTATAGGGAAGATGAAGTCAGTTTTAGCCTCAGGTTACTTAACTCTCAATGACAGCTTTGCAGTATTCAGAAAGGCTCTAAGGAAAAGCCTGATTTATAGTCAACCAGCTCTAGAACCTCTATACCTTCCTAAATACAGGTTCTGAGCTTAGAAAAACCAGGTGCCCCAAACCAATATATTTCTACTGATAGAACCTTAAAGAAAAGAATAGGAAATCACTAGCTATTAATGCTGTCCAAGTGTCCAGTGTCCAAGAAGGAAAATGGCTAACTGAATTGTTGCAGGATATAGTTGGGGAAGAGGGGGCTAAAAATCATACATATCATGTCTTAAGTTATTTAATCAAAATAGCTTTAAACTCAGAACTGTAACAGGAAATTTCAATCTACTTTTTCCTCTGCTCTGCTCTAACTCTCGGGCCACAGGTCATTCAGACTATAAAAAGGTCCTACAAATTCCATAGAAACCTGATCAAGCTTACTTAACCTTTTACTAGGTAAATGGAATTTCAGCTCCTCTAATTGTGCATACCACTTGAACACGATGGCAGGGGATGGATCGGGGCAACTGTCAGGATTGTTCTCCCATATGCCTCAGTTATACTTCTCTTAATTATTTAAACAAAGACTACCATGAGAGAAACTGTATATTCTTTATAAACTCAACTCGACAAGGAGCCTAAATAAAATTTTCAATAAATCTTTTCTTTTCCCCTTTCATTGCAGGATAGAGAAACACCTTCTGTAATAAAGAAACTCACTCTCCCTTCTTCACAAATTATCCATTTCTTCAATTAACTAGACAAGACATCAAATACACAACTGCAACTTCAGCTCTGACCAACCTCCCAAAACACCTCTATTTTCAATCTTTCCCAGGCCCAAGGAGAACAGAATTCACAAATTATGCTAATACAAAATACGGGCTACTTTCTCAGAAAACTCATAAATGTTCAAATATATGGTAAGACCATTACACAAGCTCAACAAATAAAAAGAAATTGCCTGTTAGTGAAATAACAAAAACATCCACAAAAAAATATACAAATTAACTAAGATTTAAAAAGTTCAATCTGAGCTTTGGAACAGAGAAATGAAACTTCAACTGAAAAGCAAGAGAGTCTAGGCTTTGGAGTCAAACAGATTAGAGTTCTGTTAGTTCCATCACATTACTAAATGTGTAACCTTAAGACAAATTCCTTAATTCTTCAATTCTGTTTCCTCAATAAAACAAAGAGAATACTACCTATCTCCAAGAGTTCTTACAAGGATTAAGTAAAATAGTGTATGCAAGGCTCTAATACAGTGCCTGGTATGTAGCCGGAATACACAGCAGTGTGCTTCTCCTTCTAATTTAAAAGGCTTAATTAGAGACTCATTCATAAAGAAAGGACTTAAAGAACAGGGAAAAAATTGTTAGCTGGACAGAAAGGAAGAGCATATTCTTAGGTCCTTCAGATTTATTTCTAACTTTAAAAATAAGGATACATTTTTTTTAAAGTAAGGACAAATTTATCAGATTGTCAGTAAATTATTAATGTGAAAATGCATCATTGATTTTGGAACGCTTTTTTATATAAGATACTCTTCTTCCTTATAATTTTATAAATTTTTGAGGTTCTACATTTGTGCTTTTTTTTTTTTTTTCCTGTCTTATTTCTAGAATCCTGACTCAGACCCTCCTCACTTTGGTTTTGGAGCGACCTAAACCTTTGGCCAGATAGGCGTACCTTAGAGTTCACTAAGTATTCTGAAAGATTTCTGGGCAAAGACCAGAATCCAGCATCTAAAAATTTAGAAAGAATCAGTGTGGTATAATAAAAAGGACATGGGCTTTGGAAATAGGTAAAGGTTTAAAACAGATTTGAGTCCTACCTCTGCAACCTGCTAGATATATAACCTTGGGCAAGGCACTTTATCTCTCAGGACCTCATTTCTTTATCTGTAAAATGGAGATAATGCCACCTATATCTCAATATGTTGTTGTCAAGATTAGAAAAATGCGTATAATAATTCCTGGAATAGAAAAGGCCAATGAATGGTAAATCATATTCAGATCAATCTGCCAACAGTCTTACTGAACATTTTGTAAGGCTGTATTTTCCTAACTGGCAAAAGGAGTCATACTGTTCCCACATTCCCATGCCTATAACCAAAAGGTTCCATTTTAGTAATCTATAATTAACCAAATCAAGAGCTTAAAGAATTCAGGGCAAGAAAGAACTAACATGGCTCAACTCATTCTCTGCTGACAGAAACAAATCCAGTGTAAAGTGGATACGTTTGCCAAAAAAAAAAAAAGACTGCTTGAACATGGTCATTACCAATACTGATGTAAGCAAAAACGAGCTGCAGTTCTTGGGCTTGCAGCCTTACTGTCAGAAAGTTTTAACTTTCCTGAAATATATCCTCTCCTGCCTTGTTTTCCCTGCTGTGCTATGACACTCTTATTATCCTATTTTTAAGAACACAGGAAAGAAACCCTCTCAACTATTACTACTGCATTCATTTGGAATTTATCTGCCTATTTCACAAATCACTTCTTACAGAGATTTTTGGTTGGGGTCACGTGATATGAGTTTATGAAGAAAGACATTAATACAAAATTATGATAGCACCACAAGTTACACGATGGAGGTAGGAGCCAAAGATAAGATGTGACTAAGTAACCTGCACACCATATGTTCATTCTTATTAACTACTGCACTTGGGAATTCTGGCTCTTATAAAAAGTTTATTTCCCTTGTGTGGCTAAGCAGAATAACAGACCTAAGAAAACTGATGACAAATACATGAATAGTGTAAGGGAAACCATCAACAAAAATGTGACTTAAGATAAATAAGCTTGATTGTGACAGTTACAAAATAAAAGCAGTATTCACCAATTACACATACAAAGGCAGCTATTTCAAGCCCTAGTACTCCCAGTCCCTCCCTACAGTGAAAGCAGAAGGGTGCCGAGGTCATAATGATTATTTAAATACACAACCTAAGAATCAAGAAAGACTCAACAAATCAAAATGTCACACTGCAGTCCCTTAGTGAGGTGACTTTCAACTTGGGGAATGAAGGGCGGTCTCCTGCACTTATTTTAATTTAGTCAATTCAGTATCAAGAAAGTTAAAAGATTTTGTCCCCAAAATGGAGCTCAGCAATGCCTTTAGTTGTGTCATACAGCTGTATCCTTGCCCCGGAGCTTCAACTGCTTAACTTCCAGCAAAAGTTGTTTTCTGGTTGCAATTAACATTGTAAGGCAAGCTCAGCCCTGTCTTCCATAGCCTTGAGGCTGCTGAGTAAATCTAGAATCACGGAACCTACATTTTGATGCTGGAAAAACAGGAAGAAAGTGGTTCTGCACAAGGAAAATGGGCAAGAAGCACATCTAGATTTAAGAAAAACAAACTGATATGGTAGCCCGGGATTTTTTAACTTCTTTATATAGAATCTACTGAATGGGGCGCACCTTTCAGGGGAGGTCACAGGGACATGCACTTAAACCATGATGGGAGGACGAATAAAATAAAATCATCCTTAACAACAATAGCTATCACTTCTTAAGCCCCTAGTATATGTGCCAAGTTCAACGCTAAAGCCCTTTACAAATATTTCCAATCCTCAATCATATTAATATCCTCATTTTATACAAGCGGAAACTAAGATTCAGAGAATTCAGACAGTTATTTTGTAACTGTCACACTAATTAGTGAGGATACTAGTATTGAAACCCAGATTTGCCTGACTGTAAATTCCATGCCCTAAAAGTAATTTGTTAAACACTATTACCCTCGAGAGATCTAATCAAATTACAGATTTTACACGGAAAGATCCCTAATCACAGAAAAAAGATTTGACCAAAGTTATAAAGTAACTCAGCCAGTCAGAAATGTTTCAGATTTCAGGACACCTACCTAGACACTACCAGCCCTAGGACCTGTGCTGCCTCCTGTAATTCCTTCCAGAGGAGTTTCATACTGCAAATGAGACAGACACTGTCCTAAAGCATAATTAAACAAATTCCCTCAGTCTTGCATCTGACATCATCTCTCACGTATACCTAGGGAATTAGAATGAAACAGTTATCTGCTGTATACCTTAATCATAAGACTATTACAACAAAACTTAGGCTGGATCCAGAGTTCCAATTCAGCCAGGCGTTACACAGTGAAACCACTGCAGACTTCTCATCACTTGACTGCTGTTCTGACAAAGCAATTAAAAATCATTCACAACAATTAAAAAATAAGTCACTGTGTTCATATAATGCCTTAGAAATTAGAGCCATAAATCCCTTTTTTATGATCCATACCTCTGTCTTTTCCAACATTTTCCCCTTTATTCCTGGGCTGATTTAGCTTTATGAGAGAAGAGATACACCACGGATGGCCAGTGTAAGGGTAATACTGGAGTATCACACATCTAGGCTCACTTCTTGGTGTTCTGAGACTACTGGCTCTTCAAAACTATGTCTGAAAGAAGCTGACGAACGAGACAGGCAGCCTCGCAATGACTGCCTTTCTCTGAAGTGGAAGCATTCTTCCTAACACTTCAAGATCATAATAAAGGAACCAATGAAACAATCATTCTCTTCACACATAGTCGAAAAACCTGGTGGCCAACTACTAAGCAGTGGGGACGAATATCTGAAAAGAGTGAAGAGACTCTCTCCATTACCCTTCTACATTCAGAGAAGATGCAAGGATACTGCAGTATCTGGAATGAAGGGCACAGCCTCAGTACTGCTCTACGGAAGCGGCTGGCCACAGAAAGGCAGAAAGTCATCATCTGTACAGAAACCAGACGACTGAGGATTTCAATGCGAGGTTAACTACTGCTTACTCGTTCTCCAAATAGAAAAGATGTTTCCACCCTTATTGCTGGGTGAACTCTCAAAAGCCCTAAGGTGCTTCTAGACCATCGGGGTCTCCTCCCTGAATAGTCTGGAATATAACACAGGGGAGTGTGCTGGATGCGGGGGCGAAGGGTAGTATTAGGTGCCTCTCCTCCCCTGCCTATTCCAAGTAGTAGCGGAGAGCGCTACCTCCATGTTATTCACAGCGAAGTACGGCCGTGCCACCTGGAGTCTTCGCTCCCCAGCACTGGGCGCAGGTGGGGGCATCTCTAGAGAGTGGATTTGAGGGCGAAAGAGCTCTCCCGGCTAGTACGATCGGAAGAGAGGGCGTGGAGGGTGGTGCTGCCTTGCCGCGAGGATCTGCGGTTCCCCTCCCTCCTCCCTCTCTCCGCGTGAGGCAGCCCGGCCCCAATACCTTCTTGACCGTGCGCGGCGCCTCGGTGACGGTGCCGTCGGGGCTAACCAGGGCCTCGCCGCCGTCGCGGTGCCGCTGGTGCTGGTGATGAGGGTCGCTCCGCTTCATGGCCGACGCCTGAGGCACTTTCCCGGCGGCAGGGCTGAGAGCGGCGGCGGGCCCCGAGCCCGGGCCAGGGGCCGGGGGCCGCTCCGCGGGGGGAGCTGGAGCCTCGGGGTCCCCGCCGCCTGCTGGGGGGGTCATGGCGCTCACAGCCGCGGCGCTCAGTCCCAGTTGCGGCTCCGCCTCGGAGGGGCTCAGGTCCTTCAGCTCCACCTCAGGCACCTTCGCGGCAGCCGCTGCTGACACGACCTGCACCGACATCACCGCCTCCACTGCAACAGCCGGCTCCGACTCCAGCTCCGGCTCCAGCTCGGCCCCGCCTCCCGCCTCCCTTCCCCTGCCCTCCCCCATTCCCCCACTCCTCCCCTCCATCGCCTCCGTTCCCACCCCCTTCCTCCGCCCGCCCGCCGGCCAGCCCAGGCCTCCCCCGCCCCACCCCGCCCGGCCCCGCCCCGCCCCGACCTGGATCGGCTCGCGCGCGAGGCGCCACGGAACCTGTAGTGCGCTTGCTCCGGGCAGCACGCGGCCAGAAGACCGTGGGACCTCAGCCCCCGACCTACACTGCGAGGCGGCGGGGGCGGGGCCCGCGATGTCTCCTGGGAGTCGTAGTCCCAGTCGCCCTGTCTCTGGCGAGTGGGATTCTGTTAAGGGAGATGGAGCTCTAGCACTCGCGACTAACGGAAAGGAAAGGAGTGAGATTAGGTGACAAGACGTAGAGGATGAGGAAGAAAGTCTCTTCAGGAGTTCCGGCTTCCGGGAAAGGAAAGCCAGGAACCCTAGGGTTGGAAAGGTGGGGGAGGAATGACTCCCTACCCTGACAGCATGAATTTCCTCTGTGAACGTCTGTGATCACGTGACCAGGCATTTAAAGGAAAAGCGGAGGCGTCACGTGGGGACAGGGCCGGCCTAAGGTTTGAAGTGGCTTGGTTTTTCCGTTTCGGTGAAGTTGGGACCCCAACACACTTTTCCGAATTTTAATGGCTTTGTTTGTACAACGAATAAAAATAGGACCATACCTGCTGTGGCAAATCCTGGCACGTTTTGAGTTTGGAAGTTTAAAATCACTCTAAAAAAGAAGGTAGCTATCACTAGGTCGAAATTTCAAAACTAAGGAAAAACACGTAGCCTTAAGCAAGGTCAAATCTTCTGACCTATTAATCCAGATAAATACATAAGAAGAGAGGCATATTAACTAAAACATGAACAGTGATTTCTTAAGTGATGAGATTTGAGATGACTTTGTACTTTGTAGTTTTATGGGGTTTTTTTCGAGGTTTTAGATTGTTTATTGATGCCGAAGTAGGTTTGCCAGATAAAATTTTTGTTTTATTTTAAAAGATGTAAGCACAAAAACCTATAGCGGTTTTATTTTTAGTAACAAAAAGATTTTGAAATTAATGTCCAGAAATAGGGGAATGGTTACAGCCTTTAAAATTAAGTTTGCCAGGGGCACCTGGGTGGCCCAGTAGTTAAGCGTCTGCCTTCCGCTCAGGTCATGATCCCAGGGTCCTGGGATTGAGCCCCGCGTCGGGCTCCCTGCTCGGCGAGAGCCTGCTTCTCCCTCTCCCGTTCCCCCTGCTTGTGTTCCCTCTCTCACTGTCTCTCTCTCTCTGTCAAATAAATAAAATTAAGTTTGCCAAAAACTTTTTTTTAATGATGAAGAGAAATAAAGGTTTATGATAAGATAATATGCTAAAAAGCAGGATACAAAATTTCACAATCTGTAAGATTTTGCTGTGTAACATTTGAAAAAAAAAAAATACATTAGAGGCACCTGGATGACTCAGTCCGTTAAGTATCTGCCTTCAGCTTAGGTCAAAATCCTGGGGTCGCACTCCCTGCTCAGCGGGGAGTCTGCCTCTCCCTCTCCCGCTGCCCCTACCCCACCTCTTGTGCTTGTGCTCTCTCACTCTCTCAAATAAATAAAATCTTTAAAAAAAGATAAAGAAAAAAATACATTACAATGCAATTGACTGAGTGACAGATTATGGGTTAGGTTATTTCTTCTCTATTCTCATGGAAACTGAGGCAAGGGGGAATCTTACAGTTTATGGTTGTTCAGAGAGGAAGCAATAGCCCTGACAATCCCAGGAGACCTCTGGACATCTAGTCTTTAGAGTAAATTTTCCCTGGCAAAGAGAGAAAGAAATCATCTGTCTTATCTCCTACTTCCCTGTGCTACAGCTGTCTTGGGAATTCTGTTCATTTGTGGAGTTGTTTTACCCTGAATGGAGTCTTTTGTATCCTGGTCTTCAAATGTATGCCTAACACTATGTGTTGGAAGGCATGTGAGCATTGCCGTTTCACAAAGCCCACAAGTCCACCAGACCCGAGGGCTTCTTAAGGTTTCTTTTCACACTGTAGCTTTCAGAATTTCCTTCCTGTTATAAAGAACCAGCCCAGAGCTTCATCCTCCAGCTGTCGGAGCAGAGATTAGCAGCTCTATAACTGATTTCTTTCTTCCTCTTAATACACAAGGGACCTATGGTAGAGCCACCTGGCATGTGTTGGAGCTCATAGACAGCAGCTGCCTACCTGGACTGCCACTAGAATTGATTACTGAAGAGAGGAATTAATTCCTCAGTGGGATGTGGTTACAAAACCTCAGGAGTTGGAATGCTGGAAAGAAACTGATATTCATACTTTATTTATCCAGGCACCCTCTGCTGGTTAGGACCAAACATCAGGGCACACTCCTCAACCATTCTCAACTCCATCCTACACACCTGCTGCTTCTGCCATCTTTGTTACTGAGGGACACCAGGCACAGGTGAAGATGGAAATACCATGCTGGAAACAGGATGATTAAGCACAAGTTTATGAAATATGTATTTGTTAGTTTGTTTTTCAAAGTTCAAAAGATAGAAGAGTATTTCGTGAAAAGTAAAGCATCTTCAGTTCCTCTCCCTGCATGCAACCAGTTAAGTTTCATCCGCATCCTTCTGGAAATATTCTGTGTATTTATGTATGTATTCTCCTTCTTACAAATAGTAGCCAGGAGCCTTGCTGCTTTCACTCAACAATGGAGATAGTAAACCCAGAGAATTACATATAATTGGAAGGGTCCTCTAATCCTCACACTGTAAAAATAATGAGATTAATAATTGAAGTTAAAATGATTTACTTAGAGTCACTTCAAATTTAGCAGCAGATTCAGGACCAGATGTCAAAGTTCTTTATACTGCAAGATTACCTGACCGATAAGAAGTATGGGATTGGGCAGTCACTGAGTACATGTGGTCCATGACTTCCCACTGGGTATGGAGGGCCTTGTGTTTCTATATGCCACTCTCCTTCCTCTGGGTTAGGATCTTAAAACTTCACCCAAATGTCCAGCCAATGCTTCACCAAAAATTCTTCTGTGTTTGCAAGCTGCATGTTCAGATAGATAGCCATCTGTAGATACCAGGTAGCCTTTGTACTCCATTCCCAACTTGGATTTCACCATACTGCCTTTCCTGTTGTTGTTGTTCTAAGATTTTATTTATTTGGGAGGGAGAGCACAAGCAGGAGGAGTGGAAGAGGGAGAAGCAGGCTCCCAGGGAGCCCGATGTGGGACTGGATCCCAAGACCCCAGGATCATGGCCTGAGCCGAAGGCAATCACTTAACCAACTGAGCCACCCAGGCACCCCTGCCTTTCCTGTTAATCCATTCAGGAAAGGTTTGGGATTGAGGGACAAACATCACAACTATAAGCAAATGCCGTAGGCCACTCACTGCCAACTGAGCTGTCGTCCGGCCCTTGTGAATGGAGTAGCCACGCAGGCAGATTATGAAATATTTAGATAACAGTTCTTCCCTACTTATTCAGCTGCCACACCCTGGCAAGCAGGAATGTATGTTCCCTGTGGGAAATTGGAAGAACTTTTGAGGTATCTGACCAACCCAAGAGAAAAAACTTGAAGATAATCATTATTGAGAGTTCTCCCAAGGAAATGGGCCAGCCAGATCACCCTTGGTGAAGACCCCACCCATGTTCACTGTTTCCGAAGAACAATTTAATGTCACACTCTTAAGTATGAGCGGATAGACAGTCCTCAGATATATGAAGAAAACCTTTAATACAAAAGACAGAGATCAACACAAGCAAGGAGAAAAAAATAAAAAACTTAGAGGAAACAGAGACTATGCATCAAGAAGAAATCAAGACCAAAACAAACAAAAAAAAATCATTAATATCCTCAGAGACTTAAGATATTATATTTGTGAAAGAACATGCTATTTTAAGAAGTGAACAGTCAGAAAACAAACATGAGACTTTTAAAATAAAAGCATGTAGCAGACATTTTTAAAAACTCAATAAATAAAAAGAGAAAGAAATTAAAACCAGGAAAGATGCATTTTCTCTTTACTCAGATTGTTGAAGAATGGTGGCTTGTTTCATGGTTTTTAAATTTGTGTCTAATGCATGTTTTAACATGAAAGATGGAATGCATTGTCTAGCTACAGTTTTGGGGAAAAGTTGGTCTTTTAGGAATTGTTTTTCAGATCTTCAATAAGTTTTTTCTTTCAACTAAAAAAAGAAGAGGCTCCTGGCTGGCTCAGTCAGAAAAGCGTGTGACTCTTGATCTTGGGGTCATGAGTTCAAGCCTCACTTTGAGTGTACAGATTACTCAAAAACAAACAAGCAAATAAAATGAATTAGAGGACCAGTCCAATAAGTCCAACATCTGAATAATAGGAGTGCTAAAATGAGGTGACAGAGAAAATGGAGTGTGTGTGTGGAGGGGGATGTGAATCAAAGAAATACTTTTTTAAATTTCCCAAAACTGAAAGATGAGAATTTCCACAATGAAAGGGGTCATTAGGTACCCAGCCCAACAGATGAAAATAGACCTACATTAATATACATCATTGTAAAATTTCAAAATTCTGGGGACAAAGAGACGATCTTTAAATGTCTGGAGTGGGTCAAGGAATAAAAATTTTACAAAAGCTCAAGAGTCAGAAAGATATTGAACTTGTTAAAATTAGTTCTGGAAGCCAGAAGATAATTCCTTCGAATACCCTGTTTGCCTTCCCTAGAGAATGATCGGACAGTCAGCCAGGTGTGAGAAGGGCAGTCATCTGACTGCTCAGAGTTAGATAGGAGATCAGGGACTAGTCCTCCTGTTTTCATTTCTGTCTTCTGAAGTACCCACTACCTCTAATTCAGAGCCTTCTGGGGATGCTGCAATGTAAGTTTTCTCTATTGCTGGCTAAAACTTTGCTCTTTCAAATCTGCTAAATAATCATTCATCATTTACTCTCCAGCTTTGGAAGCTGTTACTATTGACTCCTTTCCCCGCTCCTCTGTTTTCCCGGGAGGCAAAGATTGAAAGACAGCTAAATCCTGATCCCTTGTATTGAAAAGTCAAATGATAACACCTAAAATGAACATTCAAGAGCTAGTATCATATTGTTCAGACATATGGAAGTAAATATAAAAATCGTCTAAAATAAACTGGTTGACTCCCAAGAACAGGAAATGATGGGGTATCTGGTAGGAGTCAGGTCCCAAAACATCTGTGTTAATCAACAAGACCTATAGAATGATTTGACTTTTCATACTCTATCCTGTGCAACTTAGATGAAAAGAAAAAGTTTAAGGGCAGGCAGAAGCAATACATAAACAGTTTATGGATACATAACTGCATATGCATATACGAAAGTATAATAATGGGCTGGAAGGCAACCCACCAAACTCAAAGAGTTGTTTTTCTGCCAAAGAGGGAAATTGGGAGGAAAAAAGAACCAGGGATATTGGTCACAGGGGACTTTAGCTAAATCTGTTATACTTTATTTCTTTTAAAAAAAAAAAGCTGAAAGCAAATATGGCAAAAAGATTAAAAAAAAGAGTTAATTCTGAGTAGTGGGAATTGGGTGTTTATTAGGTTGTTCTTTATGCTTTTCTATAGCTTTTCAATTTCTTAGGTTAAAGAAAAACAAATGAAACTCCCACAGGCAGAGGAAGGGATGGGGCGGTGGCCAGACTGCTTAAAAGAAGTTGGGACCAACAGAGGCAGGCCTCCCAACCTAGGAAGATGGATGACGAGGCTGAGAGTGGCAAGGGACCCAAAGGAGCAGATGAGGGAGGAGCTGCCCCAGCGCTGAATGCTCAGAGACCTCTGTTTTCTCAGGGCAAAAGCCAGGCCACAGGGAGCCCCCCAAACCAAGCTCCTTTTGGACCCCGAGGTAGCCCTTCCAGGGATCTAGCTCAGGAGCTTTGGTAGAAAAGTGACCACTGTGACTCAGTCATGAGAGCTGGTGCTCCTGTAAAAAAACAAAACAAAACACTGCAAGATCTCTTGGTTGCGGGAATGTCACGGTCCTGGACCTCTCTCTGCCGCCTAACGTAAGCATTCACAAAAAGTGGGCTCACAGTGCCCTCTCGTGGTTATAGACTCTCTGTCAGCCTCCACGACCAGAGGTAGAAAGGCAACGTTTCTGAGCTTTTAAAGCCCACAGTCTAGGGCACCTGGGTGGCTCAGTCATTAAGCATCTGCCTTCGGCTCAGGTCATGATCCCGGGGTCCTGGGATCAAGCCCGGCATTGGCATCGGGCTCCCTGCTCCGCGGGAAGCCTGTTTCTCCCTCTCCCACTCCCCCTGCTTGTGTTCCCTCTCTCGATGTGTCTCTGTCAAATAAATAAAGAAATAAAACCTTTAAAAAAAAATAAAGCCCACAGTCAACTCCCCCTGCGGTCCCATTCCTCATCCTTTATGTAAGTGTTTCCCATTAAAGAAAGAAGGGATGGAGGGAATGTCCACAAAGGTGAAAAGAAAGAAAATTGTTAACATTTTCCCTTATTTCAGAAAAGATCATTAGACCACACTGATACATTTTACTGTTTTGAATACTCTTGTTGATAAAGGTTAAAAATAGCTATATCCCTGCTGAGAGAGGCACAAATGGCACTGAGGGGTGCAGGGAGGCCAGAGGGAACCCAGCCCAGGAAACCTGGAGGGGAGGAAAAATCCAGAGTCAGAGCTGAGACTGGAGAGTCTGGACTTGGTAGTTAGGAAGACCCTGGGCCCCGGGGTCTGTCATGTACGAGCTGTGAGGTTGTGCGTAAGTCCTTTTGCTTCGCTGAACTTATTTCTTCAAAAAACTAGCTCCTCTGATCCCTCTGAATTAAACCAGAAGCAGTCAAACACAGTGGCCAAGAGCCCACTCTGAAGCCAGATAACCTGGGAGAACCCCAGCATGACCACTTACTGTGTGGCCCGGGTGAACTATCAAACCTCTCTGTGCCTCACAGATCTGTGGTGAGATTCAGTGAATTAATGTATGTGCAGTGCTTAGAAAAGAGCCTAGCAAGCTAGCTGTGATTATAATCATTTGTGTGTAATGTACTTAGAATATGATCAGCTCAGTATGTTAGTTCCAGGGAACCTGGAATCTAGTTCTGGGCAAAATGCTTATGTCCCCATCACATAAACAAACCCGGTCAGTACTCCACAATACCTTCCCAGTCTGTGGCTATCACCCCCTTTCCTCCACAGATCCTTTCCACATGATCCTGAGTCCTTGCAACCCACTTCCCAATCTTCTACTGACATCTTTTTGGAGGAAGTGGGGCTAACAGGCTTTCCTTGGGGAAGTCTGAATTCCTTTGACTGCCCAGCTATGGATCAGAAAGCATTGTCCTCCTGACATCCCTTTTAGAAGGAAGAGGCCCCCAGAGGTGGGGCCCAGGATTGCCACCGGAGCCATGCTCACCTACACTAGACGGGGGGCCCCTTGCTTCCGATCGTCCCTGCAGAGGCAAGCGGCATGTTCTTGCTCAGTCACCTTATGGGCAGCGCACAGTGAGGCAGCTATGGCCACAGAAGAGTTTCTGTCCCTATGGAGCTGACTGGCCAGGAAGGCCAGCCAGCACATTAAGCTGACATCAGCCTGACATCTGTCGGTCGTGACCTCAATAGTACCAAGCGGCTGGCCTTTCAGAATAGCCTGAGGAGGAAGTGGGAAACAAACACGGTGAGGACCAAGTAAACAGGTCAAGACCAGGGCCTATGGATTTTATTTTACTTTACTTTATTAAGATCTCTATGGCCAACATGGGGCTCAGACTCTCGACCCCGAGATGAAGAGTCACATGCTCTCCTGACTGAGCCAGTCAGGCACCCCTCCCAAGGCCAGGGCCCGTGAAAAAGAAGCACATCAAGAGTTTATACAAAAACCTTTTATTTACTGCTTGTATTCCTTCTCCGCATCCCTTCCCCAATCTGGAACCCAGCCAGCTCCTAAGGCTTCCTGCTTTCTGGTTCTTGAAATTGGGGCCTCGGGGACAGAGTTAGGGGTTATGAGAGGTGGGAATCTCCTCACTCCCCAGTTGTGGCAGTTGAAGGGTAGCTTTCCTGCCCGGCTGAAGCTCCAGCAGCCTCCCAGGGTAGCCCCTCAAGTCAGAGGGTCCATCCCCCACTGGATGGATGGGAGAAAGAGAGAACACATGTCTCTCAGGGGCCCAGAGGCTCCCTGTCACTCACTGTTTCTACACCACGCCAAGCTCCATAGCTGAACCCATCTCTCACCTGGAGATGGAGCCCAGCATCAAAGGGGAGGGGGAGTTCCTACTGCAGCAGTTCTGGGGCCTAATCAACAAACGGGACACAGGAGGAGGTTGGCCTGGTTGAACTGAAATGGGAAAGGGGGAAGGAGGCTGCAGGAGCGCACAGGATGGGTTACTGGTCTGGGGTCGGGCCAACTGGATGCCTGTGAAGAGAGGTTATAGCCCCTATGAGAATGGGCACTTCCAGCTCCACAACCATCTGGAAGAAGGAAAAGGGAGCCCTGTCCCCACTTAGACAAAGGGCTAGTGACCCAATAAACACATTTGGTCTGAGAGAGCCAGAAAAGGGCAGCCAGCCCTCATCTGCCAGGCCCGGGCTTTGACTGCCTCATTGGCAACCACAGCCCACTCTGGGTACTGTCACCCCCGCCTCTACCGTTACTGTCCCCCCTCAAGCTCTGCCTATCCCATGACCCTGCTGCAGATGGATACTGCCAGCCAGATTCCAGCTGGTGGGGCAGAAACAAGGACCCCGAGCTCCAGGGCCCTTCCCTGGATGAGGCCTACCCGTGGAGATGTCAGGGCCCTTTCCCACAGTCCCGCTGCCATGAGCCAGACATAAAGAGCCCTCCCAGGAGGGCACTGCACCCTCAGGTTCTCCGGAAGACAAGATCCCAGGGAAGCACTCTCAGGGAGGATGAGGAACCTCAGAATGGTCTTTGCTCCTCTTTCCTAGCCCAGGTCCCGCTTTCCAGGCTCAGAAGTCTGAATCTGCGTCCATTAGCTCTGCCTCCATCAGGTTGGTGCGGGAGTGAATGGGCCCCAGCCCCTGCCGGCAGCCCTGAGCCCAGGCCGTGGGAACTGGGGCACTGGGCAGAAATGGATCCTGCAAGGGACCGGGCTCTGGGCAGAAAGGGTTGGAGACCAGGGTCCAGGCTCTCTGTCGGCAGGATTCCCCAGCTCCCCAGGCACCTGCGGCCACCAAGCACTTCTGCCGGGGCAGCTGAGGCAGGCGAGGAACAGCACTGGCTGCAGGGGCTGGGGCAGGGTGGTGAAGCTCAGGGGGTGGCACCAGGGGGCACACCTCCTTCTTCCTCTTCCTCCGCTTCTTCTTCCGGCCCAGGCGCTTCTCCAGCTCTGGGGAGATCTCTGCCTCAACCAGCCACAGGTTGGCTTTTTCCTCCGGGGGCACTGACAGCAGGAGAGAGAACGTAAGCTTGGGAGGCTGGCTCTGTCCACATCACCTGGTCTCTCCTTGGACCCCTATTTTTGAGCTCTATGACCCACAACTCTAGGTCTCTAGTGCCTCAAGCCCCACACTCTAGACCCTCCAGGGCCTTTCCTTCCTCCTCCCCTCTGGCAGCTGCTGGTGCTCCAGTCCCAAGAACCCCCATCCCCATGCTCCCCACCCTCCTACAGAGGCCTGACCCCTCATACCTGGGGTTGCCACAGGGGTGACAGACACATCCTGGGGCAGTATGGCTCCTCTCCGAGCCACCATCTTTGTGACATGCTGGGCCCAGGCAGAGGACACGTCGGCGGAGGGCTCATTGAGATCAAAGGCCAAACCCGCTGTGAGGATGGAAGGCAAGGCTAAGGAATCATGACTACCTTGGATGATGGCTCCTCCCTAACCCAGCACATTTACCTTCTCCCAGCAGCTCCCTCTCCATCCACTGAGCCCAGAAAGCCCACCCAGGTAATCATAGCGATCTACCCAGTCCCAGTCTGAAGAGTGGGGCCTCACTAGAGGCCAGAAGTCCAGTTCCTAGAACCCTCACTTACTCTAGCCCAGGGAGAGCAACTGGAGAAGACAGAAGAAGGGACAGGGAGATGAGTCCTTTGGAAACCAAGGTACCAGCAAGCCGACCCAGGGGCAGAAACAGAGGGCAGAGTAGCCAGGGATGGGAGGGGGACTGGAGAGACTGGAGTGTGTGAGGGGAGGCTGGGGTGCTTTATTCCTCCCAGCCTTCTGGACAGTCCAGGTGTCCACAGCAGCCTAGGGGGGTGGGGTCCAGGGACTGTGGGTGTTGAGTGGCTCCCGTGGAGGAAAGGGGCCCGAAGCTCACCCACAGGCCCATCGTGGGAGACAGTGTGCATGCTGAAGGAGAGTTCCTGGCCTGGGTTCTGCAGCAGCTCACGCCGCTTGGAGAAGGCCTTGGCAATCATTTTGCTCTTCTTGATGCGTTTGGGCTCATCATCACTCTGCCCAGTCAACCTGAGAGCAGAAGAGGTGGGGGAGGGGAAGTGGAGGAGCAGCTACTTCCCACCAAATCTTCGGAAAGACCAGTGAAGCCATTCCCTCCAGGGAAGCAGCCTCCAGAGGGCCCCAAGTCCCTCGAGGACTCTGAGGAATAGAGACCTCTGCAAAGAAGTGGGCCTAGAATTCAGGGCTCCTGTATGCCCAATACTCAAATCATTCAGATCATTCCACTCTTAGAGGATGGCTCCGCACTTGACACATCCTCCCAAGGACAGGAGGTGTCACCAGGGGGCAGTGGTGAGCCACATAGAAGGCGGCCTTAGGCAGCTCAGCGCAGACCCTTAGAAAACTAGCCTGCCCAAGACTGCTGGGAGACGATGGAGCCCACAACACCTATTGGTAGGGACACCAAGCCTGAGAGAGTAAGGCCACAAGGTCAGAATCAGCTGGCTGCTGACCCACCTGCACCAGGTGCGCCTCCAGATGAGCAGCGTGGCCTTGGTCCAGACCCAGGTGCTCATGGCAATGCCCGTTCCAAACATAGCAAACAGGTTGATCTTCTCCACCAGGAGGCTAGGGCGATTCTTGATTTCACAGTCGGGGATGGGCTTCTTGGTAGGCAGCCCGATGGTCACATTGGCTTGGCACCTATGGCGGGGGTGGGGGTGGGGTAGCAGACAGGTGAGGCTTTCTGGGTCTCTTGAGTGGTACCCAGACAATCAATCCAAAGACTCCAAAAAGAGCTAAGCCCCACACAATGATTCACAACCCTGGGTGCTCGTTAGAGTCACTTGGGACATTAGAGTTACTTTTAATAACTACTAGTGTCTGGGTCACACCCCAGACAATTAAATCAAATCTCTGGGGGAGGACCCGGCATCAGTGTGGTTTAAAGACTGGAAGCTGGAGCCTTTAAGGAAGAGCTGGAGACAGTCAGGACATGGACTGGTGTCCATTTTAATGAGCCCTGTAACTGCTGTTCCTGCCATCAGCAAGTGTTTCAGCGGGTGAGCTGCCTTACTCCCAGATTCATCCTCATGGTGACACAAAAAGGCACAGACAAAGCTAGCAAGTATTAACAGGTTGTTAACCTATCCTAGAGACTACTTCTGCGCAGGGCTCTCTAATAAGCTCTGGGAGAGTACATGAGAATTAGAGCAGCCAACACAGGGTCGTCAGAGAAGCCCACACACGAGAGGGCTTTAACATTACAAACACACCAGCCAGAGGGCGGCTCGTGCAGAGAGGAGGGCAGAGTTGAGCCGGGGTGGGAGAGCTGTCTGCTGGGTTTGCAAATTACAGAGCAAATGACATCTCGGGCGCCCGGAGCAAGATGGGCAGTTTCACCTGCCATCGGAGGCAGGGACCTGGCAGACCCTTGCTGAGGGGCAAGAATTTTATACTTAGGGCACATCTCAGTCCTGGCTCCAGCTCCTAGGGCGGCTGCCCCCCAGCCCCCAGCCCCGCACTCACAGCACATAGTCCCGGAAGCTGCGCTCCCACTCAGCCTGGTTGAAGAAGTCGTAGAAATGGCAGCTGAAGGTGATGAGCACGAAGCCAAAGGCCAGGAAGCCAAAAATGCCTGGGGAAGGCCAGGGTGGGACAGAGCATTACGAATCCCAGGGGTGGGAGCAGCAGCGGGGACAAGGTATTTGCCCCACTCAGGCCTAAAAGATAGCTGAGTCTGGGGTGAATCCATGCCAGTCTCAGTTTGCTGTATTCTCCAAAATAAGGCCCGAAGGGCACTTGAGCCAACTGTGGATTAGTGGGCGTGAGGAAGCAGCCTTGGCATAAACTTGCATTCTTCTGTCCAAAAAGGTCCCCTTCTTTTGAGCTGCTACCGCCATCAACAGGTAATACGCGGGCGCGCGCACACACACACACACGTGCGTGCGCCCCAAAGCCTTGTCTGGCCCCCCCGGCTGCTAACTTGCACCACTGACACTGCATCCTCCCAGACCTTATCCTGCAGGTCCCACAGCCCCAGGAGGGTACAGTGTTGGACTGGCCAAAAGCCTGGGGTCCACTCACCCAGGCGCAGCATGGTCTCATTGATCTTGCTGGCAGCCTTCTCGCTCAGCAGCCCCGGATGGTTGCTCTTGATGGAAAACAGAGTCATGACTCCTGAACAGAAGAGAGACTGCAGACATTAGTGGGGCGAGGCCACTCTCCCACGAGGGATGGGTGTGGCAGGGAGTCCCCAGTCTGATTACTCCGATGATTTGAAGCTCGGGGAACTGGAGACACTGGAGAAAGGGAGCACCGTTTGTGGCAGACGTGCTGTACGCTGGCAAGCCCAGGGCAGAGCCCAGAACAGACAAACACGAAGAGAGAGAAGGTGCCTTGGTCCTGGCTCCAGCCGCCCCTAAGGAAGGCAGCCAGGTCAAAGCTGTGCAGATGGAAAAGGCACAGAAGAGACGCAAGAACAGTGCTATCCAACAGAAATATAACGTCAGCCACATACATAATCTCAAATCTTCTGGCAGCCACATTAAAAAAGTAAAAAGATGCAAGTGAAGCTAATTTCCATACATTTCATAAACAATATGTCATTGTTTATTTAATTGACATTTCAGCATGGAATCCATATAACAAACTATTAAGGAGATAGTCTGCTTTCTTTGTGCTAAGCATGTGCAATACAGCGCAGATTTTATACTTAGGGCACATCTCAGTCTGGATGAGTTTCAACACATGTGGCTGGTGGCTACCGTACAGGACAGCACAGATACAAAACATAAATCAGAGGCCCAGAGACTGCCAACAAGAGGTGGGCTGAACAGAAGGCTGACAGCACTGGGGGAGGAAGCTGAAGTTTACAAAGA
This sequence comes from Callorhinus ursinus, assembly GCF_003265705.2. Lineage (NCBI taxonomy): Eukaryota > Metazoa > Chordata > Mammalia > Carnivora > Otariidae > Callorhinus > Callorhinus ursinus. The sequence goes on along the minus strand of NW_027397074.1, from coordinate 68,519,968 downwards.
GAATGCAACAAGAATGAGCTAAGAAGAGACGGAGGCTTACTGTGGAGGAGGCGGCTTCAGATGGGAAATGAGGGAACAGCAAATCTGTGCATGTTTTGGAAACTGTTGTGGGTAAGAAGCGGAGGAGAAGCCAGGCTCCAAGAGATGGAGAGCAGACAGAAATTCAGGGTGCACACACACGACCGGAGGCCCCGTGCTGATCCACGGGGACAGGGCAGGCTATACACCACGTGAGCGCTGCTGGCCCAGGGCTGGACAGAGGCTGGACCCCAGCTGAGGATCTGTTCAACAGGCTGTGAGCCCTGGCCCAAGGCCCCGGAGAAAGAGGCTGCATTTCTCTGGCCAGCACCAAGGGTGCTACCCCACACCAAGTGCCGTGATACTCTGTCTGCCTCGAGGGGGCACCTGGCACTCAGCACCGAGGCCCTGGGAGAGCCGGCAGCTCCCCGCTCCTACTTCCACAGAGCAGGTGCTCCCCACATTTCGTTGCCCGGCTGGTGCTGGCCCGGCGCTCACTCACCTCGGATGAGGAAGTAACCTCCCACAATGAGCACCAGGCCAATCGGGGCCAGGACGAAGCCCGCCCGGTACCGGTAGTTCTTGTAGCCCACAAAACAGATGCCGCTCACGGAGTCCCCATCCACCTGCGGCAGGAAGGGGTGGGTGGGAGGGACAGAGTGGGTCACCGGCCCCCTTACGCTTAGGTCCCCAGCCCCCTACCAGTCATCATACCTGGGCCACGGCAAGGATTGCCACGGTGAGGACAAAGGGGAGTGACCACGTGAGCAGGTGGAAGTAGGAGGTCTTGCCAGAGAGAGGCTGGTAGGTGGTGCCCAGGGCTTTGAAGGAGGTGTGCCAGGCATAGGTGAGGACCACAAACCAGACGACACCGGCCATCAGGGCGTAGTACACGATGACAAAGATGATGACACAGGACAGGGTCTCATTGGAGCTGTGCGGACACGTGAGGGGTCACTTGGGGAGGTCATTCTGTACTCCCTTCATCAGCTCTCTCCACCCTGTCCCCAGACCCGTGGCTTCTAAGGTCTGGAGGTTCGCTAGGAGTCAGGGCTTGGAGAGAGGACCCAGGTGAGATTCGAAGAGGGTGTGGAAGATGCCCCTTGGAGCAGATGCAAGCAATCACAGCCCTCACGCGGGAATCTCGGGGCACCACAAGCAGAGCTGAATCCTCCACTGAAATCTCACTTTCAAGCCCACCCTGTCCCTTCTGTGGGAAACACACATTTCAGCCTTCTGCCCCTCACCCTCACCTCTGGGTCCCCAAGACACCTACGTGGGCTCCCCAAGCCTCATGGTGCCATCTGCACGGCAGACGATCTCCCGGCGGGCTCCGTCCATGAACTGGGCCAGCCAGCCAATGCTCCCCACAAAGAAACACGCATTAACGTAGAAGAGAATGACAGCAGGGTAGCGATTCGAGTTCCGCCAGTCAGCCACAAATGTGGCCTGGAAGGGAGAAGCGAGGGCCGTTCTATGAGGTCAGGGTGATGCTGCCGCCACAGGTGCCCTTGTCTGACCCCCGGGGCCCCTCGTAGCCAGACCCTTCCCCCAGGGACCCGACCAGGTCATCCCCTCCCCACTTCCCTCTGCCCCCATAGCCAGCCGACTGACAATCCACTTCCTTCCCATGTCTCCCCGGGCCCCCCTCCACCCGCAGGTCGGCCCTCCGCTGACCAGGGTGAAGAGCGTGCAGAGGCCCGTGACTGCCCCGAAGGCCGCGATGTAGCTGTGCATGTCCTGGTGCTCGGCCTCAGTGAACAGCGGGTTCTGGCACTGGATCCCACAGCCCTCCACGTCCTCATACCAGCTCTTGGGGTTGTCGGTCCGAACCAAGGGAGCCTCACACTGGCCCGAACTGTTGAACTTGATGTTCTGCACCTCATTCTGGCACAAGGGAAGGGGAGAAGGCAGTGCAAAAGGGAGCAGGACGCCCAGGGTCGAATACAAGGCCTGGGGGTAGCGTGGCGGAGTGCCGAAGACAGAAAGCACAGGCTGGGGACAGCCTTCCGGCTTTTGAATCCCAGCCCGGCCGCTCAGTGACAAATGATATCAATAGCCTGGGGCACATTCTTTGACCTCTGTTCCCTCAGTTTCCCCAGCTATGAGATAGCAGTTGCTACTTCATGGTGTGGTGTAAGGGTTAAATGAATCAATAGATGTAAAGTGCTCATAGGGTATTTGGCAGGTAGTGAAGAGTAACGACTAGGATTATTACCAATATCATTGCTGTTAATTATTATTATTACTTATGAGCTCTCCTTTACCACCAGAATGAGATCACCCCCGTCTTGGTATCTCTAGCTGTTTTACGTGCCTTGATTCCCTAAATACACGATAAACTTCTTGGAGAAGGAGTTCCTGTCGTCCATGATGCCCGAAACCCCCCAATACCTAGTAGAGTAGGTGCTCAAAAACTATTTGTTGAACACAGTTATCTTTTATAAATAAACAGATAATCCCTAATAGACAGGCCCAGCCAGTGAGTGTCGGTTTGGGTGTGTGGCTCATTGACCCCCATGGCAGCAGATTTTGGGGTCTTGCACAAGAGAAGGCTGTGGGGCTCCCCTTGCCCCTGCCTCCTGTGGGGGCCCTGCCCTAGGCTTGGGGCTTGCCCCTCAAAGCACTCACCGGGCAGCCCTCGGGGAAGTGGTCAGGGGTGCAGCGCAGGAAGTCGGGCCAGCCGCGCTCCCTCTCCACGATGGCACAGGGCCCTCGGGTAGCCTGGCAGAGGGTGCGGCTGGGCAGCTCCACCCGGTCATTCTCGCATTTGGGCATGTACACAGCGCACAGCAGGGGCTGGATCACTGCCCAGCAGCGGGGGGCGTTCCGGAGGCCTGCAGGGAGGCAACAGTGTGGATGCATGGCGGTGAAACCCCTCCTCACGCTGACCCACAGTCACAGCTGTTCCCAGGCCTAAGGCAAGTCTCTCTGCCGTGGTGCTAGAGCTCTCAGGCACAGTGTTTCTCAACAGGGCATTTGGGCAGGATGATTCTTTGTGCTGCGGGACTGTCCAAGAGAGTGCAGCACATTTAGCCTCCCTAGACTCTTCCCACTAATTGCCAGCAGAACCCCTAAGTCATTATGACAACCAAAAAATGCCCCCCGCTCCTCCCGCCCTTACTCCAGGCTTGGTGACTGGAAGGCCTGAAGGGGGGCTTCTGGGAGGCTGGTAATGTTCCATTTCTTGATCTGGTAGTGCTTGCGTGTGTGTGTGTTCACCTTATGAAGAGCGAGCCTGTGACCCATGCACTTTTCTGTATGTATATTGTAATTGAATTTAAGTTTTTAAAAGGCAGCCTCCATTTCCAAATGCCCTGCTAGGGGGTATTAGTGCCTCTGGCTGAGAACCCCAAGTTGACTTGCCTTTTATCTTTTCAAGGGCATTCTTAAAACCTCCTACAGGTCTCTTTCCCTTTCCAGGGGAAAGGGAGGTGGTGGGACCCACCCCACGCGGAGCCCGTGCACCAGAACCAGATGTTGCCCCTCACCCAGACCCCAGGATCCTTGTTCCTCTTACCAAGCTGAGGTGAAACAGAGAACAGGTGGGAGCTTAAGAAGAGGTAGTCAGGGGAGTCAGGTACTCCAGAGCCAGAGGAGGAAACAGGAAATCAGATGGAGAGAAACAGAGGAGGCTCTGTCCAGTGCAGAGGGAGGAAACATGTTGTCAGCAAGGCAGAAACAGGTAGAGATCTCCCAGCACCCCTGGCCCAACCCAGGCCTCTACCCTGCTCCCCAGTGGCTGGGTGCACTCAGCATTCTGCTCCCCTTTGCCCCTCCCGAGTCATCCCTGCTTAGGGAACACCTGTTGCCCACACAAGAAGTTGTGTTAGGAGAAGCTTCTAAGGACTCGAGACCAAATTGGGTGACTGCCACACTGCCAGGCTGTGGGTGGTGAGGGCAGGTACCTGCTCTTTTTGGGAGGGAGGCAATACAGCAGAGGGACACGGGGCATGGAAACTGCATTTAGCCTCCCTGGGTCCAAGCCTTGGCTCTACCGTTTCCCAGCTGTGTGATCTTGGGCAAATTTATCTCTAGCCTCAGGTTCCTCATCTGTGAAATGGGGATAATAGATTTACGTCGTGCAAATGTTGTGAAGAGTTAGATAATGCACTGAATCTGTTTAGCATGGTACCTGTCAGATAGTAGGCACTCAGGAAATATTAGCTGTTATTACTCATCTGAGATCTCTGCTCACTCACAGCTCCCACTACCACAGAGCCTATTCCTGGGGCACAGAGCAAGTTCCTTTCAAGAAGCAGTGTCCTGGGACACCTGGGTGGTTCAGTCGGTTAGGCATCTGCCTTCGGTTCAGGTCATGATCGCAGAGTCCTGGGATCGAGCCCTGCATCAGGCTCCCTGCTCAGCAGGGAGCCTGCTTCTCCCTTTCCCTCTGCCTGCTGCTTCCCCTACTTGTGCTCTCCCTGTCTCTCTCTCTCTCTCTCCCTGGCAAATAAAATAAATAAAATCTTAAAAAAAAAAAAGAAAAGAAAAGCAGCAGCAGCAATGTCCTCGGTTAACTGTTCCCAGACCTGATTCAAATCAGAATCACCTGGGGACCCTTATCATTCTAGATGGAGAAACCCACTCTGAGAAATTCTGACCAAGTGGGTATGGATGGAGAACACAGCAGTGGTTACCAGGAGTTGGGTAGGAGGAGAATTTGCCTACAAAAGGGCAGCACGAGGGACTATTTGGGTCTGATGGGATTGTCATTATCTTGAGTGTAGCGGCTGTTTACATACGTGTTTGTCTAAAGTCATAGAACTGTACAACAAAGAAAAAGTGAATGTTCCTGGATGTTTACTGAACAATATATTTAAAATGGGGGATCTCACTGGAGTAAAATGTATTCTCGAGGAGCAGCAAGCAGTTGATTAATAAAAATATTGTGTTATTTTTCAGCATTTTGTGATATTTGCAGTAATCAACTTCTAAAAATGTGGAATTTTGTTGCTTTTTCCCCCTCATTTTAAATACTCTTTTGTACCTGAAAAATAAACTCCCCAAGGAAAAGAGATTATTAAAGAAATCTTAAAAGACAACTGAAGAACTGTCTAGGGAAAAATAATTTGGATCCTCACCCCATTTCTTACATAAAAATAAATTCCAGATGAATCAGAATGACTACATGAGTTTCAAAAATTAAAGTACCAGAGGAAAAGATGGGAAATGGTTTTTAAAATCTTGAAATAGAGAAGGCTTTTTGAAGTATGACACAAAACTCAGAAGCTATAAAAGATTTTAAAAGACTTCAGAAAAATAAAATCAGTAGAGTAAAAAACAAAATCATAAGAAAAGCAACACACTGAGAAAATATATTTCGGATACATATCACAGGTAAGGAGCTAATTTCCTTATGTGCATGAAGCTCTTCCACATCAGTAATAAATTCATAATCCTATAGAAAAATGGGCAAAAGACAAAGCTCAAACTCAAATGGCCTTTAAACACATAAAGAGACATTCAATCTCATTCTTTTTTTTAAGATTTTATTTACATATTTGAGAGAGAGCACAAGCAGTGGAGAGGGAGAATCAGGCTGCCCATCAATCAGGGTGCCTGATGTGGGGCTTGATCCCAGGATCCCGGGATCATGACCTGAGTGGAAGGCAGCTGTTTAACCAACTGAGCCGCCCAGGAGCCCCCCATTCTTTTTTTTTTCCTCAAGATTTTATTCATTTATTTTAGAGAGAGAGAGTGCAAGCAGGAGGAGGGGCAAGGTGGGCTCCCTCCCACCACCCTGAGATCATGACCTGAGCTGAAACCAAGAGTCAGACCCACAGTGCAAAGCTCAACTGACTCAGCCACCCAGGTGCCCCTCAATCTCACTCTTAATAAACTAAATGTGAAATAAAACTACAATGAGATAGAATTTTTTAACTTTTAGAGTGATAAAGATCAAAACATTTGAAAATGTTGTATTGACAAGAATGTGGGTGAAACTGACACTTATATTTTTAGTAAGAACAGAAATTAGTAAACACTTGTGGAGACTATTTGGCATTATCAGAATTTTATAGTAGCAATCCCACTTAACATGTTTACAAAATACATGAGATTATTCATTGCAGCATCGTTTGTAATAGCAAAAGAGTAGAAACTTCATGAATGCATAGCCATCAATAGGAGACCAGCCACATAAAATACCATATATCAATATAATAGGACACTATGCAAGGTTGAACTCTTTGCACTGAAATTGAACTATCTCCAATGCATCTAGTTAAATGGATGCAGTTGAATGAGAACAGTCTGAAGAGCAGGTTACTACTGGGTGCAGGAGGAAAAAGACTAAGGACACATCTACATTTACATATATGTTGGATATCTCTAAAAGGACACATAAAAATCAGCACTATGGTTGCCTCTAGGAAGGGGAAATCAGTAGCTGGAAGCAGAAGTGGAGGGATTTTACTTTTGTTACTTTTGAATTGTGAACCATGTGCGCATACTACCAACTTTTTAGAAGTAATTAAGCCTAAAAAAATAAATATGCAAATTACTGAGATGGGGGAATCTCCTTAGAGAAGGGAACAAAATTGTAGACAGGAAGAAAGGGGACATCAACTTTACCTGTATTGTTTTACTTCTTTCATTTTATTAAAATATGAAACAAAAAGAAAAAATAAAGACACAGGTGTTCTATTAGTCTCTATATTCACAGACTTCTTAAATATCTGCCACGAGTTAAACTTTTTTTGAAAGATTTTTTTAAATTTGAGAGAGAGCATGCATGGGGGGAGGGGCAGAGGGAGAGGGAGAAGCAGGCTCCCCACTGAGCAAGGAGCCCGATGCAGGGCTTGATCCCAGGACCCTGAGATCATGACCTGAGCCAAAGGTGATGCCTAACTGACTGAGCCACCCAGCCACAACTGAAATTTTAAACATTTTAAAATGACTTTTTGTGTGGTTCTGATGATCAGTCAAGTTGAAAAACATTGTTCTGAGGTTGGTTTAACATTAGGAAATTCAACCAATGCCATTTACCCCATTAACAGATTAAAGAAGAAAAAAAATCATATGATCGTATCAGTAGATGTAGAAGTAGTTGATAGAGTCCAACATGCATCCATGATAAACAGAAGAATAGGCAAATTAGGAATAAAACAACACTTTCTTAATCTGATAAAATGTAACTACAGGAAACCTATACCAAACATCATACGTGATGGTGGAGTATAGAAAAACTTTAGAATACAGAAACTAAGTCAGAGATAAGGGATGCTGCTACTTCTACCACTTGTATTTAACAATGTACTGGATGTCATAAGTATTGCATTAAGGCAATACAGATGAAAGAATACACACCTTGAAAAGGGAGACACAAAACTCATTATTCACAAATGAGATGGCTATGTGTGTAGAATAAATTTAACTAGTTTACTGGATTCAAAATCAATTGTATTTCTAAATGCCAGCAACAAACAGATAATGAAATGTTAAAGGGACTATTTATAATTGTATTTTTTTTAAAGATTTTATTTATTTATTTGACAGAGAGATAGAGAGCACAAGTAGGCAGAGTGGCAGGCAGAGGGAGAGGGAGAAGCAGGCTCTCCGCTGAGCAGGGAGCCGGACATCGGGCTCGATCCCAGGACCCTGGGATCATGACCTGAGCCGAAGGCAGCCGCTTAACCGACTGAGCCACCCAGGCGCCCCTATTTATAATTGTATTTTAAAAATCAAGTACCTAGGACTAAATCTAACAAATGACCTTGAAACGCTGCACAAAAATTTAAAAATTGAGAAAATGAAAGATCTAAATAGACAGAAATATATAATGAAATGATTGGAAGACTCAATATTGTAAAGATGTCTTTTTTTTTCAAATTAGTCTGTATACTCAATGTAATCCCCATCGAAACCACGACCAACTATTTTTATATCAAAACACAAAAGCGTCAAGAGTGTCCCAGACTCTATTAGATACTCCTGTACCATAAATACTATAAGTACTGTAAGAACAGTGATGGGGTGCCTGGGTGGCGCAGTCGGTTAGGCATCCAACTCTTGGTTTTGGCTTAGGTTGTGATCTCATGGTGGTGAGATTGAGCCCCGCGTTGGGCTCTGCACTCAGCACAGAGTCTGCTTGAGACTCCCTCTGTCCCTCCCACTCATGCTCTCTCTTTCTCTCTAAAATAAATAAATAAATCTTATTTAAAAAAAAAAAAGAGCAGTGGAGGTTCTTGGCTTGGAACTCACAAAGGATTCTTACAGAGAATTTAGGGGCCCATGAACTTAGATGAGAAAAAAATTACATCTAACAGAAATTTAGTCTTTCCTTTAATTATGGATGTAAGCCACATACTACAGTAATGTTATCAGTACTTGTGTTTTGTCACAAATGCAAATCAGATATTTTTGTTTCAGATACCTCAAAATATTGTTACTGTTTGTCTCTACCTTGACATTATGGTGGTTATTAAACACATAGTACATCTTAGTGTATTAATAAATAAGCACATATATGTTAGATCACAAAATTGTTTTAATATATTTGATATTTATATTTCAATATAATTCATTTCCTTTGTAATCCTATATGCTCCTTTTTAATCCTATGTGTTTTACCTTATAAATTTAAAAATAGTATACTGAGAAGGGGCCCATAGGTTTTACCAAACTGCCAAAGAGGTTCATAGCCCAAAGAAGGTGAAGAACCATGCTATAAAGATATGCTAATTAAAAAAAAAAGATATGATTATTAAGATGGTACATATTGGCAAGGGATAGACAAAAGAGAGCCATGGAACAGAGTAAAGATCCCAGAAACAAATAGATATTTGGACACTTGATTTATGACAGAGCGGGGGAGAAAGGGTATTCTTTTTAACAAATGATGTTGAGACATATATGAAACTAGTGAATTACATGTCTAAATTGAAAGGAAAATCTAAAAAGTTTTGAGAAGATAACATAAGAGAATAAGTTTATGACTTTGTGTTATGACAGGACTTTTTAAAGATTTATTTATTTATTTTAGAGAGACAGAGTGTGTGTGTGCATGAGCAGGGGTGGGGAGGGGCGGGGGGGGGAAGCAGACTCCCCGGTGAGCAGGGAGCCCCATGCAGGGCAACTTCAGGATCCTGAGATCATGACCTGAGCCAAAACCATGAGTAGGATGCTTCAGCGACTGAGCCACCCAGGCACCCCATGAAAGGACTTTTTAAAATAAGACAATAAGCACAAATCATAAATGTTTTATAAATGACTACCTTAAAGCTCAGAATTTCTGTTTAACAGAAGACACAGAGAGAATGAAAAGGCAAGCCACAGAAAATACTTTCAATGCATACAACCAATAAAGGACTCATACCCAGCATAAATAAAGAACTCTTACAAATCTTATGAAAATGACAGCCCTATAGAAAAATGGGCCAAAAATGTGAATAGACATTTCATACTAGAAGAAATCCAAATGGTCAGTAATCATTTGAAATGGTGCTTAACCTCACTAGTTATCAAGGAAACGTAAATTAAAACCACAAATACATACCACAATATATCCACCAGATTGGCAAAAATGTAAAAGGCTGACACCACCAAGGTCAGGAAGCATATGGAGCAACGGCGACTCTTCTACAGGATTAGTGGGGAACCTAATTTGGCACAACCACTCTGGAGAACTGTTTTGTATCACCCACTAAAGCTGAAGGTTATGCATGCCCTATTGTCTGGTAATCCCATTCCTCTAAGTAGGTACGAAGGAAACTTGACCCAGGTGCACCAGGATATACATAGAATACTCACAGAAATGGTATTCACAGTGGCCAAAAACTGGACACAACTTAAATGTTTAACAACAATAAGATGGATTAATAAATTGTGATATGTTCTACAATGGAATACCGCTCAGCGATGAAAAAAAAAAAAGAGCTGCAATGACATGGATGATTCTTACAAAAGAATGTATAACAAAAGAGGCCATACATAAAAGACATAAAAGAAAACACGTATCATGATCTGTACAAAGCTCAAAAACATTAAAAAGGGGGGCGCCTGGGTGGCTCAGTCGTTGGGCTTCTGCCTTTGGCTCAGGTCGTGGTCCCAGGGTCCTGGGATTGAGCCCTACATCGAGCCCCGCATCGGGCTTCGCATCGGGCTCCCTGCTCGGCGGGGAGCCTGCTTCTCCCTCTCCCACTCCCCCTGCTTGTGTTCCCTCTCTCTCTGTGTCAAATAAATAAAATCTTTAAAAAAAAAACTTTCAAAACTGAAATATTCTGTTTAGGGATTCCAAAACTAGATGATAAAACTATAGAGGAAAAAGGAATTGATAATCAAAAACATTAGGGTAGTGGTTACTTCTAGAAGAGAAAGGAAGGAGATGTGATTGAAAAAGACAAATGGGAGCTTCTGGCAGCCCGCCATAATCTAGTTCTTGACTCAGGTGTCACTTTGTAATTATTTGTTATTTAGTACCTCTGTGTTTTATGCACTTTCTGTATACATGCAACATTTCACAATTAAAAAGTTAAAAATCTCATCGCGCCTGGCTGGCTCAGTCGGAGGAGCGTGCAACTCTTGATCTCGGGGTTGTGGGTTCGAGCCCCACGTTGGTGTAGAGATTACTTAAAAATAAAAACTTTAAAAATTAATAAGTAAAAATGAATTAAAAAGTGAAAAACCTAAAGCAAAAATTAAAACTCGGGCTGATAGACGCTTTTCTGTATTTTCATACTTTCCAAATATATAGATCTTAATTGATTCTCCTCGTCAGCCAGGTTTGGGAATAGCTCTAGGGAAATTCTTTCTGATCTGTCCCTGCAAACAACCCACCATCACCAACACCATCCCTCCTCTCATCAGCTCAACCAGATGTCTGAGAGGCAAAGAGAAATTCCTTCCAGCTTCTCTGGCTCTCTTCTGCTGGCTGTCCCCGGCTGGGTAGCAAGGCTACACATCACTGTGCACACACTGGTCAAAGAGGCTACGTGCTGGCTGACAGGGACTTATTTCCCTCACCAGCCGCAGGTCTCTGCTTTCTTGCCCCATTTACCCAACCAGATTTGGCCCAAGGTGGACCGTGGCCTGGATATTATGTTTGTCTGGTCAGCTTGGAATGCTTATGAAGAGACATTTCAAGCTATAATGGGGGAAAGATGCGGAGTGCCTGAACATGCCCAAGTCCAGAGGGTCGAAGGATATAGGAGGGACCTGAGTTCTCTGCAGATCTAGAAAGTAGTCCAGCCTGAGCTATAAACTTCCTCGCTCAATGGTGTACTTCCAAAGGCTCTAGGCTGAGGAAGCACACAGTGGTTGCTCTCTTCAGCAACTCCTATTCCAAATCTGCCAGTAATCTCCACAGAGATGTCTACTGAGCATCTCTAATTCACATGGCCCAACTGAAGCCATGCTTTCTTCCTAAACATACTCCTCCTCCAGCATTCCCAGCTTAGTGAAAGGGAACGATACCACCTTGCCCTCAAGCCTGAAACCTAGGTCCTCCTGCTGGCTCATGCCTTCCATCCAACTCATCGGCAAGTCCCGTTGGTTCTACTCGGAAATTCTGGGATCTGTCCACTTCCTTCAGCTGTACCCATCGTCTCTGCATGGTGGACCTCCACCTCCATCATGACCACCATCATATCTCACCTGGACTACTTCAACCATGCCCTAGACAAGCAACCTGGCTCCAGGCCCTCCCTCCTCCCATGGCTTCTTCACACAATACTCAAAAGAGATCTTTCTAAAATGCAAATATGATTACACCTCTCCCTTGCTCAAAAGCTTTCAGTGGCTCCTTATTATCTCCTGGATAATATCCAAACTTCTTAATACGGGGTATGAATCCCTCTGCTTTCTAACTCTCTAGGTCTTATCTCTTATAACTCTACCCCTCACGTGCTTTGATCCGGCTCTGCTAACATTCTCACACTCTTTTAAACGTCCCGAGCCCTCCCACCTCCTCACCTTTGCATGCTGTCTCCTCTTCCTGTTCATTCCCATCCAACCTTCCCTTGGCTCAGGTAATTCCTACTTATTTCTCAGGTCATAGGCTAAAGGTCAGTTCCTCTGGGGGTCTTCCCTTGCTCCCCACAGCCCTTTGTGTTCCTTCAGCAGCCTACCCTGTCACAATACCTCTCACAGGAACTGCTAAAGCTGTTTGTCTTTTTCCCTTTGATGGCAGGGATCATGTCTGTACTCCTCATCTTTATATGCCCCAGAACCTGATCCAGGCTGACACGTAGCAAGCACCCAATGCCTAATTTAACGAATGAGTGGATAGCTGTGTCCTTAGAACTCTGAGGCTTTAAAAAAAGTGAAGAACCAGGCTCTACCACCAGAAGCTTACAGATGAAGACAACCTAGATCATCTTCATCCTTCACCCACAAAAACACCTCCAAAAGCCAGGTGACAGCGACCATTTAGTCATGGTCAAATCAAGACCACTCACTCAAGACAGGACAAATCACTCACCGGAGGCTCCCAGACAAAGGCCTGTCTGTGATTCTTATAGTTGGCTCTGATTTATTCTACCCACCACTGGCCCAGCTTGTACCACCATCTGCTTTCTGACCCCACTGCCCAGAACATCTAGCAGAAAGACCCAAAGCAGAAAGAACAAGCAGTAAACACATGGGAATGTGACTGAGCTGAGGGATGATGGCAGCAGAGAAAACTTCAGCGTGAACTAAAGACCTGGGCTCCGGGCTGGCACCTCTGCAGGACCCGGCCTCACCAGAGGCCCAGCTGGTAAGGATCAAAACTGCACAGCCAGCAGATGGTTCTAACTCCTAAACTTTCCTGCCAAAACCACTTCTGCCTGCTCAGCAGCTTCTCTCAGGAGTATGGACTGGAAAGAGGTCCATACCCTTCCTCCTTGATTTGATGGTAACTACAGGAGGGCAGCATCACACATGTATTTAACTTAGGGAGAATTCAACCATGGGGCCCTGCAAAATAAATAAGGAGAGAGAGGTGGGGGTGGGGGAGGCATCAATACCCTCTCAGTGTGAGTGTCTCAGAACTGGGGGAGCTCCTAGTGCTGAGAGATCTGATTTTCCAACAACTGGCTCCTAAACGAAAACCTTCTTTCAGGGCGCCTGGGTGGCTCAGTCATTAAGCGTCTGCCTTCGGCTCAGGTCATGATTCCAGGGTCCTGGGATCGAGTCCCACATCGGGCTCCTTGCTCAGCGGGAAGCCTGCTTCTCCCTCTCCCACTCCCCCTGCTTGTGTTCCTGCTCTCGCTGTGTCTCTCTCTGTCAAATAAATAAATAAAATCTTTAAAAAAAAAAAATAAAGAAAACCTTCTTTCAGGTAGTGCTCAAAGAAACCTGCTTCTCCCTTTCTTTCATGTTCCTTTTTTATTCTTTCAGTCTTCTGCTCTTTTGCATTTACGTAACTTTAAAGACTAAAATTATATTCTCTAGGTATGCCCCTTCTTATATACTATACATTCCTATATGTTACACATTTATACAAACATATTACCATAAAAAGAGTGTATAGGCAAAATCACATAGACCTTATGTTATGGTAATTTATGGATTTTTCAAAGCAACTGTTGATTACACATGGTTTCTGCCTACATGCTGACTTTAGAACCTGATACCCACTAAGGATGTAGCTCCATCATGGGTACCATCTCCCAAGTTCCTCCTCTGGCATCTGCCAGAGAATACCAGGCCAGGAATGACATGGCTTTGTCCAACATCCAGCAATGACTCTGAGAACTCTAGTGGCCAAGTTGACAATGACAGGCAGCCTACATAATGCTCCCTCCTTCAGGATCATCACCAGCCCCCAGGGCAGAACGAAGATGTAGGGCACCCAAGGCCTGTCGAAAGAAGGAGGTTGCCAAGCTGGCTCCTGACTTCTGGCTTTCTGTTTCAAGGACAGTTTTGGAATCACATGGACTAGAAGCAAGGGATGACAAGACCAGTTCTTTTCCCCAGGCCTCTTTAGGCCCCCAACCCAGAAGAGTGACAAGTGGGGAGAGAATCCACTCCACACTGCTTAGGAAGGATTTGTGTGGGTTCACTCTGCAGTTTTTCAGGTAGGCCATAATCCTACCCTGAGGTGAGTGCTCTGGGGCTTCAGACCACTAGGAAAGTTTCCACAGGCTCTCAACATCCCAGACTTAAGTGTCCTTCCGCAGCCCTGACCAGCCTGAGGATCCAAACTTCCAAAGAATACACAAATAATTCTTAGAATAGTCTCATGCCTTCATAACCTCAGAAAAAGTTCAGAGTCCCCATTTTTCAGATGAGGAAACAGTGAAATCTCCGGTAAAAGCAAGACAAGATCACCGTTCTCTGGACTTCCTGTCTCCCAAAACAAGATTTCTGGAAATTTCTGGTTAACTTTTAATTACTCAACACCAGGGGGTTTCGATTCCGTCACAAATTTCACTCAGTTCTTTCCCCCCACCCTGTCCCTCAATGCCTAAATCTTCTACCCCATCTTTTTCCTTTTTTCCTCTTCAACTCTGGACTTCCCGGTTGGTTTCTTTTCCAAGATCTAAACACCTCCTTGAATCCCCAAGGACCCCGCTTCCAGAGCAGCACTTAGGTGGAGCAGCTCCCTTTCTTAAAAAACGTCCTTTCCCGTGGCTCTGAGTCCCTTTCTCATGGGCCCCTCAATTCCCCCGCATCCTTAGCGCACCCACCCTGCTCCGGCCTTTTGTGACCGGCTCCCTCCACTGCCTCGCCCTCCCTCCTCCTCACCGAGGATACAGCCGGCACCCAAAGTTCCAGACTGTGTTCCTCCAACTCTCCCGGGTGCAGCTCCCGCCCTCGCCAAAGCTCAGGCCCGAGCCTGTTCTGTCCAAGAGTCCCGCATCCCACCACGGCAGCCCCGGCTCCGGCTCCCGCGCGCTTACCGGACCAGAGCACGAGCTTGCCGTGCGCTTCTTCCTGGGAGTCCGAGTCCCCGGCCAGCAGCGTGGAGGTGGCCCCGTACGGCAGCGCCGAGCCCAGGCACACGTTGTAGCGCAGCGGCTCGCAGGGGGCTGCGCGGCCGCAGTGGCTCAGCAGCGGCGGAGGGCCGGTCACGGCCGCGCTCCTCCTCGCGCTCCCGCCGGCGCTCCGCGGCCCAGGCCCAGTCGCGTTCCCGCTCAAGGCCGCCCCCCGGCCCGGGCCCCCCAGCAGCAGCAGCAGCAGCAGCCCCAGGAGCAGGATCTCCGGCCCCCGTGCGAGGCGGGCAGCGGCCATGGCCAAACCCGCCAACTCAGCAGAAGCCCCGGCGCCCCCGCCCGCTCCCCGGAGCCCCCCGGCCACACACGCAACCCCTGGGGCCGCGGATGTGGCTCAGGCGACCTGTGCGCCCCGCAAGTCCCGTGCCGGGCCCCCTCGGACGCTCGGCGCTCGGCGGGGCCTCGGAGCCCAACTTCGCAAACTTTGGACCCCGGGGCCCATGTTGGGCGGCTGAGGCCCCCGCCGGGATGCACAACTCTCTACTCTTTCTCCGGCCAATCCAAATTGTCTTCAGCCCCGGGAGCCCCCTGGGCCCCCAATCTCCAGCCCCATTCCCTCTTCCACCATTAAAACTGCCTCCCGGCCCTGCGATGGAGGCCAGGCGCGGGCCGGCGGTGGGGTACTAGCTCCCTGGCTTCCCCTCTGCGCCAGCCCGCGGCCCAGCCGCCACCTTCGCCCGAGCGCGCCGCAGCCCCCCGACTTCTCCCACCGACTCCCCGGCTCCTTTGTTGCTCCAGCTCGCTCGGCTCTCTGGAATGCACGGGCCCTGCCGAGCCAAGCCCGGCCCCACCTCCGCCACGGCTTGGGGAGGGACTGGCTGAGGGAGGAAAGAGGAGGGGAGGGGATGCGAGAGGAGGAGCGCGAGCTTCACTGTCCCGGGCGCCCTGAGGGGCCCGGGCCAGGGGGCTCTAGTGACCCCGTTCGCCGCCCTGGAGCAAGAGATGGGAGGAAATCGTGGCCCGGAGCTGCAACCAGACTCAGCGGGCACCTTGATCGGCCCGAGGATCGTTCGACTTGGTCGTCTGCAGGGAATGGACTCTTCTGGTTTACGATGGGAGAGACCGGGGATGCCTGAAGTCAGCAGAAGCCTCTTCTACATCCTTACCCCGTCCCCCAACGCGCCAGTTTTTTCTGTTTTTGATTAGATCTTTCGACTTGTCCCGGGACCCCATGGAAGAGAAACCAGGGTTGGGTGGACTTGCTTGTCTCAATCCTTCCAGCTCAGGACCGGTGTGAGGGAAGAGCTCAGAGTCACTCGGGCTGCTGTTAACCTGTGAGAGCAGGTGTTTGGAAACCCAACGTGCCCACATCAGCCTGTATTGCTACAGATGTGTGAAGTGCGAACCGTGGTTTCCGACGACTGACCCTGGCATGTCTTTGGTTACGTTCAAAGGAAGCCATTCCTTTCTTTATGGCCCTTGCCGCTCATATGCTGGCTGAGGAAGTTTCTGCTGCTTTCCTTCCCTATTCTACTCATTTGGCCTTTCCTCACTCCTTTACTTGTGGGGCTTTGAGTCACCGCACTTGATTTCACCCTGCAACAGTTTACACCTACAGCAAGGGGTCCCTCCAGGAGAGTGGACTTCCATTGAGCAACTTTTCCATGTCACAACATGCTAGGATGGTTTTTCCTTTCTCACCCCTACCCTTACCCCTTAAGCACAGCTGAAGTAGACGAGTTGTGTTAGGTTTGGCCATTTAAGAACAAATCAGCTATTGCACTTCAGCTACCATCCTCAATTAGTGGGTAAGCCCCAGAGACAGAGACACAGAGAGAGGATTTAATTCAATCTAGTTTTTCTGAAATCCTAGGATGTCCATAGCACCATAATAAGCATGATATCCTTGCAGAACTTGAGAACTTGCATTTTACTGTGGAGACAGCCTTGCCCTCAGGAGACAGTAATATATCATGATAAAGCAGCTAAGTCTTCTCCACCAGGGCAGGGACCTTATTCTAGTCTCTGTAGTCACAAAGCATCTAGTGCAGTCAGACATGCATATTAATCACTCAATAAATAAGCTGCTAAATGAGGTGTACAGTGAGTGTGCAATAGGAATTTCTAGCAGGGAGAGACTGGTGTGGGAAGAAGTAGGAATAGACTGTGTCATTAGAACATAAGAGTCCCACTGGAAAAATAATTTAAAGCATTATGACCTACTTGATTAATTTTTTTCTGTGATATAAATGAAATGCTGTTATAACACGTCCAAAGTCTGAACCACAGAGAAAGTTACCTGGATACCATGCTGACATTTTGCTTTGTGAACTTTCTTCACTTATTTTCTATCAGGTTGTTACTGAGGCAGCTTTGAAGCTCTGTGGGATTTTCTCAGTATCCTACATATTAGGAGGAACCTACACATGTGCTCGGGCAACTCCTTACTTCTCCACCTAAAAATGTTAGTAATTCATTAGGTATGAAGGCTCTATCATTCCTTGTCTGGGATTTCTTGGCAGGTATGAGGAAGAATACCTCACTGCAATAGAGCACCTTTACACTGGAGAGATAGAAGAGGGTAAATTGAGAAGATCCCAAGGTGTTATCTTCTGGCCAGAATGTTCTTCCCTTCGGGAGGAGGGAGAAGATATTCGAATTTCTCAACTCTGTATGTGTGTTTGTGTGTATGTATGTATAATAGAAGTATACATAGAAGCATACTTCTGTTTACCAGGCTTCAGCATTCCTTTCTGGATATCTTGCTGGCCTAGGCAAGGGGCAGCAGGAAAGCAGACTGAGGAACTTCTCATAGCACTGTCCATAGCTAGTGGGTCAGGTTCCCATCAGTGGCAGGTGCAACAGTAGTCATGGCTCTACATTCAAATTGCCTGTGCTGTTCTGCAGAATCAGCAGGAGATGGAGATTCAGAAATCCTGTGAGACAGCAGGTTTGGGAGAGGAGGAAAAGTACTCAGTGGGGACTGGGGAAGAGAACCTAGCGGTTCCTGAATGGCATTCAGGGTCTTGGACAAAGCTCATCCATCCCCTCCTGCAGGCATATCAGGACTGCCATGGTTGTTAGAGACTCTTCAGTGTTACTTGACACACTCCTGGTCTCTAACCTGGTGGCAGGCTGCAGAGTGCACCTCTCCTGAGCCTCAGGCACCCCCACCCAGTTCCTCAAGAGTATTAACCCCAACTACGTGCCATGACACAGTCCTTTGGTCAGGGCCATGAGGAACTCTCCCGTGTTGACAATGCATTACAGTACTTGATTTGCTAAAAGTAGCTTCTTGATTTCTGAGTCATTCTCACCAACCACTCTGGCATTTTGAGGTCACACATTCAATGTTGGCTCTTTGTTATTTGTCTCTGGGCCCTCCACTCAAAAAGAATGGACATGAATGTAACTATGGAATATCATGGGTGTCCTTGAGAACTTGGTTGCCTCCTTATGGTTCAGTTGTCACACTGGCCAGAATTTAGAGCATAATTGTTGCAGTGCTCCATTTTCTTCTTTTTCTAGTGTTTCTTAATTTGCAACTAAGAGCATCAAGTCAGAAAGAAAGGACAATATGGGAAAGGGACCAGGTAAGCTACCTCCTTTGAGAGGTAGCACAATAGATTTGGAGTTAGAGACCTGAGTTGGACCTTACTAACCAAAGACCTTTGAACAACTTATTTTAAGTCCCTATTTCTTTCTTTACAAAAAATGAGATATTGTTGATTGTGTTCCTATACATGAGCAGTGAACAACGTGAAAAGGAAATTATGATGGCAATTCCATTTATAGAGCATCTAAAAGAATTAAATACATAGGAATAAATCTAATCGAGGAGGTAAAAGACTTGTGCACTAAAAACTACACAACATTGCTTGAAGAAATTAAAGAAGACCTAAATAAATGGAAAGACATTCTGTGTTCATGGATGGGAAGACTACCCAAAGCGATCTATAGATTCAATGCACTCCTTATCAAAATTCCAATAGCCTTTTTCACAGAAATGGAAAAACTGATCTTTAAGTACATACAGAATTGCAAGGGCCTCTGAATAGCCAAAACAATCTTGAAAAGGATTAATAAAATTGGAAGACTTACACTTCCCGACTTTGAAACTTACTACTCAGCTGCAGTAATTAAAACAGTATAGTACTGACATAAAGACAGCCAACAGAATAGAATAGGGAACCTAAAAACCAACCCTCACTTATATGGCCAATTGATTTTCTACAAGGGTGCCAAAACTATTCAATCGGGAAAGGACAGTTTTTTCAACAAACAGTGATGGGAAAACTGGATATTTATATGCAAAAGAATGAAGTTGTACACACTGTATAAAAATTAACTCAAAATGGATCAAAGTCTATATTTAAGAGCTAAAACTATAAACCTCTCAGAAAAAGACATTGGAGAAAATTTGCATGACACTGGATTTGGCACCAATTTCATGGGTATAACACCAAAAGCAGAGGCAATAAAAGAAAACATAGATAAATTGGACTTCATTGAAATGAAGAACTTTTGTGAATTAAGGGATACTATCAGAAAAGCAAAGACAAACAAACAAACAACAACCTATAGAATGGGAGAAAATATTTGCAAATCATATATCTAATAAGGGATTCATATCCAGGATACATAAAGCACTCCTAAATCTCAACAACAACAACAGCAACAACAAAACCTAATTTAAAAAGGGACAAAGACTCGAATAGACATTTCTCCAAGGAAGATCTACAGATGGCCAATAAGCACATGAAAAGATGCTCAACATCATTAGTCATTAGAGCAATGCAAAACCACAATGAGATATTACTTTGCAGTTACTATACTAGGATGGCTAATAAAACACACATACACACACAGAGGATAACAAGTGTTGACAAGAACAGGGAGAAATGGGAACACTTGTGCATTGCTGGTGGGAACAGAAAATGGTGCAACTGCTATGGAAAAGTTTCATGGTTTTCTCAAAGGCTAAACATAGAATAGCCATATGAGCCAGCAATTCCACTTCTAGGTATATGTCCAAAAGAACTGACAGCAGGAAGTCAAACAGATACTTACACACGGATATTTATAACAACACTAGTCACAATAGCCAAAAGGTAGAAACAACCCAAGTGTCCATTAACAGATGAATGGACAAACAAATGTGGTCTATGCATGCAATGGAATATTATTCCACTATAAAAATGAATAAAATTTTGATATGTGGTATAACATGGATGAACCTTGAAAACTATGTGCTAAGTGAAATAAGCCAAACACAAAAGGACAAAGAATGAATGACTCCACTTACATGAACCACTTAGGATAGGCAAATTCATAGAGACACAAAGTAGAATATGGTTTACTAGCTTTACTACAGAATTTTTGGTAGGGATGATGAAAACATTTTGGATCTAGATAGTGGTGATGATAATACAACATTGTAAATATATTTAATGCCACTGAAGTATAAACTTACAATGGTTAAAATGATAACTATTATGTTTATATATATATTTTACAGCAAGTAAAAAAGAAAAGAGAAAAAAAGCATATTACTATTTAGCTATAGGGAAACTAATGAGTATTAATGTAAAGCAGCATGACAAATCTTGGTCCTTATGTGCTTAATAAATATTGGTTTCATTTCCCTTCTTTCATCTCCAACATCCTTCCTATGGTACCATTTCAGTAGTTTCTGGAAGTCCAACCAGTAGCCAACATTGCAGATACATGGCTGATCTGGGACTGCGCACTGGAATAGCGGGTTTTAGGTCTTTTCTGGACAGTGACAATTTTTGTTTTTATGCTAAAGAATGAAGTTTTCCAGGGACACCTGGGTGGCTCAGTCAGTTAAGCGTCTGCCTTCAGCTCAGGTCATGATCCCAGGGTCCTGGGATCAAGTCCTGTATCAGGTGCCTTGCTCAGCCAGGAGCCTGCTTCTCCCTCTGCCTGCCGCTCCGCCTGCTTGTTCTCTTTCTCTGTCCCTGACAAATAAATAAATAAAATCTTTAAAAAAAGAATGAAGTTTTCCTCTTCTCAGTAGATGGCACCACTGTTTAGCCAGCTGCACTGGCCAAGAACCCTAGAGTCATCCTCAACTCTTCCCTTTCTTTAACATCTCATACCCAGTCCTCTCAGCTACACCTTCGAAATATGTCTAGACTCCAACAATTCCTCATCACCTCCACAGCTGCCAACCTGGTCTGTGCTACCAGCATCTGTCATCTAGGCCACTCCAATAGCTTCCTAATATAGCTTCCTGTTTCCCCTTACCTTCCCACAGCCTATTTTCCAGTGCCAGAACAATCCTTCTAAAATATCAATTGGGCTATATCATCTCTGTGTTCAAAACTCTCTGATGGCACCTCATCACATTTAGAGTAAAATTCTATAGTCTCATCATGACTTCACCAAGGCCCTGTCAACCCCTGACAACCTGGATCTCATTTGCTACTACTCTTTTTCTAGCTCAGTCCACCGCAAACATGCTGTTTTCCTTGTTGTTCTTTATGTACACTAAGCAAGCTCCTGTCTCAGGACCTTTGCACTATGAGCATAAGCTCACTCCATGTTCTTGTTTCACTCAGGTCTCTGTTCAACTATTCCCCCTGAAGAAGACATGCCTTATAAATCACTCCAAAGAAAATAAAATACGTAAGTTTAAATCTGACAAAAATAAGTATAGGATCTGTATGATGAAAATTATAAAATGCTTATGAAAGAAATAAAAGACAACTTAAATCCTTGGAGAGACACACCGTTCATGGATGGGAAGCTTCAATATAATAAAGATGTCATTTCCCCCTAAACTGATGCCCTAAACCTCTAGGTTCAACATAATTTTAATCAAAATCTTGGCAAGTTTCTGCATTAGACATAGACAAGCTTATTCTAAAATTTATGTGGAAAGTGAAAGGCTCTAGATTAGCCAAAACAATTTTTGGAAAACAAGAATGAAGTGGGAGAAACCATTTCTCAGTATTCGGGCTTACTATAGGGCTACAGTAATCACGACAGGGTGACATTAGTGGAAAGATAGACACATTCACCAATGGGACAGATAGAGATCTCAGAAACAAGCCCACAAATATGCCCAATTAAATATGTCAAAGAAGCAAAAAAAAAAAATCAATGGAGGAGGGATAATCTTTACAATAAATGGTACCAGAGCAATTAGATATCCGTAAGAAAGAATATGAAACTCAATGTACACTTCATACCTTATACAAAAATTAACTCAAAAGGAATCATAGACTTAAATATAAATGTAAAACTATAAAACTTCTAGGGAAGAACACAGAGAAAATTTTCAGGACCTGTGAGTAGGCAAAGAATTCTTAGACTTAACACCAAAAGAATGACCAATAGGAGAAAAAAATTGATACATTGGACTTCATCAGAATTTAAAACTTTGTGCTGAAAATGACACTGTTAAGAGAATGAGAAGACAAATTACAGACCGGGAGAAAATATTTGCAAATCACATATCTGACAAAGGTCTAATGTCTGGAATATATTTTATTTATTTATTATTTATTTTAAAAAATATTTTATTAATTTATCTGACAGAGAGAGAGTGCGTGCATGAGCAGGGGGAGCAGCCAGCAGAGGGTGAGGGTGAAGCAGGCTCCCCGTTGAGTAGAGAGCCCAACATGGGGCTTGATCCCAGGACCCCGGGATCATGACTTGAGCCAAAGGCAGACGCTTTACTGACTGAGCCACCCGGGCGCCCCTGGAATATATTTTTAAAAACTCTCAAAACTCAGCATTAAAAAAACCAACAATCCAATTAGAAAATGAGCAAGACATGCACTGACACTTCACCAAAGAGAATATATTGGTGGCAAATAAATACATGAAAAGATATTCAACATTAGTCATTAGAGGAATGCAAATTAAACCACAATGAGATATCACAACATACGTATCAAAATGGCTAAAATGAAAAACTGTGATTAACACCAAATGTTGGCAAGGCTGTGGAGAAACTGGATCACTCATATGTTGCTGGGGAATATAAAATGATACTGCTCCTCTGGAAAACAGTTTGTCAGTCTCCGGAAAAACCATACATACACTTACCATACAACCCCGCAATCACACTCCTGGGCATTTAGCCAAGAGAAACAAAGACTTATTTTTACGCAGGAACTTGTACACAAATGTTCGTAGCAGTTTTATTCATAGTAGCTCAAAATTGGAAACTAACCAAGCATCTTATAATGGGTGAATGATTAAACAAACTGTGGTACATCCATACCATGGAACACTACTCAGAAATAAAAAGGAAAGAACTATTGATCTGTGTCACTTGGATGAATCTCAAGGGAATGACACTGAGTGGAAAAACCCAATCTCAAAAGGATACCTACTGCATGATTCCATTTATGTCACATGAAATAACATAATGATAGAGATGGAGAACAGATTAGTGATCGCCAGGGATTAGTGATGGTGGGGAGGGATGTGTGTGGCCCCAAAGAGGTAACTGATGTGTCTTGTGATGATGGCACAGTTAAGTATTTCTTTGTAATAGCTTTATTGAGTATAATTCGTATATGTAGGTCAGTACCTTGATCGTAGTGATGATTATGCAAGACTATACACATGTTAAAATTACCTAGGATTATGCACATATACTCAAATGAGCGCATGTGTAACTGGTGAAATCTGAACAAGCCCTATGGGTTTGCACTAATGTCGCTTTCTTGGTTTTGATACTGTACTATAATTTCATAAAATGCTAACATTCGGGGAGATGAGGGAAAAGTGCATGGGACTTCTCTCTCTGTTTCTTTGCAACCTCCTGTGAGTCTATAATTGTTTCCAAAAATAATGTTCTTTTTAAATTTGAGGCATTTTAAAACTGCCTCATCCAAAACAGCACCTCTTCCTTCACTCTCTACCCTCATATCCTGCTTTATTTTTCTTCATAGCCTATATCTCTCCCTGACATTATAGTATATGTAATATATAACATATTTTGTACAAATCTATATCCTTCAGTAGAGTTGGGAAGGCAGGAACTTGTGTTCTCCACTGTATGCCCAGTCCCACAATGGCACCTGGCCCATTTGTCTTTGTTGACTACATGAGTTTACCTGCCTTCCTGTGGATGTACATTTCCTTTATTGTGTCTATAAGTAAATTGGCCTTTACAGCCCTCTGCCAGAAACAACACCTTTATCAAGGTATTCACCCCAGACTCTCTGTTCAGAGAAATTTCAATTGTCTTTTTTCTCAGTAATAACATTTTAATACGTGCAGTTCTCTAGTGGGGAATAAGCAAATTGATGCCATTCTGTTTACTCCTTCCTGGCTCCAATCAGGTCTTTTGGTAATGTCCTCATTCAGTGTCTTTCTGGGATAGTTAAACCTTCAGCTATGAGAAGGCAGCTAAATAAAGGTCCTTGAATCTGACAGAGTTGACCCTGTGTTCCTCAAAAAGAGCATTAGGAGGCCAAAGCTTCAGAATGAGTGGTTCAAATAAAATGAAACAATTTTACAAGAAAAACAGTACAAAGAAAGACCATTAAACTCTCAGCCATCTATCTTATTACAAATGGTCATGACACATTTTGTTATGCATCTGTGGAAGGCAGAATAATGGGTCCTAAAAAATGTTCACATTCGAATCCCTGAACCTGTGAATATGACACCTTGCATGGCAAAAGGGACTCTGCAGATGGATGTGATTAAAGTTAAGGACCTTGAGGTGGGGAGATTAGCTTGTGTTATGCAGGTGGGTCCAATCCAATCACTTGAGTCCTTAAAAGGAAGAAAACTTTTCTGGCTGTAGAGAACCAGACAAATGGTGTTGCTGACTTTAAAGATGGAAGAAGGGGCTTCAAGAAGCTGGGGAAGTCAAGGAAAGAGATTCTTCCCCGGCACCTCCAGAAAGGAATGCAGCCCTGCCAACACTCTGATTTTTAGCCCAGTGAGACCCATACCAGGTTTCTGATTTACAGAACTGTATGATAATAAATTTGTGTTGTTTTAAGCACTAAGTTTGTGATAGGTTGTTACAGCAGCAAGGAAAACTAATAGGGTATCTTATTTTGATTATAGCTTTTCTATTAGCTTTGCTTGTAAGCAACA
Organism: Callorhinus ursinus; assembly: GCF_003265705.2. Taxonomy (NCBI): domain Eukaryota; kingdom Metazoa; phylum Chordata; class Mammalia; order Carnivora; family Otariidae; genus Callorhinus; species Callorhinus ursinus. Next base: position 68,494,997 of record NW_027397074.1, on the reverse strand, counting down.
GAAACCAAGTTGAGTTTCCTTAAGCAAACAAACCAAGCTTTTCGGGAAGCCTACGGTGTCTCAGGGAACCCAAGGCGGGACAGCAGTGAAGCTGCAGAAAGGTTGTAGGACCGTAGTGAAAGCTGCCACCCGGAGCATCCTTCCTCTGCCCCTTTTTTTTCTCTGCCTCCCCACCCCCCACCGGTTTCATTCTTCTTTTTCTGTAAATAGACTTTCTCTGCTACTTAGTTCATAAAGTGTAAGAAGGCTGAGCCTCAGTTTCCATTTGCTTCTCTTTCTTCACCAGACCAGTCAGCTCAGGCTGTGACTAGAATCTCATTCTCAATTCCAAACCCCAGGGAAGGAGTTCTGGCATGGTTTGGGCTAGGTGCCTGTTACAGGTTGAATAGTGTTTCTCGTTCCTCCCCTCTAAAAGGGGAGCCCTAACCCCCCGAGTACCCCACCCCCCTCAGTACCTCAGAATGTGACTTCACTTAGAAATAGGGTCATTGCAGGTGTAATTAGTTAAGACGCGGTCATACTGGACTAGGATGGGCCCTTATTCCAACACGACTGGTGTCTTTATAGGAAGAGAAACTTGGAACACAGACACAGACTGCCACGTGAAGATGGAGGCCGAGGCTGCAATCAAGCTGCCACAAACCAAGGAATGCCAACGAAGGTTAAGGCTCTGGAAGCTTAACCAGAAACCGAAAGAGGCAAGAAAAGATCCTCCCCTAGAGATGCCAGGGGCAGCATGGCCCTACCAACACCTTGATTTTAAGTTCTGGCCTCCAGAACGGTGAGACAGTAAGTTTCTGTTGTTTTAAGCCACCCAGTTTGTGGATCTTTGTTACAGTAGCCCTAGGAAAGTAATACAGTGCCGAAGACTGATCCCGGTTAGCTCTGTCTGCGAGACCATGTCTTACAGTACAAATATGGCTCCTTAAGATTCACCCCTATGGCTTGAGGGGTAGGGGACCTATTTCCAAAGAAGGAAGAACCACTGTGGACTGGGCAGGTGCCCTGAAAAGCTGTCCACTCTAGCTCCCTACAGCTGGGGTCAATATGATATTCCGATTTTTATTTTTTTTCTTTCTTTTGTTTTAAAATATTTATTTTACCCTCTGGAATGCAGTCTAGTGTATGTGACAGATGAATCTCAGTTGCTTCTTTCTCATGCCGTAATCTACTTGTCCTAACATTATTAGTGATCACCCCTTCCTCTCATCACTGTATTTATTAGTCAGTGAGTACAGATGGTTGAAAATGCTTCTGGAGTGTCTATGCTATTCCATTCATCTGACTGATTTACCAGGTTCCTGGCATGTTAGTGAGAAGACTCTAGAAACTTAACTTCCAATGTAAATTATAGAGCATGGTTACACCCCACTTTATCCCCTTCTCTAAGTGTTTTATCTATGGCAATTTGGAATATCTAATTACTCTTATTTTTTGTGGGGAGAGAGTATGGTTTACAAAATGTTCCTGACCTCCTTATAGTAATGGCCCAGGGGAGCTCTTCTGGTAGAAGGTTTTTGTGTCCCCTTTTTGAAACTGGTCCCTGACCCTGTTTACATATCTGCTCTTTGGGATGAGAACGTGTCAGAAAATAGCATATTAAAGGACCCTCATATTAAACTTGCAATAAATGTGTGCCTGGAATACAGTAAGCACTCAATAAATGTTAGGTAATTTTTAGAACCAAGGCCAGACAACGCCCACCTCAAGCTCTTCCTAAGATTCCCTCACCTTAAGCGATGCATGACAGTGGGAAGGGGGTATCATAGGCTGAATAATGACCACCCCAAAATGTCCATGTCCTCATTCCTGGAACCTGTGTGTTTATTACCTTACACGGTAAAAGGAACCTTATAGATGTGGTTAAATTAAGACTCTTAAAATTGGAAGATTATTCTGGATTACCTGGGTAGGCTCAATATAATCAGAGGCACATAGGAGAGTCAGAGTCTGAGAAAAAGAAGATGTGACCATAGAAGCAGAGGTTGATGTATTTTGAAGATGAAAACAGGGGCCAGGCAAACAAACAGCCTCTAGAAGTTGTTAAATGGATCCCCTAGAGCCCTCAGAAGGAACTCAGCTCTGACGACACCTTGATTTTAGACCAGTGAGACCCATTTCAGATTTCTGACTTTCGAAACTGTAAGATGACAAATTCGTGTGTTTTAAATTTGAGGTTTGTTACAGCAGCAATAGAAAACAAATTCAGAGGGGATCAGAATTTCATTGAACATTCTGCAAAATCTGCACTCTTGGACTCAAAGTCCCTATTTACATAGTAGTGTTTGAGGCCCAGAGAACTAGCAGTACCTTTCTTGCCACCTCACCCCAGCCAGATTTTCACCTTCCTTCAGGCCTTTCTCCACACTTCTGTCCATCTGGCCTGATTTCCACTGCCCCAAGAATTTTCTTCCATTCACCCACCTCTGAGGCCTAGATTTGACAGCTATTCTAAGATACTGGCGTTAACCCCACCACATGTTTGAGACTAGGGTTATTAGAAACTGAAATCCAGGGAGCAAATCACAATGAAACATGAAATACCAGTAAGAAACCATTTTAAAAATTCGGGCATTTTCTCTCCCAGCATCAGGCCAAAGAGAAAGAAAGCTTGAGAAACTGAGAACCAGAGACACTGAAGAATGAATCTAGTAAGAACGATGAACTGCAATATAAGCTTCTGAACTTCTGCTAGCGACCCTTTAAGGCCTGGGACTTGAGCAGAAATTCCTGACCCTTTTGTCTAAGCCCAGAAGGCTAGATACCCTAAGACCTAAGTAAAAGTGTAGTTTGGAGTTAAGCAGTCTGGATTTGAACCCTGGTTCTGCGGACCACCATTCCTGTTCTTTTCTTCCAAGAGGCCCCAAACAAGCCCCTTGCCAGGTGAGCTCCTCAAAGCCGGGGAACCGGGAAAGTGCGTCACCCCAAGTCCTAACCCAAACGACGGTCCGCGTCAGCATGAGAAGGAAAAGTATAAAACGCTTTATAAGATGTGTCTTCGACACAGAGAAAGCGCGCTTTTTTTACTCTTCTCTCAGAGTAAAAGGCCCTTATTTTTAATTTTTTTATTTGTGATGATTTAATTTTTTTCTTTCCGTTGTGTTACTAGCTGGAGCTAAACATTGGCTGGGGCCCCAGGCGGCTGCTGGAAAGGCGCCCTCCCAGGAGCAGAAGGCTCGTTTAGAAGAAACTGGGGGCGGGGAGAGAACTCGCGACGCGGTCTCTCCAGCGCGGTAGGGATTTTTTTCGAGTCTTTCTCCGGCCAGGCCAAAGCTCCCAGCGTGAGACCCGCGACAGCAGAGGGCAGCGAGGAGACTTCGGGGAACACTAAGAGCATAGCTGCGTCGCGCAGCCCCGTACCCGCCCCCTGGCAACCCAGCTCCCAGCTCCTCCCGGGCGGGGGGCGGAGGCGCCGGCTCCGGCCGCCGCGGGGGCGGGGACCACCCACAGCGCCGCGCGGCCCCGCCCCAGCCCCGCCCCCGACGCGCCCGCCGGGCCTCCCGGCTAGCCGCCCTCGCACGCTTCTCTGGGCGTGAGGCAGCCCCGCGCCCCGCTGGCAATTTTTTCTGAGTACTCCTTGAAGTACGGCCGGCAGCGGTACAAGCTCCTTCAGATGAAGACGGAGGAGGGGGCTGGAGGGCCCAGACTGGGGGTGAAGAGATGGCCTTCTTCCTCCTCGTTCCCCTCCCCGCCCCAGCGGAGAGCGCTAGACTCTGATTTCCAGCTGTGTTCTTACCTACCCCCGCCCTAAAAGTTTTGGGTGGCCAATTTTAATTCAGTTTAGTTTGGGGAAAAAATTAACATCAGGTTTTAGGATAACGTTACGCCGTTCCCAGGTCGGAACTGGGAATCTTTCGACCTAATTTAGACCAGGGGGGCGGGGCTGTGGGAGGGGAGGAGTGCATCTGGTTGAGGGAGGTTCGGCGAGGGATGGGGCCCCGGAGGTATTGTGGTGTTTAGGGGAGTCTCCAGTCCCCACCTGGAGAGAGGGCCCACCCGCTGCGCCCTTCTACCCCTCCCGTTCTAGTTGCCAGAATGGAAAATTCGTGGAGTCCAATTTAGCGCAGGTCAACAAACTTTTATTGCCACTTCTGGCTCCCCTGCCCCAGCAAAATCCCTGCTTCTTACACTGTAGAAATACTGAGCTCTGGTGCAGGGTAATGGGGGCGGGGGTGGGGGTGTTAACCTTGCCTCCTCTGCACACTGCCAAGGTTAAAGAAACCCCACTTGCTGGAGAGGGAGGGCCAGAGGGGAGGAATTCAAGGGCACAAATGGCTCAGTCCCACCTCTGCTGGCTGCAGGGTATAAAGACCACGGTTCCAGACCTTTTAAAAAAGGGTGGAGTGGGGGAGAGGGATGAATTTGGCTGCTGTTGTACCCCTTGCCCTTGCTGCCATGTTTCCATGGAAATGAGGGAGGGGCAGGATGTAGCTCACTGACTACCTGGGGGATGGCAGGGCAGCATTTAGTAAACCTATCGCCTTCCACTCCTACCCAACACATACAGCTGTCCCCAGTCGACCCCAAGCTCACTGCCTGTTCCACTCCCTTCCCTTCTGGAGCTGGTATCATACCAACTGGACTCCAGGTAGGGCTGTTAGTGTCCACTCTCCAGCCAGGTCTTGCCGGCAACGGATGGAATCAGTATGTCCAGCAGGCTAAGTAAGTATCAGCCCTGGTAGAACCATTGGTTTACTGCCTCAGTGAAAAGCAACACCTAGTACCCCCAAGACTCTGTGCAACTGATGTTCCCCAAACATCTCTGCCCAGACAAAATTAAAAAAACAACAACAAACCATAAACCCAAATGTGTAAGGTTAAAAATAATGCAAAATAACTCTAACAATGCCGAAGGCTAGGATGGAGGAGAGGAGCAGGAGCATCCTTCCTAGACTTGAGCCACCTGTGCCCCCTGCCTTCTGCCCAGCTGGAGTTGGCTTCTCCCCACTGGGCTGTTGCTGGGGAACTGGAATCCAAATCTCCATTTGGTGCTGAGAGCTATACTCATTGCTATTGGTCGATGAGGCTTGCCTGTCGCCATAGGGAGGAGGTGCAGGATGGATTCTCAGTACCATGGGTCAGCTCGGTGCTGCTGGTTGTAGAACTGTAGCTTGATCTGATCTTTGATCTGATTCACAAGGATCTGGGACAGCAGGATTCCTACCAGCTGGGAGAGGCGAGATGGATTGGGGCCTCAGCAATGAGTGATGTCTTTGTTTTCCCTGACTCAATCTTCCCGGTATGGTTAGCACCATCCCATCCCCAGCTTCATAGCAATGTCAGTGCCTGACACCCTAGCTGGTCCCCAGGTGCCCTCCCCAAAACAAAGGAGCCTTTGCAGAATTTTAAGACCCGCAAGTTTTACAGGGTAAGTTACCTGGGGAATGGCCAGGCCCAGTGCTACGCCACCAAGAAGGAAGAGGTTGCTGTGTATCCAGTTGACCAATTTGTCAATACAGCCATTGGTATAGATGACTTTACTAGCCTCCAGGTATTCAAGGGCCTGCATACCTTGGCCACACATGGTGTTTATCACTGCCTGGGGAAAGAGTTGAAAAGCCAAATGGAACTCCCATTCCCAAACTTTTTATTTCAGGCCCTAGCTTATGGTCTTCCCACCCTTCCTAAATTCCTAAATTGTTAGGGAATATATGTGGAGGATCCTAACTTGGAAGTTTCTAAATGCAAGCTTCCTTCCCTCTGGGAGATCTGAGTTCAGTTTTCCTTGCTTTAGAGACCTGCACCTTCTGAATCCCCACGTGGACCGCAGGAGTGAAAAGTTAACAGAGCCACTGGAGTGGGGTAAAGAGAAACATCTGATAATTGTCCTACAAAATTGATTGGTTAAGCTAGGGAATGGGGATTCCCTACAGTGGCTACCCTAGTCGAGAAGTAACTGAAATTGCTGCCCAGAAGGAAATGAGGTGGGATGTAGACTCACCTGGTTTGGGGTAGGCAAGCAACAGGAGTAAGGCACAGAGCAGCGCTCACGGCTGGGGTTGTCTTCTGAACAGTTGAAGTACATGTTCTGGGACCAGTCCCTATAGGAAATCCCTCCACAGCAGCTGAACTGCAACAAAGCCCACCACAGAGGTTAAGAATCACCCACTCCTCACACTGAAGTGACCAGGGGAATTCTCAGAGCAGCCAAAAGTCCGTGGCCAGCTTCCATTTGTAAATTCAGGTTGTTTTTAAACACAACCTTAAACCTTGAGCTCACGTTTCTCAGTGGCCTTTACCTTTATATACCTTGTTATAACGACCATAGTTGTATATATATTTTGTTTTTCACATTCAACTATGAGCTCCTTGAGAGCAGTTTCTGCATAGTATAGAGGCTGCAAAAGGAGGTGTTCAAAAACATTGGCTGAAATAAAGGATCAGTGTTGAAAATATTTGTTTTAATACAGAGAAAACAGAAGAGAATCTTCAATATTATGGGCCCATAATTACTCCATGAAAGCAAGTAAGATCCAAGTAAGTTGCACCAAGGGAAGGGGAACTCAGTACTGGTCTCAAAAGCACTTTTATTTAAAATTCAACTTTTGATTCATAGCAGCATTATTCACAATAGCTAAATGGTGGAAGTGACCCAAGTGTGCATCAAAAGATGAATGAATTAACAAAATGTGGTGGATACATACAATGGAATGTTATTCAGCCTTAAAAAAAGAAGGAAACTTTGACATATCCTACAACATGGATGAAATTTAAAGACATGCTAAGTGAGATAAGCCAGTCACAAAAGGACAAATACTGTACAATTCCACTTATATGAGGTCCCTCTAGTGGTCAATTCATAGAAAATAGATTATAGTTGTCAGGAGTTGGGGTAGGGGGAAATGGGGAGTTAGTATTTAATGGGTAGAGCTTCATTTGGGGAAGATGAAGAAGTTCTGGAGATGGATGTGGTGATGGATGTAAACAATGTGAGTATACTTGGTGCCACAGATTTGTATACTTAAAAAGGCTAAAATGGTCAATTTTACGTTATGTACATTTTACCACAATTTTAAAAACTTAACTTTTTTATAGGTAATATTTAAAAATCTGCCACTTCCTTATCCCCCTATAAGTAACCACTTAGAATAGTTTCTACATATGCTTGTAGATTCCTTTCACAAATATGAATACATATTCTTTCCTCCCTCTTTTTTAACACAAATGGTAGATTACTATATACACTACTGTTCTGTTCTCTTAGAAGTACTTTTAAAGCACTCTGCTATGTATGGTTTTTTGCCAAACCTCCTTCCAGAATCCATTACCTGGAAGGTAATGAAGAAGTCCATAGGCCTGGAGGGTGAGGTGTCTCTTGGGATGGCATTAACTTTTGCCTACAGCCTCTGAGACCACAGCTGACCTCCCACCACTCCTAGCCCATACCTTCTTCTGGCCAAAATCAATGAGGTTCTGTAGATCCAAGTCATCTCGGTAGTGCACAATGGCATTATTGATGATCTCACTCACTTTCCCTCGTGCCTGCCAGAGACATGAGTAGGGAATCAGAACACAGGACTAATCCCTAACCGCTCCTCCATTCAGGAATAACAGTAGACAGTGGTCATCCTTCTTCATGTAAGTCAGCCTTGAAATCAGAACCAGGTCCTAGGTTGATGGCCAGTTCCGAAGTCCATCCATCCCTGGGCCCTCAGGTACCAGTAGGCAAGAGAAGCACAGGACCTGCTGTTGCCTCTTCTCAGAGCCACATTTTCGAGATAATCCAAGATTTATTTACCTCTGAACACTATTACCACAAAATACTTGTTGATGCAAAGCCGAGAATCTAATATTTTAGTAGAAAAGGGCTTACAAAGCCGAGACACTGACCTCTAGTGGACAGAAGAGAACTACATCTCTTTAGACTCCAAACAGATCATTTTAGGATTTTACTAAGCCAGAAGGACTCGGACATTCCGAATGAACTCAGTGGCTCCCCATTTCATAGTTTCCAGCATGCTTTCTTCCTTCTTGCTCTGCTACTTCCCTCAAAGTTTCTTGTCTATAGTCCAACACTACCCCCTGGCAATCATTTGCTCTTTGAGAAAGGAATTCTGGTTCTTAACTAAAAGGACTGTCACTAAATAGCAGATCACTTCCAGCTACGGTGAGCACTGCTCAAAATCTCGTTTACTTTCCCCCTTCTTTCCTTCTGTTTATCCCAATAAGCAATGTTTAGAAGAAATAAAAGATTCTTCATATCGTCTATGGTCTACTTGATCATTGTGTTTTAACCAATAATTTGCCATTAAAGTTTACAGATTATTTTAACTTTGTGTTCATAGAATTTGTTTTCCTGTTGGCTTCTCAGACCGTCAGAAGAAAGCACCTTACAATATGGAAATCCTCTTTAAATATGGTGACTTTAAAGGCCATCTGTTCATCCCCAAGGAGAATCTTTCAAAGGCTGATGCTTCTCAGGGGAAGGAGCACTGTGGTTAATTAATCAGGCTAAACATAGGCAGGAACCTTCCCTTCTTCCCTCTGGTCCACACCTGAGGAGGCCCCCTGGCTCCCGTTACCTTGTCTGAGAAGACGAAGCCCAGGACCCCTGCAGCCAGCTGTAGCAGGAACACGATGGTGAGGCAGAGTGAGAACTGTGGGGAGCAGGCAGGAAAAGGAGACAGTTGATTACCAAGCTGGGCTCTAGCCCCTCCCAGGGCCATAGGGAGTACTGGGTACTGGGGGGCTATGGGGCACTTCTCCCAGATGCCCCATGCATGATAAAGGCCTCTGCCTCCACCATGCTGTCTTGAGGGTGGCCACCCTGTGCTGGGTCATCTGGGCTGAGCTCTATAGTGGGGAGCAGAAAGCACAAGCTTGGCGGGGGGAGGGTGGGAGGTGCAGAGGAAACTGAAAGGTTGTAGGAATGGCATCAAGAGCCTGGGAGGCATATGGAGGAGGCCAAGGTCTTTCTGGTGGGGACCCTGACCACTCACCGACCACTCACCGTCTGTAGGAGGCAGATGTTCTCACGAAGCGATCCAATACAGCCGCAGAAGGTGAGCAGGAACATAAGAACACCCACCACAATCAGCAGGATGGCAGGGTCCACTGCCAGGCAGGCCAAGGCTGCTTCTGGGGGAGGGGCTGTCTCTCAGTCTGAGCCTGGTGCTGACTGCGAGTGATACCCAGGGATGAGGTGGGGGGTGCCCCTCAAAACTGTTCTCTGCCTGGGGAATCTCTAGTATGGTTGGAAGACGGTTATGGGGAGGCAGTACTCCCCTCCCGTGGGAGAACAAAAAGGGCCCAGAAGGGTTTGTGACGTTTAATTTGAGGAGCTAACAAAGTGAGAGCCTTTATTCCCAAGCTTAAGAGAGGAGGAACCACTTTCGCTCCAGAAAAGAATTAGAATGGCATTAGGCTCCCAGTTTTGCAGATTCTGTTTCCTGGAGACTTTGTGCAGTAGAACAGGAATGGAGGTTGAGTTACTTCAGGACAGAGTGAGGGAGGGGCCGAGGCCTCGGATTACTCTCTGCTCCCAGAGGCGTACCTCCTTTCCTAGACACTTCCTAAGCCTAAAATGCAGGCAGATCCTGGGAGATTCGTGGGAGCCTAGGGAAATCCTGGTGAACTGGCATGGCCTGCCTGCTGCCTTGGAGTAGGGTGTTAAGATTGGGCTGGAAGGCAGCTGTCCTCTTTAGCCCCATAGCTTACGTGGGAAAGCGTATTAGAGAGCCAGGGCTGAAGGAGGCAGAGGAGGAAGAGTCATGGGGAGACGGAGGGGGGCCTATAGCTCACCTGCATGCTTCATCAGCCGAGCGTAGACTCCCACAGCCACCATCACCATGGAAATCACCTGTGGACACAAGGAATGAGGCAGACCCTGAGATTTTGGAAACCAGAGAGCCCACTGTAAGTTACCTTCAGGAAGAACAGGAGGAAGATGACTTTCCTAGGAGCCAGAGATGAGCATTTCTGTCCCCACAACAGATACAGTTGATAGCATCTGTCTGCTTTGCCTCCAAGAAAAGGTTTTAAAAGATGATCTCATTTGATCCCCACAACAGAGTTACCTTGCGGGGCAGCTATTTTCCCTGTTTTACAGATGAGGAAATTAACGCAATTCAAGGTTACTAACAGTGGTTAAGAATGTGGACTTTGGAGTCAGTCAAACCTGGGCCTCTGATAAACAAATCTCTGAGCCTCAGTTTTTGTACCTGAAGATGGGAATTTAAAACAACTACATCTAATAAAACTACTGTGAAATTAGATAATGCATGGAAAGCATTTAACACAATGCCTGACAATAAATATTATCTATCATTACTAATAGTTAACTTGCCCAGGGTCACGAGTTTTGAATTTGAATTCAACTACATCAAAGGGAAGAGTTTTTAAAAAATATTTTATTTATTTGAGAGAGAGAGAGTGCATGCAAGAGAGAGCATGATGGGGGCGGGGGTGGGGCAGAGAGAGAGGGAGAAGCAGACGCCCCGCTGAGCAGGGAGCCTGATGGGGGTCTCGATCGTGGGACCCTGGGATCATGACCTGAGCCAAAGGCAGACGCCAACTGACTGAGCCACCCAGGCACCCCCAAAGGGCAGGTGTTAAAGCTGAAGCAGGCCTGAGTAGAGGCACACTCCCAGGTCTCTAACTCTCTTGGGTGTCAAAATGGTGTCAAATACAAAAATGCAAGTGCATCCCAATGTGAAAGAATGCATGCATGAATGCATGTGTGTAAGTAAAATACCAAACTGCCTTGGCAAAGGAGCCTTTATCTCTATAAACCTGGATTCCAGTGTGGAACAAAAGAGTTAAGCGCTTCAAACTTCCGGGCTCCTCTTTGAGAGAAGAAACCCGTCAGAGACTACCAGCAATCCCCAAAGGGGCCTTTTCTGCCCCACCCCCACCCCCACGCCAGGCCTCCGGGGGTGCAGGGCAGCCCAGCGTTCACATCTCTTGGCCACTCTTTCTTTGTGCCCAGTCCCCAGGCTGGTGCTAAGCTGCAGCTGGCTGTCACCATGACAATAGCTGGGGCCAAGTTCTGGCTGGAGGGAATTCTCAGCAGCAGGGACTTGACCAACTCAGTGGGGAAGGAGATGGCTGGCTAGACTCCACTGTCCTACAAGACAGAGACCAGCTGGAAAGAGCCGTCTTGGGGGCTTTGGTGGGAGAAGGGAATAGGGCCCCTAGAGAGGGAATAGGGTCAGAGTAGTCCCTCAGCAGAAAGACATTTTTCCTTAGTGGCCTCTGCCTTCTGGTGCATTTAGCAGTAAATGGAGACCCTTATCTAAAACCGTATCTTTCAGGACTCTGGCTATATACCCAGCCTTGCCCCTCAATCATTTAACACTGCCTCAGACTCAGGGCCAGATATGTTATCTGCTGGCCCTTATGCTCTTTGTCCAGGAGAGAGGGAGCTGCTTGCAGAGCTGGGAGTGGGGCTGGAGGTGCCAGCTGGCTTATTGTCCCCCAGCACAAGCAGGCTGAGGGAGCAAGGGGGAGTGGGTGGGGAGGTGAGGAAACCACACGACAGAGTTCCCAGTCACCCCCGAGGCCTGTAGGCACAGCTCTTTGCCAGAGTGACTGAGCATCTTGGCCTGCCCTTTAAAACTCCCCACAGCCAATTAACGGTTCTGAATATCCTTTTACTGAATCACTGAAGGGTATGTATCTGCTCTTTATTTCTGTTGTTCCCAGGCTCTTCACTGTTTTGCAACATGTTAAATTTTCACTAGGATGTATAACTTTCCACAGAGATGGTCTCTGATTAAATCCTAACACAGCTAAAACAAGAAAAAGTAAAGAGGTGCCACGTCTCGCGGTAACTTAATTCCACGTGTGGGCCTGTAATTACAACAGTTGCTCTGTCTTTATTTGCGGTAGGTAGAATAGTGTCCCCCAAAGATGTCCCGTCCTAACTCCTGGAACCTGTGAATATGTCACCTTCCATGGCCACAGGGGTTTTGCAAATGTGATTACGGATCTTGAGACGGGGAGATTATGCTGGCGGGCCTTAGAAGCAGGAGGCCAGAAGGTCCGAGTCAGAGAGGGAGATCAGTATGACAGCGGAAGAACAGGTTGGAGAGGTGTGGTGCCAGGAGCCAAGGACGATGGGCAGTCTCTAAAAGCTGAGAAAGGCAGGAAATAGATTCTCCTCTGGAGCCTCCAGAAGGGACCATCCCTGCCGATACCTTGATTTTACCCAGTGAGACCCATTTTGGAATTCTGACCCCCAGAACATCAGAAAATTAATTTGTGTTGAAGTGGCTACGAAGTTTGTGGTAAGTTGTTACAGCCACAATAGGAAACTAACACGCTGTCCAAATTCTGTTCATCAGCTGCTATGCACAAGGTACTCTGAGGACCGCAGAGATGAGTAAGATATGGTCCCTGCCCTTAAGGAGACCTGTATGTTATATGGGAGAGGGACAAGAAAACCCAGAGCCTATCCTTTCCAAACTTGGTGTCATTAGGATGGGCGGGAGGGCAGGGAGAGAAGAACTTAAAACTGTTGATGTCTTGGCTGCACCCCATACCACGTATTTCAGAATCTCTGACACTGGAACCCAGGCAACGGTACTTCTGAATGCGTTCCAGGTGATTCCAATGTGCAGCCAAGTTTGAGAACCACAAGCCTAAAGCACATTCAGCCAGGGATCTAGAGCAGCAGGTGCCGATTACATTAAAATTGAGATGAAGACTTTAATATTATCATTAACATTTAATATGATCACTAATGACACTGCTTACCTGGAGTTCACTAGCTAACTCTAAAATTCGACATTTCTATCACTGATCTGCCTCTGTATCCCGGAGTCACAGCTTGCCCTTTCACACCCCTATTCCTGCCCACATCTCCCACCCTGAATTCTTCAAAGCTACTGCTGTCCCGAGGTTAATGCCGTTGCTGTTAATAGCACAGCGTTTTAGAGCTGAATAGAACCTTTGAAATGAGCTCAGCCACTCACCTCTTTTTATAGATGAGGCCCAGAGAGCACAGTGATACTTGACCAAGTGCACATGGGTACAGAGGAAACATCTGGACTAAACCCAGTTTCCAATCTCAGTCTGGAACTCTTTCCACCATATCAGGCTTTGCCACAAAATCCTTATAACACCCCGCAATATCGCCAATGACCTCCTTTCATGATGAGGATGGAGATAAAGACACTTCTTAGAATGGCTTTTCATATTCTGGCGAGGATGAAGCCTCACTGGAAATTTTTAAAAGCTAGACACAGTTTTTAAAATAGCTGAGTCTAGCAAAAGGCATGTTCCTGAAGAGTTGTCAATCAAATTATATAAAATAACTTGCATGCACCAATACCTTTATCCTTATAGAAGGTGAGTAGTCACCTTATAATGAAAATAGCCATCCCCTGGGCTCCTTGGGAAAATGGTTCAATCTACGACTGGAGCAGAAGATATACAAGATAAGCCTGGGGTATCCGTGGTGCCAGAAAATAAGGAAATGCTCAAAAACAAACACCCTCCCCCCGCCCACTGCTGTGGGTATGCCAAAGTGACATCAAAATAAGGAAGTATGAAATTATTACCCCAAACATAAAATATCCATGAGTCCATATGGATAAAAAGGACTTAAATTTTTTTTTAAAGAGGACTTAAATAAATAAACGAGGGAGGAAAGACAAATCTCCCAAATCAAGAGTCGGACGCTTAACCTACTGAGCCACCCGGATGCCCCCAAAATCGAGGAAATTCTAATTCTGTCACAGCCAACAAAAACCTAAGGAGACAGGACAACTAAATGAGATTTGGTATCCTGGATGGCATCCTGGAACACAGAAAGGGTGTTAACATGAAAACTGAGATCTGAATAAAGTACGGACCTCAGTGATAATGATAATAACATTAATTGTCACGAATGTATACTCAGGTCACGAATGTATCATACTCATGCCAGATGTTGAGAGAAACTGGATGTGGGGTATATGGGGATTCTCTGTACCATCTTCTCAGTCTTTCTGTAAAACTAAAACTGTTCTAAAAAATGAAATCTATTTAAAAGCAGCCATTCCCAATTTGTTAGGTGTTAGCTGGTTAGTAAATCCACAGTTTTTAATATCAGATTTTCCTAAACTGGGGATTCACTTGCATGCAATTTCACAAACTTTAATCGGGGGTGGGGGAGGGCTGTCCTTACACCAAAGTGTAGGGCAATGGATCTTATAACAGTTCAGGTGTCAGAGCACCAGGAAGCCACAATGCTCTGTTAGTATAACCTATACAATTTTGACATACTAAATTCTTTTCTTAAACTTTAATATGCTATCACTGCTATCTAATTTACAGTCCATATTTACTTTCCCCAATTCTCCCAAGAATGTCTTTTATAACTGTTTTTTAAAGATTTTTTAAAAAATTTATTTATCAGAGAGGGGCATCGAGAGAGGGAGGGAGCACAGGCAGGGGTTGCCACAGGCACAGGGATAAGCAGGCTCCCTGCTGAGTCACCCAGGCATCCCTATAACGGTTTTTTTTTTCTTTTTTTCTGATCCAGGATCCCATCAAGGATCATGCATTTAGTGATCTTTAGTGATCAAGTCTCCTTTGGCCTGGAAGAGTTTTGCAGCTTTTTTCTTTTCTTTGGTTTTGGTCTTTCAAGACACTGACTTGTAAAAAATTGTGGTAAGGGGCGCCTGAGTGGCTCAGTCAGTTGAGCATCTGCCTTCGGCTTAGGTCGTGATGCCAGGGTCCTGGGATGGAGCCCCGCGTTGGCCTCCCTGCTCCGCGGGAAGCCTGCTTCTCCCTCCGCCTGCCGCTCCCCCTGCTTGTGTTCTCTTTCTCGCTATCTCTCTTTCCATCTCTGTCAAATAAATAAATAAATAAAACCTTTTAAAAAATAAAAATAAATTAAAAATTGCGGCAAAATACATATATCAAAAAATTAAGGGGGTGGGGGGTTGGGTTAGCCTGGTGATGGGTATTAAAGAGGGCACATTCTGCCTGGAGCAGTGGGTGTTATGCACAAACAAAAAAAAATTAAATTATATCTTTGTTTCTCTTAAAAAAATAAAAATATAAAAACAAATCAACCATTTTACAGTTCAGCAGCCTTAAGTACATTCGCATTGCTGTGCAAGGATCGCTGCTCTCATGTTCCAGGGCTTCTTCATCACCCCAAATAGAAATCTTTAACCCATTAAGCAGTCACCCCCCCATTCCCCCCACACCTCCAAACCCTGGCAACCACAAGTCGGTTTTCTATCTCTCTGGCTTTGCCTATTCTGCACATTGCCTATAAGTATGGCTCTTTGTGTCTGGTTTCTTTCACTGAGCATAATGTTTTCAAGGTTCATCCATGCTGTGGTGTATATCAGTACTCCATTACTTTTTATGGCCTAATAATATTCTGTTGTATGGATATAACACAATTTGTTTAGCCATTCACCCATGGATGGACATTTGAGTTGTTCCCACATTTGGGCTACTGTAAATAGTGCTGCTGTGAATGCTGGTGTACAAGTTTTTTTTAATACCTATTTTTAATTCTCTTGGGTATATACCCAGGAGTAGAAATGCCAGGTCATATGGTAATTCTATGTTTAATTTTTTGAGGAGTTACTGGACTCTTTTTCCATAGTGGCTGCACCATTTTGCATTCCCACCAGCAATGTACCAGGGTTCCAGTTTCTCCACAACCTTGTCAATACTTGTTCTGACAATTTTTTGACACTGGCATTTTTATTTATTTTATTTTATTTATTTATTTATTTTAAAGATTTTACTTATTTATTTGACAGAGAGAAAGGGAACACAAGCAGGGGGAACGGGAGAAGCAGGCTCCCCACTAACAGGAAGCTGGATGCGGGGTTCGATCTCAGGACCCTGGGATCACGACCTGAACCAAAGGCAGACGCTTAACAACTGAGCCACCCAGGCACCCCCCCTTTTTTCTAGTAAGCTCTAAGTCCAATGTAGGGCTGGAGCTCATGACCCCAAGATCAAGGGTTGCATGCTCTACCAACTGAGCCAGCCAGGCACCCCAACCCTCATTTTTTATAAGTCCAGGCCAGTTGTTTTGCAGAATATCCATCAGTTTGAATTTATCTGATTGTTTCCTGACAATTAGATTCAGGCGACACATTTTTGACAGAAATATTACACAGATAATGTTGTGTCCTTCTGAATGTGTCATGTGAGGAAGCATGACATATTAATTTCTATCGTAGAAATAAGGAACAATTTACTAAGCAATGACGAGGCTGTTAAGCATATGTCTCTACATCTCATAAAACAATAATACAGGCGCTACTCTAAAGAGTTGCCTCGTTTTCCATAATGTTTGGTTGCTCCTTGTCTTCTTCCCTTTGCCTTCTCCTGGCACTTGCTGGCAGATAAGCAGCCACAGATACTAACGTTCATGGGAGAAAATAGAAAATGGAGAAAATTCTCTCCATTATTTGACTTCGTGTCTTGCAAATTGCAGAAAGACAGCCATGATTTGGTGTTATGAGAAAAACCCTATTCTAGCCCCTGGAACACTCATGGTTTCAGGGCCATTATAATGCACTAACAGAGGAAAGGTTATAGGGCCCCAAGATGAAAGTCTGAAGAAAAGTCCTCCTGGCTCTAGTGCCCAAATGCCAATTACAGGCAAATGGGCTCTTGGAGTCCACTTGGATTGTACCTTAAGACCAAGGTGGTGTGACAAGCCCTGACAAGTGGACCCAGGGAAGGCTCTCGGAGAACAACAGTGGGGTCTCTGTTCCCTTGATAGATACGAAATGTCTCTGTGAACTATAAAATCTATAAAGACATCATTAAATATCACCTCTCTCTGGCTAACAGTAGAAATATGAGCAAAGGGGGTTTGAAGCTGAAGGAAGTCAGACTCAAGGTTAGCTAGCCCTCACCTAGACTCAATCCTCAGCTACTTGCCCCTTGTCAGAAGGAGCACTCATCCTAGCTCTCCAAGCCCATCCTTAACAGGTGACCTCTAGGAGCTCCTTCTAGCAACAGTAATAGCTACCCTTTGTTGAGTGCTAAGGGTCAGGCACTGGGCTAGACACTTTATACCGACTCTTTCATTGAATTCTGACCACAGTCCCAAGAGGGTGTTAGTATCTCCATTTTACAGAACTGATGTTGGGAGAATTCAAGTAACTTTCCCCAGCTCCCTCAGAGAGTGAGCAGCTAAATGGGACAGAGGAACCTAAGTCCTTATGTCTCTGGAGCCTTGTGACCTGGCCCAGGCCTTCACCTGGGGTATCACGTGAGGTGGGAAGAAGCTGCCTGCAGTCCTCTTGGGGGAGTAGCTGATAATCTCCAAACTGGGTGGGGCTAGGGTGGGGGGCGGATAGGAGAGCACAGGGAGGTGACGGTGCCAGCAGGGCCCAGAGGGAAGCCCCTGGAACAGCACCCTGAAAGGGGAGGACGTGGCATCACGATGCGGGGCCCACCAGCCCCTGAGAGAAAGCCCTGGCCTTGTCTGTCTCCCCATCTAAAGTCCAGTCTACACGAAATGGCTGCATCCATCTCTAAGTCCTCTCCTCTTCTTTGGAATCTCTTCCCCTCTTCTTTCGAAGGTGGTGGTGGGGGACAGACAGCTGCGAACAGAGTCATTCCCTGTGTGGGAGTCAAGACCTTGCCCCTACCCAGAGGGACATGGGGAGGAAGGGGTCTGTACCTCTGGTTTCTCAGTCCTCTCTACCCTCATTTCTGGATAAGCCTGCTCGACCTAAAGCAGGGCCCCTTCTCTCACTGCCCAAGCTCTGCATGCCCCGGTCCTCATGTGGCCATCCCAGCACCATGGTTCCTGGATTTCTGAGGTGACAACTATCTATGTCAAACTGGCTCTTGGCTTTCTCTCCCTGGATTGGATGGAATTGTCCTGCTGGAGTGGGGGAATCCACAGAACTCTTTCCTTTCCAATGTCTGGAGCCAACCATTTAGCTTCTCTTTAGGCCATGGCTGGTCTTGGTTTCCCAAGGTTATACATGAGGGACGGAAGTCCACAAGGGCTCACAGTAGTATAAACACTCAAACTATGGCCCTGGAGTTCCCAGCCTGACACAGAGTCTGCTATCAAGACCCCGAGAGGTGTTACATGTTTTCTTTTATTCTTTTAAAGGCTTCTTGAAGTTATGATTTTCTATGGGGTTTAAGGCAAACAGAGCTGTTGAGATAAGAAAGTATGTGAGTGACTTGACAGCATAGGATATGCCTCTTGTCTTCATTTTTAGTGTTTGTTTGTTTGTTTGTTTTTTAATTAAAAGAATGTGACTATGTCACTTATTACAGCCTACCTAGTCTGCAAGGAAAGGAGGAGAGCTGGCGGGGGGGAGGGGGGAGGCTGGGCTCTGTCTCCTAACGTATTTAGGTGTGAGTGTGTGTGTATGCGCACACTGAGGGTTGTGTTAGGTGGTGGAAAGGGCCCCTGCCACTCAGGAGAGGTTTTTGCCAGGCTTGATGCCTGGTCATTTCCTCATGGCTTCTGAGCCAGGTTACAACAGATGGTGCTGCAGGTGGTATGGGGCATTCTCACTGCCCTGGGGACTCCAATACAGTGCTCCTGGAGGGGAGAGTGAATTTCTTAAAGAAGATACCTCACTAGAGGCCTGGAGCAGTCTAGAAAGACCCGGATGGGGGTCCACGTGTACTGCAGTGGAAGTGAAAAAATCTGGGTGCTATAGGTAGTAATTATGCATGGTCCTGAGGGAGATGTTGGAGGGGATGGCTGACCCAGCTTGGCGGGGGTGGGGGGGGTGCTAGGCCACAGGACCCAGTGCAGAAGAGAACACAGTTGGATCCCTCTCCCCCACCAAGAATGCTCAGGGACTTCTGGTTGTGCTGCATCTTGACAGACTAGTGTCCATAAGAGAGGGAGGAGGGGCATCATGCCTTCACCTGGTAGGGGCTGCTCCATCATTTGCCGTTCAATAAGCATTCAATAAGTACCCAACCTGCCAAACTCAGCTGGGCACTGAGAAGCAAGAGGTGAATAAGGCAGTGTACCCTCGGGTGCCTGAAGTCTAGAAGAGGAGACATAAATAAACACATAATTGCAGCAGAGGTAAGGGATGTGACAATCAAGGTATATATAAGGTGTCATGGGATCCCCGAGGCATGGCCACCAAGGAAGCCTGGGCTGAGTCACAGGGACTGGAGTTCTGAGTTCAGCCTGACTCAAAACCACCCCAACTGCTGCCCTGGGTGGAAAAAGGACCAGCAAGGAAGGAGATGACCGCCATGGGCAGCACTGATAATGTTCCTGCCAGTGTATGCCCAAGGCTGATAAAGCAATGTACCATGGCATTGGTCTTCCCTCTGCACAGAGCTGTCCAACACAGGGAGGGGAGGAAAGTCAGCTACTTCTTAACTGAAAAATTATAATACAACTTTTGGGATCTTGGAGCAACTCCTCTGGGTCATGGGATCCCAACAATCAGGGATCCAGCAGCATGATTCTGGAGAGAAAACCAGAACTCCGAGGCAAAAAGAGAAGTGAGATTTGAGACGTGAACAGGAGGAACAGGTCCTGCTCCCAAAGAGGCCAGCAGCCTTCTGAGTCAGACTAAATGACCCAAGGGTCAGAGCTGTTAGAGTAGCAGCAAAGATCAGCCAGTGCCACACCACCACTGAGTGTGACCCCAGGCAATACTGGCTACCTTCCCAGTGTGTCCCAGCACAAACACAGCCCATACTCGGCTCCCCCAGCAGCTGGCCAGAACATGCACTCTTCCTGGAAAAGCAGAGGGCCAACATAGGTGCCTCCTGGGCAGAAGAGGGGAATTTGATTAGGATGGTGAGAGACTACAAAAAAGAAAGCACAGGAACCAGTCCCTGAAGGGTGGTAGGAAGAAAGAGGACCCTTGAACTGGGGAAGCAGCCCTTCATCTCCAACTGCATTTGTGTAGAATGTAGCTCTATGACTCTGGGCCTGGGGGAGATATGACACTCAGTAACACCCAAAAGGTACTGGCCTCTGGGAAGGTCAATGTCCCAGGGACACCAGGACACAGAGAGATGCATCCTTAGATCCAGCTCCAGGTCCTGAAGAAAGAAAACAGTCCCCAAAGTGATGCATTCATCTTTAAATAGTTCACAGAGGCAGAAAATTTTTCTCGTTTAGAGGAGAAAGATTAAGGACAGAGAGACAGATATATTGGCTTCGGGTCACACAGTAAGTTGATGCCAGAAAGGAACTGGGCCTCTTGTCCCTCATTGTGCTATTTCTAGAGCCTCTGACTCTTTATGAGTCTAGAGTAGGGCCAAGAAGGGGCTCTTCTTTAATTTGGGGTGGTGCCAGCTTGGTTAGCCAGGTCCTCTGACCCTGAATGAATCATTTTTTACCAAGGCAAATGGGTCTATGGAGCCAAACTCTCTCCCTGGCTGCAACCTCCCAAAGTCATCTGTCTGGTAAAAGCGGGGGATGGAACAGGGTGGGGAAGTCCAAGAAAATGACCATGAACTCAAGTGTAACAGATGCACCCAGCTGTTGCCGCTGGGGAACACAGATAAGGGTGAACTTCCAAAGGCTCCAAAGAAGAAGCAGAGTCTTGGCTGATAGAGAAACTCAGAATGAGGATCTGACGTCCCTGGGATGCTAATGCTGGCTCTGAGGATGGTATGTCATCCCCCAGGATGGCATGTTACTGGCCTGGCACATTCAGGGAGCATGTAGGAGGATTCACTGGGACTTGCCCTTAGGCAGGGAGTTTCCCTTAGACCATCCCCTAGCCCCAGCAGAGTGGTGGTGAGTTTTTCTCTGTTCTTTCCTAACCTCCAGCTGAGGCCGACCCTAGACCATGGGAAGTTGAGTCACCTGGTAATACTAACTCCCCAGTTACAGTAGCAGTCATCTGGGCCACGGACTTCCCCTAGAGGCACTGTAGTTCAACAGAAAAACCACTAGATCAAGCTTACTAACCAGCTGTTAGACCTTGGATAAAACAATTAACATCTCTGTGCTTTAGTTTTCTCATATATAAAATGTGGGTGCTGGACAGAATGTCTTCTAGATTTTTTTTTTCCAGTTCTAAAACTGAGAATTTGTTAGGAACTCAAACTTCATTTTTCCCAGTACAATGGCTGAGCTCTTATCACCACCCTCTGGGATTTCTCTCATTTGTCCCAACAGGCTAGCACTTATGTACTTTGTGTCTGTTCTTCAAACCATGGCCCGTGTAAACCTTTCCAGCAACTGGCTTAGATGCCTGGTCGGCTCCCTCTCCTAGGAAACACATTTTAGACTCAAGCTTTCTCTCTCCTGCAAGTCTGAACTTTAGGTCTCAGGCTGAAATGGGCAGGGATAACGGGCACCTACAGCAGCTGCTCTGAGCGTGGCTGGAGCTGGAAGAGAATGGGGGATGGGAGAAGGACCTCTTTATGTTCTCAAACCCAGAGGAGCTCAGGGACTCTACAGAAGTGAAACGGAATTCAGCTAGCATTTCATGATCTGGTCCAGGTGGATTCCCAGCTCCAGCAGAGTGTTCCTGCCATCCCTGATCATACTGGGTTCGATTTTATGGAGGAGGGAACTAGGGCCTACAGAGATGAATGTACTGCACAGGTTAGTCAACAACTGCAGGTTGGAGACAACAATCCAGGTGGGCCCAGACCAATATTTTTTCCAATTTTCCACACTAATCATAAGATTCTGAAAGGACTGCTGGCCTTTCAGCCCAACACAGGGTCCAATTTAAAGAAGCTGAAGACTGTCAGGCTCCAGGGGATGGAGTCTGGTCCTGAGAAAGGTGGGGCAAAGTTTGGGACAGTGCTGGAAAAAGCATCCACATTTGGAGGCCATTCCTGCCCCTTCTCAGCCTTTGGGAGGAGGGGGGCACCAGAGGCCTCCAAAAGGAAAAGACAACGCCCTTTAATGCATCCTCTCTGGGGTGAGGGGAGGGGAAGCTCTGTGTTTTTCCCCTTTCCTCTTTTTTTCTTTGCTGTTGGGCCTCCCAGCCCCCAGGCCTGAAAGTCCCCCAATCATGAAGGTACCAGTGGATCTGCTTTGGGCCAACAGGAAAACCCGCTTCTCCCGCGCAAACCCATTTTTTGGCCTGTCACAGATGCTCATCCGATGACCAGAGGATACCCGTTAAGTCTTTACTGAATCTCTTGCATTACCCTCCCCCTCCCTCCCCCAACATCCCCTCCGGACGCGGCGCCAGTATGGTGTCCCTCCCCAGGATAAATTACCCCAAAGTGTCATCACCCAGAAAACTAAGCAGTGCCGTTCACGACGCTCGCCTTGAACCTGGCATCCCGGGACGCCCCCTCCTCAGCCGTGGGCAGCCCACTGCACCCTCGAGGGGTGCCCTGCAGCCCAGGTGCCCCCAAGACCCCCACGACTCACCCAGAAGAGCATGTTGAAGAAGAAGAGCAGGTATTTCACCAGCGGGCTGACGAAGGTGAACTCCTCCCCATAGCCGGCCGGCGCCCCGGGTCTCCTGGCCATGGTCCCGCCGCCGTCCCCCCGGGGGCCTATCTCTCCGCGGCGGCCGGCCCACCTGCGCGCCCTGCGCCCGGGTACATGAGCCGCGCCACCGCGGGAGTCCGGGAGGAGGGGGAGTTGCGCCGCGGTGGGAAGTGCCCGAGCCGTGCGCCCGGGAGGAGCGCGGGCAGGGCAACGACGCCGCCACCGGAGCCCCCGGGAGTCGCGGGAGCGGCGGCGGGCAGCGTGAGCGGCGGAGAGTCCGCGGCGGCGGGAGCACCAGCCTGGCCCGCCCAGCTCCCAGGAAACCGGGCCCGCCCCTGGCCGCCCATTGGCGCGGCTGCCGAAGCCTGACTTCTCATTGGCCGGTCGCTGATGTCACTAAGTGTCCAGCCATCCCTCTCCTCCGAAAGGCGGGGAAGACACCTGTTCAGTGAGGGACAACTTGTTAAAGGGTCAGTGGTTCTGCCGCCTCTCCCGAGAAGGGAAGCATCCAGGCAGCAGCTGCTCAAGGGAAAAGGGATGAGATGGAATGCACACTGCATCATACACCCGTGTCCTCTACCCGGTTGCTGTACACATAATGCAAACACACATACATTAAAATCAACAAGTACGTACGTCGCGTGTTCAGCAATGCGCCGAATGCTGTGGGAGTACAAGAGAATAGAGAGAATCCCCGGGGGGATGACAATAAAATCAGGGAGACAAAACTAACCTACATATAACAATCAGAAAATATTTAAGAGTAGCGGCGATCCTGTTTAGTAACTATATATTTTAAATGCTTATTTCAGAAGCTCTGTAACCCACTAGTGGAAATTTGGAAGCATCACCAACAATCCTGCCATCCCAATTCATTACCGTTTCAATACCCCCCTTCCTATTTCCTTAGAATCTTGGTCTATAGACAGACACTGTTTTTAACATGTTGATCTGACACAAACAGGTTGAGTGCAGTGTAGATAGTGGACATTGTGCTGGCTACCATAAGTAATACAAACACCAATGTTATTGATTGAATGTTTGTACCCTCCCCCCATTCATATTTCTAACCGCCCCCTCCCCCCCTCCCCCCAGATGATGTTATTAGGAGAAGAAGCCTTCGGGAAGTGCTTAGGTCATGAGAATGGAGTCCTCATGAATGGGATTAGTGTCCTTATAAAAGGATACCCTCACCCCTTCCACCATCTGAGGACACAGGGAAAAGACAGCAGCCTAAGAAACAGGAAGTGGCTCTCACCAGACACCGAATCTGCAGGAGCCTTGATCTTAGACTCTCTGCATCCAGAATTGTGAGAAATAAGTTTCTGTTGTTCAGAAGCTACCCAAGCTATGGTATTTTTTGTTATAGCAGCTTAAATAGACTAAGAAAGGGATTCCGCCTTCATCAGTTGCATGACCTGGGCAAGCAACTTGATGCCTCTGAGCCTCAGTTTCTTCAATGTTACATGGGGAGAGTCCTGTCCTACAACGTTGGTGTGTGGATTAAAAAGATAATGCATGCAAATCACTTAGCACAGGCTGGTACATTGACGGGTTCACTCAAGGCAGTATTTTGTTTGAGCAGAATTTAGAATCCAGTAGGGAAATAGGATAACTGCACAAATACCTACAGCACATTTATTTGCTGGAGAGTTGGTGAAGATACCACAGCAAGTGAAATTAAGGGAGGAAGAGACTTAGAATAGAAGAGATGAAGGGGGAGGGTAATCCAGGTGGACAAAAGGGTGAACCACAGCCTGGAGGCGGAAAAACACACTGTGTGTTTAGTGAAAAATAACCAGATTGGTTTGGCTAGAGCATAGGGTATGCTTAGTACAGCAGTGGAAGATAACACTGACTGATACCAATACATGTTGAATTGAGTTAAAATCATGGAAGGGCTTGAATGCCAGATTGGGGAGTTAGTGCTTCATTGGTTTGGAAATAAAAGGTTGGGTTTTTTAAAAGATTTTATTTTTTAAGTAATCTCTATACCCAATGTGGGGCTTGAACTTACAACCCTGAGATCAAGAGTCACATGCTCTACCGACTGAGCCAGCCTGGCACCCCCAGAAATAAAAGTTTGAAGAAAGGAATGATGTAAGATCTGTTTTGGTTTTGTTTTTTTTAAAGATAAGGACTCTTTTTTTTTTTTTTAAGATTTTATTCACTGAGCACAAGCAGGGGGAGCGGCAGGCAGAGGGAGAAGCAGGCTCTATGCTGAGCAAGGAGCCTGATGCGGGACTTGATCCCAGGACCCTGGGATCATTACCTGAGCAGAAGGCAGATGCTTAACCGACTGAGCCACCCAGGCGTCCCTGTTGTTTTGTTTTGTTTTGGTATTCGGTTTTCATTTAGAGTGGGAAAGAGGTTGCGAGAGGAAGGTTTGTTAGGAGTCCATTATAATAGTCTAGATAATCAGAACTTCGGATCTGATTTAGAGGTGAGGGACAGAGTTGATAGGAAAGGGTAGTAGTGAAGCCGTTGGGAAGATGGGCTCTTTAGGGCTAGCTATGGAGGGGGTGGGTAGGTTTGACAGGAGCTCTAGGGATGGGGTTCAAAAAAGTGACGGAGACCAGGTTGCTGGGGGATGGGGCATTAACAGGTGACCGCTTGGAGATCCGTTTTAGTATAAAAAGTGTGGGTTGAACAGAAACCATTCTACAAGAAGTTAGGAGTGAATGGGTAACCAAGGGTGCACACCCTTCTTCAGATGTTAGGGAGGTGAGAACTGAGAAAAAGACCAAGGTGCTGAATGTTTCTAGTAGATGGCAGTTCAGAGATCAGTTTTAGATTAGTTTTAGACAAGAAGAGGTAGGCAGATCACAAGGGGTCAAGGAGGGAAGGGGGGTGAAGTGGAAGCTGTGGATGAAGACTGTGGACACCTCAATCTAGAAATTTGAAGATTATAGGAGCTTTGAGGGACCTTAGAATGAATGGAAAGTTCTCTTTCAGCATGCAAGAGATCTGACATGTATAGGAAAAACAAGCCAGTAAAAATGGACTGAGGTTGATAATGGATGGGACAAAGTTTTGGGGTTAATGGGTAGAGATGGCATTAGGAATCAATGGGATGACCACAATGTCCATCAAGAGTGGACAGAATGGAAGTCACGGATGGTGACTGTATAGTGGGAAGGCATGCAGCTATAGAACGAAGAATGAGGAAACTCTCCATGTACCAAGAGCAATCTCCAAGATAAATTACTAAGTGAAGAAAGCAAAGTGAGGAACAGTGTATATAATGTATGACATTCTGATAAAGAAAGACACAAATAGGAAATGATATTTGTATTAGCTTGCATCTACCTAAATAAACTCTGGAAAGGCACAAAAGATACTGAGGAAGGAGGTTATGTTCTGGAGTGAGTGAAGACAAGATCTGAAGAATGAGACTTTACACTGTGTGCCATTTTATTTTTTCCGATTTTCGAAGCATGGGGTATATTAACTCTTCAAAGCATTAAATTAAAAAAAAATTACAGCCCTATTATAACATGCGACGCAGCCTTTTAAAGCAATGTAGAAAGTATATATAGTGACTTGAGAAAAGGTCCATGATACAGAAAGTGCAGAAAAGCAGATTGTAGAATAAAGTATATAAAGCATCTGATAACCAGGAAAGGGCTCTGACTTATTTCAGGTCCTTGGAAGGCATTTTAATCACTTGGACCATATGATGTGGCCACTTAAATTGAAAATCACAAAGATTATGTAATAATATGTAACATTTTAACAGTGTAGGTGAAAAGTCCTAAACAGCTTATTCACAGTATGACATATGTGTAAATATCATCAGAGACAAACCAAAGAAAATGTAAAAGTAAAATTATTTGCACTGATATCATAGGATGTGTGGCAGTTTCTAACTTTAAAATTGTATTTTATGTTATTTATGTGATTATGAACAGAATTAAAATATCTGAACAATATTTCTGTAAAGCAAAAAAAAAAACCAGTCACGTGGCTGGATCTAACGTTGTCAAGAGGGTGTGTAAAGGAAGGGTGCCAAGGAGGAGAGAAGATGCAGATCAGGAGCTTTGGGAAGGAGGAGCTTGAAGTGGAGCAGGGCAGGAGGCTGGAAGGAAGGCGATTCAGTGGCCGAGAAAGCCCAGCTGGGGTGGCTGATGACTTTGTGGTGGTCCCAGTTAACCAGGCTGGTGATTTCCTTAAAAAAACATGTGGTAGCCTAGAGAGCCCATCATGAGAACTGCAAATGCTGGAAACTGCCAAAAGGCAAGTAAGTGATTCAGTGATGATTTGAAATATACAGTTGAAAAGCCCATCTGTGGGATCTAGGATTGTAAAAGAATTCACTGCTGGTATGTGAGTCTAAGAGAATTGGGAGGCAAGTCTATTTAGTGCTTTAAATTTTTTTCTTATTATTTTAATTTTTTATTGATATGTAACATACCTATAAAATGCATCGTTCTCTTATTTATGTGCCCTTCTTTCTACCTGTTGCACGTGTTCTTTTAAAATCTGAGATCGGGGGCGCCTGGGTGGCTCAGTTGGTTGGGTGACTGCCTTCAGCTCGGGTCATGATCCTGGGGTCCCGCGTTGGGCTCCCTGCTCGGCGGGGAGTCTGCTTCTCCCTCTGACCCTCTTCCCTCTCCTGCTCTCTATCTCTCATTCTCTCTCTCTCAAATAAATAAATAAAATCTTATAAACAAAAAAAAAATTAAAAAAAATCTGAGATCGGGGCTCCTGGGTGGCACAGTCAGTTAAGTGACTGACTCTTGGCTTAGGACCTGATCTCAGCATGGTGAGAGGGAGCCCGCTTTGGGCTCTGTGCTCAGTGTGGAATCTACTTGAGATTCTCTCTCCCGCTCCCTCTGCCCCTCGCATTCGTGCTCTCTCTCTAAAATAAAATAAATAAATCTTTTTTAAAATTTAAAAAAAAATAAAATCTGAGATCAATATAAAACTATATGTCCAGAGTAATCACAGTTTTATAAAGTAAAAAGAAGCATATTTGTAACTGTATAGAAGGAAATGGATTATAATATAAATGATAATTATCTTGGTGCGGTAGAATAATGGTTGCTTTTTATTGGTGTTGCTTTCTTTGGTGAACATGTTTTACTCTTACAGGAAAAAAATGTTTGGGGTTCTTGTTTTCACTTTTGACTAGAAATGTTTTCAAATATACAGAAAAATGGAAAGAATAATCCCAAAACACTTATATTCTCAACACCAAACTTTCATACTTTGCCGTGTTTCCTTCATCCATTTTTAAGCCTCAGTCATCATAACATTCCATCCTAATTAATTCAGTTTTCATATCTAAAAATAATGATTTTTTTAAACATAACTACAATAACATTATAATTTCTGATAATTTAACAATGCCCTAATATCATTTTGTGCCCAGTTCATACTCAAATTTCTCTAATTTACTCCCAAATATTTCTTAGAGCTGGTTTGTTCAAACCAGGATTTAATCAAGAACCAGCCCTTGCTGGCTGATTTGGTGTTATGTGGGGTTACTTCTTTTTAAGAAACCTGACTTAATCACAACATTTCACAAAGAAGGTGGCATTTGAAATCTAGGACCTTAAGTATATGTCAGAATTGACATGGAGAGAGAAGTGAGGAGGTCATTTCAGGAACAGAGATCAAAGTAAGAATATGAAAAAGAAAAAGGTAGCAGATGTGTTTGGGGAACAGCAAGTAACCCAGTTAATTTGGATCAAAGGAAAAGAAATAATGGGGGATAGAATTAGCAAAATAAATTGGAGACAGATCATGGAGGGCCTTAAAGTTGTTTCTAGTCCACTGTGCAGACCATCTGGGAATTCCAGTGAATAACCCGTCAGTCCATAATCTCTGTGGGACAGTGGCTGTGTTTTAACCACCTGTATATCCCTGACACCTAGCAGAGCATACTTAAAGGATGCTCAGAATGTATTTGTTGTGGAAAACATGGTGCCACTGAAGGATTTTTAGTTGAAGACTAACATGCTAAAATATCCTTTGGGAAGGTTTGGAAAATTGGCTGGTAACGACAGTGAGTAGAGTAAGAATTTAGAGAAGAGAGCCAGTTGACTAGATTGGGACAACTGAAGAAAGCTTTGTGGAGGAGGTGGGGCTCAGCTAAACTAGATAAGGAAGCAGCCTAAGCAAAGAGGAGGAGTCAGGAATGAGTTGAGGTTAGCATAATGACCAGTGAGGAGAATGTGCTTTGGGATGCTCTGAGAAATGAGATTCCAAAAGATAGGGTCAGGAATGGTTCAGGGGTATAAAATTGGTCAATGATCTTTATTTATTTATTAAGTATTTATTTATTTATTTATTATTTATGAAGTATTAAGTATTATTTATTACTTAATAAATGGCTGCTGATCATACTTGAATTCAAGATTTGGGGTTTTTTGAATTGAGTCTACCTATGTTTTTTCATGTAAGAAGAACTTACATACAATGAGAAAGACAACATTGGCTAAGATCATTCTGAGCCTAAAAAGAATCGATAACTCAATAAAGCCTAAATGAAGGGAATGTTAAATCAGAATTATATTGGACTGTATTCATTTCAAATTTGTTAGACAATTGAAATATGATACTGACTATGACTGCATATACAACCTGGAAATATGATTGGCAGCGTTAGCAAATTTAGTTAAACTTAATATAGAAAGAATATTTGCTCAAAACCGCATAGGAAATAGTGTGGGTTTTTTTTTTAAGATTTTATTTATTTATTTATTTGACAGAGAGAGACACAGCGAGAGAGGGAACACAAGCAGGGGGAGTGGGAGAGGGAGAAGCAGGCTTCCCGCCGAGCAGGGAGCCTGACGTAGGGCTCCATCCCAGGACCCCGGGATCATGACCTGAGCCAAAGGCAGACCCTTAACGACTGAGCCACCCAGGCACCCCTGTGTGTTCTTTTTGAAGCTTGACA
Organism: Callorhinus ursinus; assembly: GCF_003265705.2. NCBI lineage: Eukaryota > Metazoa > Chordata > Mammalia > Carnivora > Otariidae > Callorhinus > Callorhinus ursinus. The sequence continues at coordinate 68,465,763 of NW_027397074.1, read as the reverse complement.
CTTTATTCCCCTTCCAGAAGAAGGTTGGACCCTCCTTGATTATATTCAAATTAAGGTTGGTAGGTGTGAGTATTGGTGCACAACTGGGAAAAAACAACGACTGTACATTTACCTTGCTGCCCAGAAAAAAACTCAAACTTGTTTGGATTATATTTGGGGGTTGGTTCTCTATATTTTCTGAACACAGGGATCACTGGGGGAGTTTGTGAGAAAGGCAGATTTATCCAGCATAGCGCTAGATACATAAGATTCCCATTAATGGACCTTAGTACATAGTGAAGCCCCATTAATTCTGATTCTTAGCTGGGAGGGCAGGTTAGGCAAATAAGCACATGGGAAATTTATCTTCTTAAACAAGCAGCCTGTGTAGTTCTGATGCAGATCGTCTACGGGTGATCTGAGAAACTTCTCTAAACTTCTTGAGAAACTTCTCTAAAGGACCCCATCTTTTGTTAGGTTAGAATATAACTTGTACAATTAAAAAATGAGTTCTAGTTTAAAATAATTTTTAAAAAACATTTCGTGAAGTCTGTTAGATCAGCTGCAAGTAATTTGAAAACACAACCAACAGTAGCTTAAACAAGTAAGTTTTTGTTGGCTGGTTGGTTTGGTTTGGTTTTTATCTCAGGCAACAAGAAGTCAGGAGCTGGACTGTCCAGGGCTGGTCTTTTGCATTCAGAGATTCAGTAATGTCCCCAAGGAGCCAATCTCGTTCTATTCTTCTGCTACCTTTGTATTATGGTGCAACCTTAATTTTCATGGTTGGATGGCTGCTGCACATCCAAGTAATCGTGTCCACACTCCAGACAAGGGAAGGGAGCAGGAAAAGGTGCAAGCCAGACACATCTGTCACTTTCACAAATGTTCACAGATGCTCTACCAGCAACTTCTGCTAATATCTCATGGGACCTTAGTACATATTGAACTAGGCACACAGATTTTGCCACCTTAGCTGCAAAAGGTCTAGAAAAGTAGCCACTATACATGTACTACTTCCTTGAGGGAAAAAAGTGGCTGTGATCTTGTGGGGAGACCCAAACCTTCATTCCTGAAGGATCTGGTCCTTTAACAGTCCCATCTACATGGGTTATGGTAGTTCTTCCCTGACTTTAATCACATAGTAATATGTGATTCTATGTGTCTCAGACCACCTGCATTCCAGACATACGCCTCCATACCTCCATTGTGTAGTAACTTCTCAATTTCCCCTTAGTAGTCAGAATCGATCACCCCAGCCAGTACAGTAACCCTTTCCCTTGTCTACTGATTCATGGGCTATGGCTGCTTTGCTCATGAGCTCATTGGGCAAGAACAGGGGTGGCTGGAGAAAGAGGTCAACCTGTCCACAGGACAGGTCTTCTTGTCCAATTGATTATTAACATCCTCCTCTACTGAGGTTGCTCTTTGTAAGCATTCACATGGATCACAAGTATCTTTTCACATTTTGTGACCATTCATATACCTCTAACCACATACCATTTCCCCAGACCTTCTTGTCACCAATTTTCCAATCATGTTACTTCTGTGTCTCTGACCATCCAATCATATCATCAGTCTCTATCCATGAGTCAGTTTATATATGTGCCTCTTGCCACCTCTCTTTTCAGGCACAATGAACCACAAGGTCCCCTGCTTGAGTTCTGCCCACAGGGGGGAGTTTCCTCCACACTACCCTCAGGGCCACCTCAGAGTGGGGCCATAGTACTGCAGCTACCCTCTTTTGAGTAGAGCCAGCCTACCATACAGGACCATTTGTAAACAAACCCTAAATTCTTTCTTCCATAGTCAGCTGGTCATGGGGAGCTCTCCATGAAGCCAGAGATGCAGGTGGAGAAGCAGGAAGCAGTGTGGCAGGAATATGGGCACGGGCACCTGTGCTACTTAGTCATGCAAATCTCTTGTATCTTCAGGACCTACTTGAGCCCAGTCTCCCAATCGTGTATACACTGCTTCCACTGGCTGATGGACTACTGCCATGCATGCCCAACTTTACGGCTTGGTGGATGGATGGCTCAGGATAGGATCAGGTAGTCATGACCAAGCAAACATTCACTATGTACTAAGGTCCAGAAGCAGAGCAGAGTTCTTTCTCCAATGGCAAGTACTTACCTGCAGAGAATAGCACAGCTTTGCTCCAAAGTCCTAAGGGTCTGTGCTTTGATTCCCCATAGGGATCTGCCAAAGGCTTTATGCATCTTGTTCTATCTGCCGTGGACTCTTCAAACATCATTGCATTTGCTAGGTCTTATGCAAAGCAGCAGAGCAGCTACATGGCAACCTGGACCTATTGTGATCCTTCTCTTGTCCTGAGCTGCACTCAAAACTGGCAGCTTTTCAGGTCCTTTAATAAATAAGAGCAGCACTCCCAAATAAGGCCTATGTCACCTCCAAAATCTAAAGAGGTCCACTGTGTCTGCTTCTTACAGGTAGGAGGGGCCAGGTGGAACACTCTGTTATTATTTTTTTTTTGAAAGGCTTATCTCAAATGCTCCTAGAAATTTTCCTGAGGTGGAGCCTCCTGAATTTTTGTGGGATTTATTTGCTTCCCTCTGGCAACATGAGTATTACCCATGTGTCTAACTAGTTCCTGCTTCCTATTCATTGAGTCAAATCAAAGTCATATCATCAATGTAATGGACTGGCATGATGCTCTGTGGAGTGAAAAGGTGATCGGGGTCCCCGCAGATTAGATCATGGCATAGCGCTGGATAATTGATATAGCCCTGAGGTAGGACAGTGGAGGTGTAAACTGTCCTGCTGGCTGGCAGCACATGCTTCTGATGGCTTTTACTAACAGGTAAGGAGGAAAAAAGCATTCACCAGGTCAATAGCTGTCTACCAGGTTGCCAGGAGATAGGTTGATTTGCTCCCGCAAAGAAACCACAGCTGGAGCAGCAGCTACAATGAAAGTCACCACTTGATTAAGTTGACATTGAACTGCTTTCATTCTCTAAGATGCACTTGTCGGTCATCACAGGCCAAATAAGCAAGTTGAATGGGGATGTATTAGGAACCATGACCACTATGCTGCTCACGTCTTTGATAGTGGCACCAATCTCAAGAATATCGTGTTGCTTTTAGTTTACTGTATTGATAGGCAGAGGCAGCTCTAAAGCTTCCACTTGGCTTTTCCTACCATAATAGCCCTCACTCCATGTATTAAGAAACCGATGTGGGGATTCTGCCAGTCGCCGAGCATGTCTGTGCCAATTATACATTACAGAACTAGGAAATTACCCAGAGGGTGGTTGTGGGAACCCACTGGGCGCACTGTTGAGATAAACCCGAGGCAGAACTCCACTGATCACCTGACAGCCATAGACTCCTCTTCTGACTAGTGGACCGCAGTGGCATTTTGGGTGTTCAGGAGTTAGTTCAGAGCCAGTGTCTAATTTTCCCTAAAATATTTATTTCTCCTTCCCTAATGTTTCCGGGGAAGTGGCTGCAGTTCCTATTAGAGAAGGCTAGGAGGAAGATTTACAGCGTGCATGTTTATGTGTAGTAGGTTCCTTCTTCAAGAAGAACTGCATTCTCCTTCTTGCAAGGGGCTCTGGGTCTGTGAATTTGTTCCATTCTGGAAAGTGGTTGGCTGATATAAATTGGTAAAATAACGGGACACCTGGGTGGTTCATCGGTTAGGTGTCTGCCTTCAGCTCAGGTCATGATCCCAGGGTCTGGGGATCGAGTCCCTGTTTGTGTGCACACTGGCTCTCTCTCTCTCACACACACACAAATAAATAAATAAGATCTTTTTAAAAAATTGGTAAAATAATGCAATTCTTCAGTATGCATGTTACCTCTTCATGGGTTATCCTATGTACCCCATCCTGTGGGGTGTGCTAGAACTTAAATCATATGGGTCTAGGAACAATGAGAAGCAGTAGGGATGAGTCCTTAGGAGGACCTGCACTCTCTTGCAAGAGGAAGGCTATTACTTCTGTAGGCGAGGGGAGTCTGTTGCCAATTCTTAATGGAATGACATGGAAACAATAAATAAAAGTATGGAAGTATAATTGCATTTTGCATTTCAAGTATGATCAGTTCTTTAAAGATGTGATTTCATTACATAAAAACAGATGCAATTTGTCTCTTTTCGAAAGAGAAGTTGGATATAAATTGGGTTTCATAGTCTACATTCATTCTATTATGAAATCCACATATTTGTGATAGCAATTGCTAGGGTAGAGATTACCACTGGCAATTTTGACCATTATTAGTCTTTTGACCATTTTATGTCCCCTTGATTAAAGGAAAGCTGTGGCTTACCTTTTCAGGGTGATATATATATATATTTTAAATATTTTATTTATTTATTAGAGGGCGAGCAAGAGAGAAACAGCATGAGAAGGGAGAGGGTCAGAGGGAGAAGCAGGCTTCCTGCTGAGCCGGGAGCCCCATGTGGGGCTCGATCCCAGGACTCCAGGTTCATGACCTGAGCCGAAGGCAGTCGCTTAACCAACTGAGCACCCAGGCACCCAGGCTGATACATTTGTAATAGGGTACTGTTCTCTGTGGTACTTTCTATGGGCACTGACCACGGATGAAAACCTGTGATAATAGGTTTAAACCATTTAATCTATGAAAAGAATTTGAATCTTTGCATCCAGAATGAAATCATGCTGATAGGAGTGTCAAACCCAGGATAGCAAACATGCTCTGGGCACCCATTATATGTCAGGCATTGTGCCAGTTACAAATAAGATCTAGCCTTAGGCATAAACTGAAGAGCACACAATCTTGCTGCAAGCTTAGCTAAATTGTTTAGATTCAAAAAAGAAATTGGACTCTGCTTGATTAATGGAGATAGAAAATAAATTTGAAAAGAATCAAGATAATTCTGGGAACAACATGCCAGCACCTCTTTAAAAAGAAAATGCAAATAAAAATAAATTTAAAAATTAAAGAAAGAAAAAATACTTTAAACTGCTATATAATCATAACATATTCATAAAAAATACAAACAATTAAAAAAAAAAGAAAAATCCATCAGTAAGCCCCCTGGCTTCCAGAGTTTTCTCTGAGCACAGGCATACACATACACAAACACATATTTTTCACAAAATTAAGTCTGATGATTAATGTTTTCCAGAGACCTAGAGAGCACCATGGAGAATATCTGGAATTTTTAAAAGAAAAAGAGAAAGAATTCTGTAATTGCCTTTTGAACTGTCCTGATAATTCTGCTCATTTTACTTTGAAGCTGTTTTGAGGTTAATTCTTAGTGAGTGCTAAAATTGCTTTAACTTGCCTAGTGGTTTGAAATTACAAGTATACAAATTTATTTACAAATATAGTTTGCCTAGTGGTTTGAAAGAGAAGTTGAGTCTGAAAACCAAAGGAAAAGGAAGAATGAGGTGACATTGAAACAATCTTGAATTGTGGGTGCCTGGGTGGCTCAGTCGTTGAAGCGTCTGCCTTTGGCTCCAGCGTCAGGCTCTCTGCCCAGTGGGGAGTCTCCTTCTCCCTCTGCCCCTCCCCCCTGCTCATGTGCTCTCTCTCTCTCTCTCTCTCTCAAATAAATAAATAAAATTAAAAAAAAAAACAATCTTGAATTGATGTTAAGAAGTAGCAAAGGCAAAGCAGCCTTCATTCATAAAAGCTGAAATTAAAAAGTAGTCAGATGGCCACGCCTGGGTGGCTCAGTCGGTTGGGCGACTGCCTTTGGCTCAAGTCATGATCACGGAGTCCCCGGGATCGAGTCCTGCATCGGGCTCCCTGCTCGGCGGGGAGTCTACTTCTCCCTCTGACCCTCCCCCGTCTCATGCTCTCCCTCTTTCTATCTCATTCTCTCTCTCAAACAAATAAATAAAAAATCTTAAAAAAAAAAAAGTAGTCAGATGACCTTGTTTGCCTGGCCCTGAGGGAACTTTCAGGACATAGGACTTACAGTGATAAAACTGAGCTAGGCTGGGGCAAACCAGCATGACTCGCCATCCTAAACAGAGCCTGGGGGCTACAGAATGCATGCTTTCCATACCTTATTACAGCCTAAAATCTGAAAAGTTCTGAATTCCGAAACCTACTTGTCCCCAAGGATTTGGAAAGAAGGACAGGGGGTCCAGATGTACATAGACTATTTCTGGAAGGAAACACAAGCAACAGGTCAAACCTCCTTTCCCTCAGGAAGAAATTAGGTGGCTGGAAAGCAGGAGTAGAAGAGGAAGTTTTCACTGTATATCCTTTTTTTAAAAAATTTTTTTATTGTTATGTTAATCACCATATATTACATCATTAGTTTTTGGTGCAGTGTTCCATGATTCATTGTTTGTTCATAACACCCAGTGCTCCATGCAGAACGTGCCCTCCTCAATACCCATCACCAGGATAACCCATCCCCCTCCCCCCCTCCCCTCTAGAACCCTCAGTTTGTTTTTCAGAGTCCATCATCTCTCATGGTTCGTCTCCCCCTCTGACATACTCCCCTTTTCTTCCTCTCCTGTTATCTTCTTCTTTTCCTTTTTTCTTAAAATATGTTGCGTTATTTGTTTCAGAAGTACAGATCTGTGATTCAACAGTCTTGCACAATTCACAGCGCTCACCGTAGCACATACCCTCCCCAATGTCTATCACCCAGCCACCCCATCCCTCCCACCCCCAACCACTCCAGTAACACTCAGTTTGTTTCCTGAGATTAAGAATTCCTCGTATCAGTGAGGTCATGTGATACATGTCTTTCTCTGATTGACTTATTTCACTCAGCATAACACCCTCCAGTTCCATCCACGTCGTTGCAAATGGCAAGATCTCATTCCTTTTGATGGCTGCATAATATTCCATTGTGTATATATACCACATCTTCTTTATCCATTCATCTGTCGATGGGCATCTTGGCTCTTTCCACAGTTTGGCTATTGTGGACCACTGTATATCCTTTTGCATCCTTTGATCATGAACCACATGAACGTATTACCTGTGGAAAAATTAATTACAGTGAATTATTGGGGGAAAAAAGTGGTCAGCATTAATTTAAAGTCTCTATGCATCTGCTACAATGAAGCCCTTCCTGGTTACTTATAAAATCAGTGGTTTTCAGTATTCCTTGCTCACTGACTCTTTTTGGCCGTGTCTATAATATTCTTTCCACATATATCACTTCACTCTCCAGGAAGAGCAAGGAATAGTGTAGGCAGACCAAGCTCTTTGGAGACAGGCTACTTTAAGGGTTTCCAAAGTGGAGATGTTGGACCAGACAGTAGTTCAGGCTGAGGAGGGGACCCTCCCTGTAAAGGCAATGGGACCTAACCAGTCAGAGGAAAATAATATTTGTAATGGTGCTTGCTAAGTGCCAGTCACTGTTCTAAGTAGAGGGTGTCTGAAAAGTTAGGAAACATAGGATAAAATTATTTTTAAATCATATTTTTTAGCTTTTCAAATAATATGTTGTTTTTTTAATCCCAAAATGTATTTTCAGTGAACTACCTCTAAATCTGAAGCAATGGATACATTTGTTAATGAGGAAAAAAGTTTATTATATATATTATAAATATATCATATAATTATATATAATTTTCCTTCACTTCCAGACTTATTAGATACTCTTTAATGTATTTATTGTACTTTTTAATGATTATAATTGGACTCACTGCTTTATTTTATTATTACTATTTTTTTAAAGTAGGCTCCATGCCCAATGTGGGGCTTGAACTCACAACCCTGAGATCAAGAGTCGCATGTTCTACGGATTGAGCCAGCCAGGCCCCCCTGGATTCATTGCTTTAAATTGAGGGTTGTCCAAGGGTTGAAAAAAAGATACAATATCCTGTGAAAATGTAACTAGCACACTGTTTAAAAACAAGTTTATTTTATGTTCCTTGACTTTTCAGACACCCTACACTTTATATGTGTGAATTCATTTCATCCTTTCTATGATGACATGAGGTAGGTACTATTTATTTTCTGTACTTGGCAAATGAGGAAAGTGAGGCAGGGCTAACTTGCCCAAGGCTATATAGACGGACACAGCCAGGAAGCTGTAGAGTCCAGGTTTCAACCCAGTTAGACTAGTTTTAGATCTGTGCTCATAACCACTCAAACTTACTGCCTCTTACAAGAAGGAGTAATGACTTGGAACTGACTGAGTCCATGAAGGATCCAAAATCGGATTCTGAAGAAGGGAAAGGAAGCTGGTGTTAAAAGTGCAATATTTCTAGGTTGCACTGAAGACTCCATATAGCCCCCTTATGATTACAGGGTACATCGATAATGAAAAATGGTAAAGAAATGCTATTTTAATATTGGCATAACCCCCCTCCTGAGTCTCCATTTCTTTTCTTTTCTTTTTTTTTTAAGATTTTATTTATTTGTTTGTCAGAGAGAGAGAGAGAGAGCGCAAGCAGGGGAACCAGCAGGCAGAGGGAGAAGCAGACTTCCTGCTGAGCAAGGAGGGAGAAGCAGACTCCCTGCTGAGCAAGCAGACTCCCTCCTGAGCCGAAGGCAGACACTTAACCGACTGAGCCACCCAGGTGTCCCTTGAGTCTCCATTTCTAATTGCTACCATTTTCTGCGAGAGATTTAAGCAATACATTCAAACTCCACCAGGTGAGGAGGAAATGTACTGCCCAGGAAGAGTCCTGCAAAACAGAAAAACTTCAGGACAAGCCCAAACAATGGTTCGCATACTGGTCTCTTTGAACAATAGGTGAATTTCCTTTGTCCCAGTGTTAAAAATTTTGAAATCGAATGTCTTTAGCTTTGCCTTATCTTCTCCAATTAACCACAGTCTCCACCCACCCCTCATTATATATATTCAGTCAGCTTCAAATATTGCATTACCTCCCTGGCCCTAGTAGGCATGTAAGATTATAGTCTCAGGGCTGGAACTAAACCCTGTTAGGAAGGGAGGGCATGGGGAAAGAAAGAGAGATTTTGTGCTGCTAGAGTGTTATAGCCAATGAGCAGCCAGTGACAAATGATTCAGTCGTTAGGAGCATGTTAATGGGGGTGAGACTAGCGAGAGGTAAGGCTAACAGGACAGAAACATGTTACAGGGGAATCTAAAAAATCCAACATACTATAGGAATGGTAAAAAGATGATCCTGGTGGACATGTAAGTTGGCAAAAGGCCCTAGAAGATTTTGGCAGGTTTTTTTGGCTTTTGTTTTGTTTTGTTTTCAGCAGGAAGATTACCAACCAGCAAACAAGGGGAGAAGCTTCAGGTTCTTTTGCACTCACTGAAGGTCTGTCAGAATCCAGTGAAAAATTCTGATCATACTCAACTTCCACTGGCATTATCATCCTTCTAGATCACAGTGGATGGAGGTAACAACATGCAGAACTCAGTAAGGCATCGGGGAAGAGCATCATGGGCAAAGGGGAAGAGGTGAGATTGTGTGTGCCTTTTTCAGGGAGGAAGAGCCAGAGAAGTAGCGGGATCTCGAAACCTGGAACAGATTGTATTGAGGAGGAGTAAGGAAGAAGTTTGGGGCTGATTGTGGAGGGGTTCAGAAGACAGGGAGAAGAGTTCAGGTTGTGTGAGTGGGAAACAAACAAGGTTTGGGATCTGGAGCCCTGGGTGCCTTGGAGATGTTCTGTGTATAGGATGTCTGGGACTGGAGGGCCGCCTGGGTGGCTCAGTCGGTTAAGCGTCTGCTTTCGGCTCAGGTCATGATCTTGGGGGCCTGCATCGGGCTCCCTGCTGGGTGGAGAGAGCCTGTTTCTCTCTCTCCTTCTGCCCCTCCCCCGCTTGCGTTCTCTCTTGCTCTCTCTCTATCTCAAATAAAGTCTTTTTAAAAATTAAAAAAAAAAGGATGTCTGGAACTGGCTCATATGTAAGAGGTCAAAACTGCAGCTGTAGAGTAGAAGATGTAGATCAGGGGTATCTCATCAGCACATCTGGAGGAAACTGGCCATTGTAGAAAAAGTCTGTTCAGGGAGGTGATTTATCAATCCAGCGGTGACCTCAGAAGGAGCATGATTCTGTGGAATTGGGACTGGGACTATGGACTGCAATGCAAACAAGAGGGTTGGGAACATTTCCTACCAGGAGCAGTCTTACACCCATATAGGGATAGAGCACTGTACATTTCTTTTGTCATTCCAGGGGCTCCATTAAGCTTCTCTTCCCCTACTTCTCACCCTTACCAGTTTACCTGAATCTTTTCTCTAATCTAATCCTAATTTAATCTCATTTTAGATTAAGGCATTGAATTGCTTACTAAAATGTAAATATCCTTGGGAGGGATACCCCCCCCAATATCTACACTTCATGCTGTAGATATTATACATTTATGAAAACATTTATTTTCTATGCCCTCCATTCAAGCCACCCAGAAATCAAAGATGATAGAGTTCAGACAGAATCTCATGAACCTGAAATTCAGTCACTCTGATTGCAGGGGAGAAACTGTTTCAAACACCTCAATGAGTAGAACTGACTCCCCACCCATTATTTTTCCAAGCCCAGCATCCATCCCCCTCTACTGCTACCAGCATTCTAGATTTCCTTTGGGAAACCCTACCTTCTCTCTCAGTCTGAATATATAAGGGAGAGGTTCATTCTTGTGCGAAAGCTTGGAGCGGCTGTCTCTGTTCTAGCCAATCAGAACCTGGGGATAGATATTTGCTCCAACTTGGTCCAATCAGAATGAATCCTGGAATTTGGCAGCGGAGAGGAACGTTGTGGGATAGAGATTCCCTCTCTCTTTGGCTGGGACCCCCAGCATTACAAGGGACCTGCTGCCACCGAGAGCCACCACCCAGATTGAAGGTAACACTGAAGGGAGGCAGAGCTGAGTGATCGGGTGAGACTAAGTCCTGATGACATTGTTTGAGCCCCAAGATCCAATAGTGCCTGAAATCAGCCCTGTCCTTATGCTGTTCAGTGAGGTGAATCAATAAATTCATTTATTTTGCTTAATTCAGATTAAAATGGATTTTTCAGTCATCTTGCAACATAAAAGTATTGCTATAGTCTGAATATTTGAGTCCCCCTCCCAACTCATATGGGGAAACCTAATGCCCAATGTGATGGTATTAGGAGGTGGGGCCTTTGGGAAGTGATTAGGTCATGAGAGCAGAACCCCACAAAAGAGACCCCAGAGAACTAGCTCCTCTCTTCAGCCATATGGTAACACAGCAAGAAGACAGCCATCTAGGAACCAGGAATCAGATCCTCACCAGACATCGAATCTGCTGGGCGCCTTGATCTTGGACTTCCAACAGAAATAAGTATCTGTTGTTTATAAGCTACCCAGCCTCTGGTATTTTGTTATAGCAGCCAGACGGATCCAGAGGAGTACTGACTGGCATGCCATCACACCTGATTGTGTGTTGTGATCACTAACAAGGTTCACCTTTTCTTAGGAATTCATCCCTTATGCGAGGTCACCGTGCTGTAGCCAGATCTAGGATGCTTGTTTTTAGACTTCGTTTTCTTTAGACTTCTTCACCTCTGGTAATTGCCTGATGGCCCCTTGTCTGCAGGACCAGTAAAGGGAAGCACAGGAGGGCTCTTTTAAAGGTGGATCCCAAAGGCTGGTCATGCTGACAGCTAACCACAGTTAACTGCAGTCACCACAGTTGGCCTGGGCCGTCCTGAGACAGAGGAGCCACCCCTACACTGAAGGCAGCTCTTTCTGCAGTGCTAGAAAGAACCCCACCCAGAACCCAGAAAAAACCCATCACCAGCTCCTTACCGAGGTAGGAAATAACCCCAGGAAGTTTGGCTCCCTCAGCTTAGTACAACCAAGAAATGAGTCAGCTTTCTGGAGAAAACTCCTTCCCACAGTGTGTGATTCACCATCTCTAGCAGGCCCCACCCCCACACCAGTGAGGCCCCTATGCATTTCTTTCAAGAGCATAATAATACCTTATATTTGAAAAGCACTGAAGTGCTGTACCTCTTTCAAAGTACTTGTGCATTCATTATCTCATTAGGATACCAGATTTGCTATTTTTCCTTCAGACTTGTTCTTTTTTTAAAAAAAAAAAAACCTAAAGTCCAGTGGGGAAATTTTTTATATGGCTTTCAATGAGTCTTGAGAGGAAAAAATCAGAATGCAATCCAAGAGCGACACTTTCCTAGGGCCATAAATGTTATCTTCCTATCTTCTGCCAGCAATAATAAGGGGCAGAGGCTAGATTCTAGAGGAAGGCACATTGAGTGAGTTCTACTCCGCATCTGCCACTAAGTAACTGTGTGACTTGGACACCCTCCTTGTTCTCTCTGTGCTTCTGTTTCTTCTTTTGTAAGATGGTGGCATGGAGGCTTCCTGGGGGCATTGGCCTTGATATTTTCTGGGGCCTTTAAAGCTCTGAGGTTTTATGGCTTGGGGAATTGTAAAGCCTGAACGGTCTCATTTATAAGCAAGTTGGAACGTGGTAATAAGGCCAGGCACTTTTCGGGGGTGTGCAGGAGAGAGCCTTTGCCCACGGTGCCAAGGGCCACAGCACAGTGGGACATAAAGCTGGGCACGACTGACTCCCCAGAGACTCCAAGATCCTCTTCCAAAGTGGTAGTTAGTTGGCAGTGGTTAGTTGGTTAGATGAAGGGGGAGTGCTTGACCATTCACAGAGTGCTGACCTCTTGATAGATCAGGACACCCTGCAGCCTGTGGGATGAAGCACAAGTAGCTATCAGATTGGTTCTTGGAATGGAAGTGGACCCCTGGCATTTCCCTGGAGATGTGGCCTGTGTAGGGCTTGGCAGCTGGGGTAGGAGGTCCTCCTTAGCAATACAGAGTCAGGCCCAAGACATTTTTCTTGCCGATTTCAAACTTCTGCACACAACTCTTCCCTTTAGCAAGTGCTTTCTCCCCAGTGGGGAGGTGAAGGGATCCCCCACCTCTGTGAGCCCTTTCTGTGTGACTATACTCTCTAATATATCCTGGCTCTTCCTGCCATTTCCAATGACTACTTTGAGAAGCTAGATGTCAGCGGTTTATCTTGTCTCAATCCTAGTGCCTGGATTATGTATCTTTCTAGAGCAAGGACTATGATACCTCCGATTGCCTCTTGCCTTTCTCAGCACAGCTTTGGCTCTGAGCCCTCCTTCAACCTGTCCCCTCCCCTGCACCACCTCCCCCAATCAAAACAACCAATTACCACCACCACTAACAACAAAAACCCTCATCATCCAATTATGTACCTTGTCCTCTTAGGAAATTTTTCTTTGTCCCTAAACAAATTGCTGCTAAAGTGCTGATAGTTGCTAAGACTTATTACCTTCCCACACCCCCTGCCACTGCTCCAAATATATATTTGCATTTTAGCAGGAACACTGGATCCAGTTTGGCAGAAACAATCCCATTAAAGGAACAAAGTTGTTTCGGCACCAGACCTATGATGGGAGATATTTTTGTCCTTAAGAAAGTGCCTTTTTTTGGCCCCTCTAATTACCTAGAGGAGGCTGGGTACTGGTGAGGTCAGACCTCACCAGGGCAGCCTGGCCAATCAGGCCTTCCCCTGAGCCAATAGTGCCATCCTATTCATAATCAGCTCTGCAGTTTTAATACCCAGAACAAAATCTGCCCCATTGCATTTGCCAACCTCCCTGCATTTCACAATATTATTTTGTTGATTCTGTGATCTTCTCTATTCCTCCTTAAATTCTGACCCAGCCTCAGATGTCCCTGGCTCTGTGTAGGTTGTACTGCCTGATGCTGGGATTTGGAATCGTTGCACTCTCTGAGAACTCAGATTTGCCTGCCCTGCGCCCCCTCCGCACACCATTCCTATGCCCGTTATGGAATCTCCCGCAATCCAGCCTCTAGCCCCAGGGCATCAGGGCCTGAGCTTAAAACAAGACCAGAGAAAGCAACCACAATTTATAAAGTAAAACCACACTTGAATTAATACAAAGAGACCAGGAGTTTCAGGAGCTTCCAGATCTACATTAAAAAGGGGCAACTTTCAGGGTGCCTGGGTGGTCAATTGGTTAAGGACTTGCCTTCAGCTCAAGTCATGATCCCAGGGTCCGGGGATTGAGTCCCACATCCATCGGGCTCCTTGCTCAGGGGTGAGCCTGCTTCTCCCTCTCCCTCTGCCTATGTGTGTTCTCCCTCTCTCTCTGTGAAATAAATAAAATATTAAAAGCAGAAGAAGAAAAAGAAGGGGCAACTTTCTATTCCAGTAGTTTCCCACTCTGGGTTTGGGTCCCAGGCCAGTACTTTCTGCCACTCACCTTGTCCCACCACACTCCCCACAGCAAGGTTGAGAATGTCCCTGTGGGCAGGAACCAACCGAGTTCCCTCAACTTGGAAGTCAGCTTGATTCTTTGAAGGGAAGGGTTGGAAGGTTTAGACTCAGCTCTGGATTATCCTTAAGGGGTCAGATGCTGTGGTTTTTTGCTGGCCTCTGCGGGTGTTGACATGCAAGTATAGGAAAACGAGGAAGGGGTCTGCACTGATGTATAAAACATAATGGCCATGCTCAAGTGACGATGTGAATGAACAAATAGCGTAAGCAAGGTTAAAGTCTCTCGTAAGTTCAGAATTCTGAAATAACATTGGAAAACCAGTACTACCTCAGGCATGGTCCCTCTCCCTTCCCCACTGCTTGGGGGCTGAGTCTTGGAGCCAGAGAGAAGGGAAAGAACCAGCCCCCTTCCAGTCCCTCATTTATGCTGCCTGACTCTGCCGGGTCCGCGCCTAAACTTGCTACTTAGAAATGTGGCCACCTTAGTCATCTTCTGTTCAGTCGTCTTGTCCTTTCTGCTCCCTGATGCTGATTTGGTGGACGACACAGTAACAGCCATGGCACATCTGTGGGAGGGGAGAAGCCCGAGACACCTGTGTTAGGTCCCATCAGAAAGACTTGTGGAGACCATAGAAAGATTTATTTATTTATTTTAGGGAGAGAGAGAAAGAGAGAGCGAGTGAGAGAGAGCATGCACACGCACATATGAAGGGGTAGAGGGGCAAGGAGAGAAGCTCAAGCCGACTCCCTGCTGAGGACGGGGCTCCCTGCGGGGATCCTCCCCATAATCCTGAGACCATGACCTGAGCCGAAATCAGGAGTCAGAGGCTTAACTGACTGAGCCACCCAGGCACCTCCTCGTGGAGACTATATAAAAGGAGGATAGGGCGAAGGCAGGAGAGGGAGAAGCAGGCCTCCCGCCAGGCAGGGAACCTGATGTGGGGCTCGATCCCAGGACCCTGGGATCATGACCTGAGCCAAAGGCAGATGCTTAATGACTGAGCCACCCAGACGCCCCTAGAATATATAAAGTACTCTTAAGTAATAAAAAGACAAATAACTCAATTTATATATGGGTAAAGGATTTGAATAAACATTTCTTCAAAGAAGACATACAAATGACCAATAAGCATATGATAAGATGCTCCATATTGGTAGCTGTCAAGGAAATACAAATCAAAACCATGAGATCTCATTTCACATTCACTGGGATGATGGTATCAAAAAGACAATATGTGTTGGTGAAGATACAGAGAAGTTGGAACCTTCATATAATGCTGTTGGGAGTATAAACTGGTGCAGTTGCTTTGGAAAACAGTTTGGCAGTTCCTCCAAAGTTTGAAGATAGAGTTACCATATGCCCCAGCAATTCCACTCCTAGGTATATGCCCAAGAGAAATGAAAATATGTCCACACAAACACTTGCACATGCATGTTCATAGCAGCATTATTCAGAATAGCCAAAAAAGTAGAAACAACCCAAGTGTCCATCAACTGATGAGCAGATAAGCAAAATGTGGTATATCCATTCAGTGAAATGCTATTCAGCAATAAAAAGAAATGAAGTACTGAAATGTGCTGCAATTTGGCTTCATTGAATGCCTTATGTTAAGTGAAAGAAGCCAATCACAAAGGATCACATATTGTATGATTCCATTCGTATGAAATGTCTAGAATAGTCAAATCCATGGAGATAAAAAGTACATTTGCCCAGGGATGGGAGCTTGGGGAAAAACAGGGAATGACTGTTAATGGGAGTGATGAAAGTGTTCTAAAATTGTGATGATGGTTGCAAAACTCTGTGATTATACTAAAAACCACTGACTTGGACACTTTCCTTATTTTTTTTAAAGTAATAACGAACCCATGACTCCAAGACCAAGAGTCGCATGCTCCACTGACTGAGCCAGCCAGGTGCCCCAACCCAACTTGGACACTTTAAATGGATGAATTGTATCATATGTTAATTATGATAAAAACTTATTTTAAAAAAATAGCCTATTGAGTGGATGTGTCAATGGGATTATTTATATAGTGTCAGGCAAAAACTATTCCTCTATTATTAACACAGTACCCTGTGTTACATATCATTTAACAAATATTTGCTGAGCATCAGTTGTGTTGGGAATATAAAAAAGCAGAAGATCATCTCATGGCCCAGCCAAGGAGGCAGCATCCATGCATAGAAAGGTAAGTGAATGGGCAAAGCAGCACATGTGTTACTGGTTTTAGAGGCCGGCTGGCTGTCATGAACTGTGTACCTGAGGAAGGCGTCACTGAGGAGATGGAAACCACTAAATCTTGAAGGATAAATGGGGAGAAACAAAAGTAGAACACAGTTATCATCATTTGTTAGTACTTAGCATGATGGGCATTAATATAGTACTAAATATAGTTCTAAATATAGTACATAGAGGGTGGGACTTCCAGAATGGCAGATAAGAAGTTGGGTGGACCTTCTCCCCAGCAAAACAAGAACTTAGCTGGTAAAAACTATGAAACAAAACACAACACAATAATTGAAAATCCTTGGAAATTGTTCTAAGGGCATAGAGCAAGTGGAGAAATAATACACAAGAAAACTTAAATCTTAGGAAGAAATGCCTAAATCTTAGGCATTTGAGCCATGACCCATTATTCCCTTGGCCCTTCTCTGCCGCCCCCTTCCCCCGCCTTTGTTATGGAAGTTCTACCCAAGAGCTCTATTCTCAGCAAGAAGATTTCTCCCAGCTTCCAATCTGGCTATAGTATCATCCTGGGAAAGGCAGATGGCTGGGGTTTCTCCTGCCCTGAGTCTTTGGCAGCAGAAACTCTATTATAGGTATGGCAAGCTGAGAATGCTGGAGCCCCATCACTCCACCCCTCCCTCAAGCCAGTTTGTAGAGTGGGGGTCTTGTGCCGGGAAGAAAAAGTAGAAAAGATCAGGGGCTGCTATCTCCCTCTCTCCTCTCTCTCAAAGCAGGATGTCGCTCTAGGAAAAATGGGTCCCACCCCCAGCTCTGATGCAGAGGCACAGGAGTTCTGTCCAGAAGGAAAGGCAATCCTTTCAACCTTTATCTTTATAAAGATAAAGAGCTTTAGAGCTCTGGTTGAGACCCCAATTTTATTGGATCAGAGCCTGGAGAACTCTGCCTAAAGGTGTTTTGGAAAACAACAGAGATCTTGATGTAAAGCAAATACAAAGAGGCTGGCAGCTCCATGATAACAACAAAATGGCAGAGCAATTAAAAATTTAATAGGGAACTGGGGAAAGAGAAAGCCAAGAAGGACCCTCTTGAAAGTATACTCAATTTTAGGGATCAGGAAGGTTGTGCACAGTTGCCTGGCTGTACTCACTCATGAGCAAGCAGAGCAGGGCATGGGGTAGACTTGTAATTGTTCCTCATGCTATACACAGGCCTGTTCGCACAGGGGCCCTCATGGCACAAGGGGTTTAAGCACAATCTCTGAACAAATGATGACTGAGCAATAAGCTACTCTGACCAGGGGCAACTCCTAGGAAATCAGACTTCAAAGTAAAATCACTCATTCCTGGCAGTCAGGACATGCCTGACATGCGGGCATGCCCAAGGCTGCAGCCTCTCAGGAGTGATCAGAAAGGGCACATCCAAGCTACTAGGCCCTGAACAGACATGGGGAAAACAAAAACAAAAACAAAAACAAAAAAACCTACCTGAACGGTGACTACAGCCTCCAAGCCAAACACACCTCCAACAATAAAATGTAAAAATGAAACTAGCTAAGGAACGTTAAGTACAACCTGTGACCAGTAAGTACATTATGCCACCCAGAGTGACCTGTAAGTAGCCAGGCTAAAAGATAAAAACAAGGGGTAAATATCTAAGCAGAGACATCAAAGACTGCACACGATAAGGGAAATAGACTGCAAAATTAGTTCAGCCAAGTCATTAAACAAATAAACAAATGACAAAGCAAATAACAATAGCACAACATTCTGAGTGGGAAATCAGCCTCTATAGTTGCTACAATATATTATCTCTAATGTCTACTTCTCAATAAAAAAAAAATGAGACATGCAAAGAAAAAAAAAAAAAACCAAGCAGGGGAAAAAGCAGGTAATAGAAACTGCCATGAAGGGGTCAGATGATGCATTTAGCCAATAAAAACTCCAAAGCATTTATTATAAATATATTCAAAAAGCTAGAGAAAGGGATGCCTGGGTGGGTTGGTAGGTTAAGTGTCTGCCTTTGGCTCAGGTCATGATCCCAGTGTCCTGGGATTGAGCCTTGTATTGGGCTCCCTGCTCAGCGGGGAGCTTGTTTCTCCCTCTTCCTCTGACCCTCGCACCTGCTCATGCTCTTGCTCTCTCTCTCAAATGAATAAATAAAAAATAAAAATCTTTAAAAAAAAGCTAGAGAAAACCATGCTTACATTTAAAGAGAGATATGATGACAATGTCTCATCAAATAGATAATATTAAGAGATAGAAATCATAAGAATCAATGGAAATTCTGGAGTTGAAAAGAACAATAACCAAAATGAAAAATTCACAAGAGGGACTCAACAGTAGATTTGATCTGTCAGAAGTAAGAATCAGTGAACTTGCAGATAGATCAATAGAGATTATGCAATTGTAAGAACAAAGAGAAAAGAGTGAATAAAAATGAATAGAACCTCAGAGAAATGTAGGATGTCATTAAGTGCACCAACATATGTATAATGGCAGTACCAGAGGAGGAGAGACAGAAAAAAAAAAAAGTAGCCAAAGAGATAATGAGTGAAAACTTCCCAAATTTATGAAAAGCACTAATCTACACATCCAAGGTGCGGCCTGGTTTCTTCTTGTTGCTTTGAGTAAAATGCAAAAGGAAAGAGATAAGTTGAAAAAGGAACCATTAACGAAAAGGAACCAGAGTTTGATGATTTAGTCCATCCATATTGCAAAAGATAAAAGAACATGCTCTGGAAGAAACACCAACAGTACCTAGACAACCATTAGCTAAAGAGATTAGTCATGTGACTTACAGAGCTGATCAACCATCTCAGATGAAGCTAAGGAATAGAGATGGGTTTTCCAAGAAGACTCCATGGTGAACAATGGGGTCTAATGGCGTGGTTCTTCTCCACATTACAGAAGACTGACAAGTTTTTTGAAAATTTTACACCAGCAGAAACACTGCAAGCCTGAACTGAAAGGGACAGGGATGAGATGATGGGGGAAGAATGAATCTGAGGGCAGGGCTATGGAGGCAGAGGCCAGAGAGGGCAGGCTCATCCTGGGGAACCAGAGAGCAGAGCTCAAGTCACAGAGGATTCGGTTTGGAAACTTAATGGAATTTGCTCTGTGTGGTTGCAAACTTGCATTAGACCAATATCCCTTTTGTCCTTTCCATTTTTCTCCCTTTCAGAAAGGGAATTTTCCTCTATGCCTATTGCACCATTGCATTTTGGAAACAAATGGCTTATTTTCTAGGTTTTAAAGGTTTGTGGACTGAGAGGAATAATGCCCCAGAGTGGACCATATTCAGAGTCTCACCCATACTTGTTTAGATAATTTATTTTTATTTTTTAAATATTTTATTTATTTATTGGACAGAGAGAGAGAGACCCCAAACAGGGGGATTGGGAGAGGGAGAAGCAGGCTTCCCGCTGAGCAGGGAGCCTGATGCGGGGCTCGATCCCAGAACTCTGGGATCATGACCGAGCAGAAGGCAGATGCTTAACTGACTGAGTCACCCAGGTGCCCCTTGTTTAGATAATTTAGATCATGAATGGGACTTTCTGAGTTGATATTTAGATGACATTTGGGACTTAGAGGTTGCTGGATGGGTTAAGACTTTTGGAAGTCTTGGGATGGAGTGAATGTATTTTGCACATGGGATGGATGTGAACTTGGGCGAACAGAGGGTGTACTGTACTGGATTGAATAGTGTCCCCCCAAAAATTCATGTCCACCCAGAGCCTCAGAATGTGGTTTTATTTGGAAATAGGGCCTTTAAAGATGTAATTAGTTAAGATGATATCATACTGGGGGCGCCTGGGTGGCTCAGTTGGTTAAGCGACTGCCTTCGGCTCAGGTCATGATCCTGGAGTCCCGGGATCGAGTCCCACATCGGGCTCCCTGCTCAGCAGGGAGTCTGCTTCTCCCTCTGACCCTCTTCCCTCTTGTGCTCTCTATCTCTCATTCTCTCTCTCTCAAATAAATAAATAAAATCTTTAAAAAAAAAAAGATGATATCATACTGGATAGGGATGGGTCCTAAATCCAAAGACTAGTGTCCTTATAAGAAGAAAGGACACGTGGAGACACGGATACACAGGGAGAATGCAATGTAACTATGGAGGCAGAGATTGGAGTGATGTATCTATAAGCCAAAGAACACTAAGGATAGCCAGCAGTCAGCAGAAACTAGGATGGTTTTCCCCTCAAAGCCTCTGGAGCAATCAACCCTACTGATACCTTGATATCTGGTCACCTGAACTGTGAGAGAAAAAATGTCTGTTGTTTAAAGCCACTCAGTGATAACTGGTTACAACAATGCTAGGAAATGAATACAAGTGCTAAGACCATTCAATGAGGGAAAAAATAGTTAGTCTTTTCAACAAATGGTGCTGAGACAATTATATATGTACGTGCAAAAGAATAAAGTTGGACCCAACCTCACACCACATACAAAAATTAACTCAAAATGGATCAAAGACCTAAATATAAGGGGTAAAATTATGAAACGTTTATAAGAAAACAGGGTTAAATTTTCATGAGCTTAGAGTAGCCAATGATTTCTTAAATATGACACCAGAAGTGCAAGCAATAAGAAAAAAAGTAGATGGGGCGCCTGGGGGGCTCAGTCATTAAGCGTCTGCCTTCGGCTCAGGTCATGATCCCAGGGTCCTGGGATCGAGCCCCACGTCGGGCTCTCTGCTCAGCGGGAAGCCTGCTTCTCCCTCTCCCACTCCCACTGCTTGTGTTCCCTCTCTCGCTGCCTCTCTCTGTCAAAATAAATAAATAAAATCTTTAAAAAAAAGTAGATAAAATTATTAAAACTAGATAAATTTAGGGGTGTCTGGGTGGCTCAGGCAGTTAAGCCTCTGACTCTTGATTTCGGCTCAGGTCATGATCTCAGGGTTGTGAGATTGAGCCCAGCATCAGGTTCTGCGCTGGGTGTGGAGCTTGCTTAAGATTTTCTCTCTCCCTCTTCCTCTGGCCTTCCCCCCGTCCATCTCTAAAAACAAAAACAAGGGCACTGGGTGGCTTAGTTGGTTGAGCGACTGCCTTCGGCTCAGGTCATGATCCCGGGGTCCTGGGATCGAGTCCCACATCAGGCTCCCGGCTCAGCTGGGAGCCTGCTTCTCCCTTTGACCCTCTCCCCTCTCATGCTGTTTCTCTCTCGCTTGCTCTCTAATAAATAAATAAATAAAATCTTTAAAAACAAAAACAAACTAGATAAATTTACTTATATTAAGAATAGATAAAATTAAAACCTTTCACGCTTTAAAGGACACCATCAAGAAAGTGAAAAGACAGTGTACCAGAACGAGAGAAAATATTTGCAAATCACATATCTCATAGAGGACTTATACATAAAATATTTAAACAACTCCTGCAACTCACCAGTCAAAAGACTAATGACCCAATTTAAAAATGGGCAAAGGCTCTGAATAGACAGAAGATAGACAAATGACCAACAAGCACTAACCATCAAGAGTCATCAAAGGGTGAATTTTATGGTATTGAGTTATATTTCTTTTTTCTAAAAAAGCAATGACATAAAATAAGATGTATAAAAATACATTGTTGGGCCTATAACATGAAAAAAATGTAATCTATTTGACAATAATAGCACAAAGGAGGCAGGTGGGAGCAGAGCTGTACTGAAGTAAGGACATGACTCCAGATGGTAATTCAAATCCATAGGAAGAAATATCGAGAAACAGGAAGGATAAATCAGAAGGTGAATATAATAAACTCTGTAAACACATACTTGTTCTCCTTCTCAAGCTCCTTTAAAAGAAATAATTATAAGAATGAATCGTTGGGTTTATAACACACCTAGAAGTAATATGTCTAACAATAATAACGTGAAAAAGAGAGAGAAATGAACGCAGCTATTTAGGGGTAAAGATTTTCTATCTCATGGAAATTCTTTTAAATATAGATCCCGAGGTTGGCTGAATCAGAATTTCAGCAGGATGGCCAGGGCCTTCTTGGCTTGCACAGTGCTTTTGTGTGAGTTCAAAGGGCTTACTTGGTCCATACAGTGCCTTTGTGTGAGTCCAAAAGGCTTCCCCTTCTGCCATCAGATGTAGCTCCATGCCAGGGCCAATGGCTTAACAAGCAGAACATGAATTGGATTGACCACCCACTCACCCTTGTGCGCTGAATGATCCGCACAACCGTATGAAGGAGGTGGCCCCAGACATGACCCACGTCTGTATTTTAAGACTGTTCCTCTAATAATTCTGATGTACAACCAGGGTTGAGAACTGCTGGGTTAGGGAAGCATTTGAAAAGAATCTGAAGTATCAGGTAACTGGTAAAATATGAGAGACGGTTGTTAGTGAGGATTTGGAGGGAGGGCTCTCAGGGTTTTTAATCCCAAAGACTGAGAAAATGGTAAGAGAAATAGAGAAGTAGGAAGGAAAACCCTGATTTGGAAGGAATATGTTCAGTTTTAATCATGTTGAACTTGAAGTCAGGGCAAGACATTAAAGGAGGAATATTCAACTAACAATTAGAAGAAAGATGATCCTGGAATTTTAAAACTATATTTAGGGGTCATCACATAGCATAATGATAATGGAAATAAATACTCTTTATAAAGAGCCTGCTCACTGCTCTCTCTTGTGCTGGACATTTTATATAAATAGGAGCCCAGTAGGCATAAGGGTGACAACACAGATAGTCACTGTCCCGTGAGTTGTTTACTCCTCATGTGTTTGGCCAGTGGTGGGATGAGTCAGATGAAAGCAGGTTTCAGGAAGTGGGATGAGACTGGGAGTTTGGGGGGTGAGGGTAGAGGTGGTCGTGCACCTAACTATGAGCAGGTAGCCAAGGAGGGGCTGCCACCTGAGGTCTCAGTGCACGACTTTGGCATCTTGAAAGAGTACCAGTATCATTATGACAAGTGCATGATAAAAATGTCAGTGGCTTTATAAGTTCCATGACCAGCTGTCATGGGGTCTCATGTGGAACAAACCCCCTTTTGTACCTCTCATCTCCAGGAGAGCACATCTGGTATTGACATTCACCAAAACCAGAATGAATTAGATCTGAGCACACTGGACTGGTCCCGTTCGTTAAGGTGGCTCACTACCTAGAAAGTTTTGTGGCTGGAACCATGGACAAATTCCTACAGATAAATAATGAGGCATGAAGAAAAAGAGGAAGGTATTAATAGGATTGGAACTGACAGGTTATTTAAGGAGGAGCATACAGCAAGCCCCACCTACACCATAAACAACACTTACCTCTACAGTCATGCACACATAGTTCAAGTTGTCCCCATGGGTCTTCTTGCTGTGGACAGGCCCCAGCCAGGTTCTGGACTTGGCCAGACTAGTGGGGAGGTGTAGACAGTTAGCCAGCCTACTTCTCTGCCCCAACCTCAGGGCCACCATTTATGTAAAGCCACCTCCTTTAGCAGCCATGCTGGTTAATGGCATCATGATGTTCAGTACTTCCTGGAAATTTGCACACAGGTCAAATCCAGAGCCAGGAAGCAGAATTCCATGAAAGAGAGGCTCACTCACCCCTGCCTTAGCCAAAGTAGCCATTGGCCAGTGTCTGCCAGGGTCTTTTTTATTTTAAGTGGTCCCATGAGGAATCTAGCAGAGTGGATTCTGTGCACCATGTTTCTGGCTACATGAGCGGCACAAGCCCTTTCAGAAATTCCCAGTAGGGAGGCGACTGGGTGGCTCGGTCATTAAGCGTCTGCCTTCGGCTCAGGTCATGATCCCGGGGTCCTGGGATCCAGCCCCGCATCAGGCTCCCTGCTCGCCGGGAAGCCTGCTTCTCCCTCTCCCACTCCCCCTGCTTGTGTTCCCTCTCTTGCTATGTGTCTCCCTGTCCAATAAATAAATAAAATCTTTAAAAAAGCAAGAAAGCAAGAAAGAAAGAAAAAGAAATTCCCAGTAGGGCAGGAACACAGAAATCATTTTATGATTTTCATTGTGCAAAAAACATGAGACCTGGAGGGTTGAAAAATTATGCAGCCACAGTAGGACGCCATGAAACGGCAGGGTCTTTGGTGTAGTTGGGAGGACGGGGAGAAGACACTGTGGACTGCGACAGCGTTGGGGGAGGACGGTAATGACACAGGCTCAGAATTGTTGGCTCTACTGGCTGTAAAGGCTGGAATTCACCTCTGGAAGGAGAAACTTTCTTTACAATGCCAAGTTAGCCAAGCAGAGCAAATGCAGAGTGCCTGTAAGCTCTTCCTTCTCGCCTGACTGGGAATCTCAGGGTTTGCGAGTTAGTTACTGAGTAACTGGCAGTTGATGATCCGAAGGCCTTTCATAGAATCAGCAACTTAAAGAACTGCAGCCAGACAGTGAGTCCAAGGTCAAAAGCTGGGAGAAACCAAATCCTGAGCGAAATTGCAGAGCTGTAGGGAGGAGTTTGCACCACTGGTAGATCTAGTCCAAGGCATGTAATGCCGGAGGCAAGTGAATGGAGCAGAAGGGAAATGAATTTGTACAGGGTTTAAATTTAGCCTCAGATTGTCTTGATGCAATGGGAACCAAGCCATCAAGGACCCAATCAGACTGGACGTGATGAGTTGCCTTCGGAGCGCCTATAATCATAGACCTTCCGTGTAGACTATGCGTGATCATTCTATAATTTCTCTTGTCTTCTACTTGCTACCCAGGCAGAATTACTAATTATAGGGCTCCTTTGCAAAACCTTCCGAGTGGCCCTCCCTCCTCTCCCCTGTTCCTGTGAGCCAACTCTGTGGGCCTCTGGCTCAGCACTTAAGCACATCTCTTTCAACACTCAGTTTTGCACTACTGAAGCATTTATTTGCATATCCCTAGACTGTGGTTTATTGAAGGTAGAGCCATTTCTTATTCATTTTTGTTTGTGTTAGCAGTGCTTGACTCGGTATTGGGTGATTAGAGCACTAAGTAAATACCTAGGGAACAAAGGACTCAACCCAAGATTGAAGGCATGCACATATTAATCTGGTCCTCCTCCCCTGCTCCAGTCTCATCTGCATGACATTGTGCCATTTGTCCTGAGCTTGAGCTAATACATTGAACTTCTTTCTC
The DNA here is from genome assembly GCF_003265705.2 of Callorhinus ursinus. NCBI lineage: Eukaryota > Metazoa > Chordata > Mammalia > Carnivora > Otariidae > Callorhinus > Callorhinus ursinus. The sequence continues at coordinate 68,440,402 of NW_027397074.1, read as the reverse complement.
TCTGAAGTTCTCAGCCAAGAACATATCCTCTGTGTCCACATCTTTGCATTTCCTCTACTGCTATTCCATCTGGAACTCTCTTCTCCCCCTTCTTTGCTTTTGGACATGTGACTTCGCCCTTACCTCTCTACCCCTAAACTGGAACTCCCTGAAGGCAGGACTTAATTATATCTCCATCAGAACTTAACCTGGTGACTTGCATTCAGCAGAGGCTAAATCAGTGTTTCCTTGGGGAAGGAATGAGTTACTTTGGCTTTGACTGAAGGGAACTACTGGCCTCTGTTAGGCTGGTCTTCATTCTGTCTTGGCTAATTACCATTTATTTAAGAGGATTTGCTTAGGAGAGATGAGATGAGAAACTAAGCCATGTGAAAATGTAGTGTTAAACAGGACTTTGAGCAGGAGCAGTCTGAAAATTGTATTGATCAAGAGTGGCCAGCTACTTCCCATAACACTGTGGCTATTTAGTTAATAGCCTGAAGCCAACTTGGACTTGTGACAAGGGAAGTCTTGGCTCCCTTTATTCCATGAAAGCCAAATGGAGGGGAGGAAGAGGGCAGTGTGGAGAGATACCTCCTCCGCTCTCTTTTGTCCCTACTCCCTGCCCCAACCCTGGGACAATGCCAGGTCGACATAAAATCATAAGGCTTGGCTTTGTCTGGTGCCCTACCATATGCCTATTTCCCCTTGTTGTCTCCTTTTGCCCAGTTTGTGGACTAAATGTTTCTGCTCTGTTCTCATCCCTCCAGGGTGGAGGAAAGGGAATTTGATCAATCAGTAACCAGGTTTGGAAAGCTCAAATGCTAGCAGAGACCAAAGGAAATGAGTCAAGTTGGTTGGGCAGGGACAGTGACCATGGCCCAATTAAAGGGGCAGCTGCTTCCCTGCTCAGGGACTGTGGTCCCAGGACTGCCTGACCTTGTGTTTTGCATAGTTACCCTTGTTGTAAGCCTTGGCATCATCGGGAAAAATTGTCTGAAACTGGAAATAGGGCAAAAGAGATTCTTGGTGTCTTTTCAGGGGACTGCAGGGTGTAGCCTCTCAGACTCTTAGGGGATTATCTGATTCTCTAGGAGTTTGCACCACTGGTAGATCTAGAGATGAGAGATTATCCTGGATTATCCAGATGAGCCCAATATAATCAGAAGAATCCGTGTAAGTGAAAGAGGGAGGTAGGAGGTGAGAGTCAGAGGAGATGTGACAATGAAATCAAGAACCTGGGGTGCTGCAGAGTGAAAAAGTCTCAACTGACCACTAATTAGTATTGACTTTGAAGATGGAAGGAGGTGCCCATGTACCAAGGAATGGAGCTGGCATCTAAAAGGTGGAAAAAGCAAAGAAATGATTTCCCCTAGAGCCTCCAGAAGGAACACAGGGGTGAGGACATCTTGAGTTTAGCCAAGTGAAACCCATTTTAGACTCCTGACCTACAACTGTAAGGTACTCCAGCCAACTGTAAGAGAGCTGTGTGTTATTTGAAGCTACTACGTTTGTGCTGATTTGTTACAGCAGCAATAGGAAACTGATACCAGCTTGTTTTACCACCTGTAGGGATAGAAGTTAAATTGTGGAAAATTGATAGCCATACAAATGCTTCTTGTCCATAGTAATACAAATGGTTTCTGTCCAAAGAACTGTAAAAATGCATTGTGCAGTATGTCAAATTCTCATTTGAAATGCTTTTAACATCTTTGTCCAGTGCATCAGACTCTCGTTTGAAATGCTTTTAACATCTTATTGGTTCCTTCATTAATTAACAAGTTGAATAAAATCTCCAACACATGTTAATTTTATATTTGTATAAGTTCATGTGATTAACTAAAAAAACTATAGTATAGTTTAATATATGATCATGTGATGCTCACATTCTGCACCCCTGTGCCTTTGAATCTAGGCTCTATTAATACTTTTGAATCCACTGTGATCTTACTAATTTGATTTCTATTTTTTTTTAGGCAGTCAATTATCACCAATTTAAAAAAAGACATGTGTTAGCAAGGCCTGCAGTTGGGATTCCAATGGGAAGGTGTTATATCTACCAAGATTTGGGCTATGATATGGTAATTCATTCAGACTTGAGAACATGTCAAATAGTGTATTTTTTAAATAGCTAAGGCCTTAAGGAATATGTTCTACCCAGGCAATAGATATATATTTTGAAACTTCTTTTCTGGGACTTCATGCTAATATCTTCCATATGATCTACTGTTGAACATATTTATCAACAGGGACTGGGGCTATCAAAAGCACTATGTGTCGTAGTAACGGGTCAACCCCGTGAAGTGCTGCCAGCGTGGGGCCGGGCAGGATGGAGGTAGACCAGGAGTGTAAGGGATAGAGGCTCTCTCCATACAACAGGTGCAGAGAAATGTCACAACACTGCTCAGGCTGCTCCAGGATACGGAAGCCAACCTCCTAACTGGAGACACCGAGCTCAGAGGCATTAAGTGACTTGCTCAAGGTCTCACGGAATAAGTCTGGCTGAGTGCTGAACCCAGGTCTTTCCCTGTCCCCAGCCCAGCTTTTTGGTCGCATTAGGCAGGGACTTTGCTATACAGAGCATGGAGTGTTGTGTTCTCGGTAGGAGCGGTGCTGCCCCAAGGAGTTTTGGGTTGTCTCGATGATTGAGGGACACTATTGCATGTGGAGGACATGAGCCAAGACTGCTAAGTTGTCCCGTAACAAGCGTGGTAATCCCCCAAGTGAAGAATTGTCCTGCATGTGGTCCAATTTTTAAATGTATCCTCAGATATTCATTATCTGGGCCTAAAACCTAATTTCTTTTGTACATAAACACAAAATATTTTTTACATGGTTTAGAAATACAGTGACTTTCTCAGGAATAAACTACTGTATAAGTTAAGGATGGTTGTACTTTATTTTGTTCAGAATTTTACCTAAAGTTGTTTGTCAATTTGGAAAATCATGTCAGGAACAGCAATTGTAGGGTTAGGGTTGTCAGGATGACCGCTTGTATTTGTCTTATTTGTGGCTATTTGAATTTAAAGTGAGTCTGTTTTTAGGGGTAAGCATCAATTATTTCATTATATGTTCTAGTATATAGTTGTCCTGGGCATTTATTATTATTTTATTTGTAATTATAGTAATTGTTATAAATCATAGTTCTTTTTTTTAAGATTTTATTTATTTATTTGAGAGAGTGAAAGAAAGCACAAGAGGAGGGAGGGTCAGAGGGAGAAGCAGGCTCCCCGCTGAGCAGGGAGCCCGATGCGGGACTCGATCCTGGGACTCCAGGATCATGACCTGAGCCGAAGGCAGATGCTTAACTGACTGAGCCACCCAGGTGCCCAAATGATAGTTCTTTTATTTCTCCTTTACACTGTAGGGGCAACATATTATCTTTGGAAATTATCTATAGATTTAATCTCATCGTAGTAAAGAGTGGGTGATACAAAATATTTGTTATAAAACATGGGGAGATTAAACAGGTTTGAGAACCACTGTAGTGGAATGAACACTTAGCCAGGAAACAGCAAAATCTTGCTGGAACAGCTTGATTTTGCTGCTTATTTCGGGGCATGTTATAATTTCCCGGAGGTGGTTTCCCCTTCTATAAAACAAGCATAAAGTCCTCCTTCTACTTCTCAGAGTACTTGTATTAACCAAACACCATGTAAATACAAGTATAAGGAATATTTCTCAGTGTAGCCTTGAATAGAACATGCTTATTTGGGATAAAATTGAATACTTAACAATGCTCTTATCATTCCTGGTGGAGGTAATGTAGGCTTTAAGTTGTTTGCTTTAAAGCTTTAACCGGGTACTTGACAAAAGAAAATACCCAAACCAAACGGCTGACAAGCTGTTGAAAAGGTGCTCAACTTCATTAGTCAACATGGAAATGGAAATGAAAACTACAAGGTAATAATATCATTACCCACCCACCAGGATGACTAAAATGAAAAACTATATCCCGACAGTGTCAAGAATACGAAGCAATGGAAACTCACACATTGCTGGTGGGAGTGTAAATGAGTACAACACTATGGATATCTGTTTGGCCGTATCAGTTAAAGCAATCCTATGACCCAACAATTCCACTCCCAGTTATAAAGCCAATCCAAATGTGTACATACATTTCCTAAAAGCTATGGACAAGAATATTCATAGAAGCATTCTTATAATAGCCCCAAACGGGAAATACTCTAAATGTCTACCATCAATAAAAGGGATAAATTGTGGTATATTTCTACAATGGTATAACACAGCAGAGGATGAACTGTCTACCATTAATAAAATGTCTACCATCAATAAAAGGGATAAATTGTGGTATACTTCTACAATGGTATCACACAGCAGAGGATGAACCATGTGCAACCACACAGATTAATTTCACAATGCTCAGCACAGGTCATATACTTATGAGTACTTATTGTTTGACTCCATTTATATGAAATCCAAAAGCAAACAAAATTAATCTTTGGTGTTTAAAGCAGAATAGCAGTTACCTTGGGGATGAGTTGGGACTGGATGGGGTTATGAGGAGGGCATTAGGGAGTGCTGGTCATGCAGATTACACAGTCTGCTCAATTTGTTAAATGAATTGAACTGTACATTTATGGCTTGTGTATTTTTCTATCCTTATTATAAATGATTTTTTTTTCTTTTTTTAATGTGTTATGTTAATCATCATACATTACATCATTAGTTTTATTTATTTATTTATTATGTTATGTTAATCACCGTACATTATTACGTCATTAGTTTTTGATGTAGTGTTCAATGATTCATTGTTTGCTTATAACACCCACTGCTCCATGCAGTACGTGCCCTCTTTGATACCCATCACCAGGCTAACCCATCTCACCACCCCTCTCCCCTCTAGAACCCTAAGTTTGTTTCTCAGAGTTCATCGTCTCTAATGGTTCATATCCCCCACCGATTTCCCCCCCTTCATTTCTCCCTTCCTACTATCTTCTTTTTTTTTTAACATATAAAAACGTTAAACAAAAAAATAATTGTTTATCCAGGCCAGTGCTGCTTTAGTCCCATGATTTGCTTTCTTTTTTCCTAGTGATCAAGCCCTGGCAAGTTTAAGGCTCTGTTTGGGACCACAAAGCAGAACAAAGTTAATGGGCTCCTACAGGGGTCAAGGTCATGGACACAGCTCCAAAGTCCTGCAACCCAAGAATAAGGGTGTGGTCAGGGCTACCCTTATGCAAAATGCAAGAAAGGCATTTACATAGGTTGTTTTGTGTTTTTTTTCCAGTTTTTCCTTCTCGTTCTCTAAGGGGATGAGAGGTGATGGGAAAAGGGAGTGAGAATGGATCACATGAGAGGATATTTGTGAAAACACCCTGTAAACAGCAAGGCATACAAAAAAAGTTATTAATAGAGGGCAAGAATAAGTGGGAGGCCTGGTTTGGGGATGCAGAAGGGAAAGGGAAAGTAGAAAGAGACAATGGAGAGTGTCTCTCTGGTGGTATCTTCTTTTTCTCCTTCTCTTACCCAACCTTGGAACTGGAGAACCTTGCGTCTTTGTGGGTTGTTCCCGCCCCTGGAGTTTGTTCTCCTCGCCGGGCCGAGTCCCACTTTCTGCCGCAAGAGGGTGGTATGGCCACGCTGAGCTGGGATGTCAACTGCGGGATTGAGTGACTTCGGCTCCACGGGGCTGAAGAGTGGCCAAGAGTTTTATCTAGTTCTGAGAACCAGACCCCAGACTGTCCAAATCCTCCTTTGTCTTCTCCTACCCCAAGTGACCCATGGGCAAACCGTGGAGCAGGAGGGCAGGGAGGCATTTTGCATGTTGCCATTCATCTCTGGTGTATTCAAATCTGGGGCATAGGGTTGGGAAGTTAGTGGGAGTGCTTTGTTCTATGGGCTAGTGGAGAATAAAATGTGCACTGTCTTCACAAGAGCTTGAAGACCAACGCCAGGAATCCAACTCTCTCTGGGCCAGAGTCGTGGGGGCTTTCAAAAAGGGAATATTGATACCATGGGCTTTTTTTTTTTTTTTTAAGTTTCTTTCTCTCTCTCTCTCTTTTTTTAAAGATTTTATTTATTTATTTGAGAGAGAGAGAATGAGAGATAGCATGAGAGGGAAGAGGGTCAGAGGGAAGCAGACTCCCTGCCTAGCAGGGAGCCCGACGTGGGACTCGATCCCGGGACTCTAGGATCATGACCTGAGCCGAAGGCAGTCGCTTAACCGACTGAGCCACCCAGGATACCATGGGCTTTTTTAAAACACTCCCATCAACATTTTCTCTGACTGTTGAGCGATTTTCCTCTCCACTTTTCCTCTCCCCTTGTTCCATCCCTGAGACTTCACCAACTCCACCTGAACACCGCAAGGAGGAGCCAGGGGGCACCTAAAAGACCGATCACTCCCTGGGTCTCTGGAGTTGCGCGCATGGATCGCCAGCATCCACATCATCTGGGTGCTTTAAAATATAGACTCCGGGGCGCCACCCCAGACTTACTGAGTTACAGCCACTAGGTGGTCCAGAAACTTGCATTTTTATTTTTTTAAAGATTTTATTTACTTATTTGATAGAGAGAGACACAGCGAGAGAGGGAACACTAGCAGAAGGAGTGGGAGAGGGAGAAGCAGGCTTCCCGCTGAGCGGGGAGCCCAAAATGGGAACTCCATCCCAGGACCCTGGGACCATGACCTGAGCCGAAGGCAGACGCTTAACGACTGAGCCACCCAGGCGCCCGGAAACTTGCATTTTTAAACAGGCACACATACCGTAGTCCCCTTTCACTACACACTGGTGGTCATGCACACTAACTTTTGAGTTCCGGCTTAGTTCAGCCTCCTCAAATTGCAGGGGAAGAAACCAAACTCAGACAAAGGTCAAGTGACTTACCCTATGTTACCCAGAGGGTTGAAAGCATCCCTACCACTTAAATCAAAACCCTGAACCTTGACTTCACACCTGCAGTTTTTACTCCATACTCTTGAGAGCCCCAGAGTTTTGAAGAGGTGTTTTGGGGGTTCTGCAAATACTTGATGGTAAGGTGATCTGCTTAAAAGAAAAAAAAACTGTTAGCATTTGCCACTTTTATGGTGTGAATCAGGATTTTTTTTAAAAGATTTTATTTATTTGAGAGAGAGAGAGAGAGCATGTGCTCGCTCATGCAAGCAAGGGGAAGGGGCAGAGGGAGAGAGAGAAGCAGATTCCCTGCTGAGCTCAATCCCAGGACCCTAGGATCATGACCTGAGCCGAAGTCAGATGCTTAACCAACTGAGCCACCCAGGCGCTCGTGAATCAGGATTTTTTTAAAATACTGTGTCTACAACTGTCTCTCATTATCACCTTTTAATATTATGGAGACCAGCATGAAAATCCCATTGTTAGTACTGCCTGACTTAGATAAATTATTGAAAGCCACCTTTATCTGTTTTATATATTGGGATTCCGTGTAAAATTTCATTTGACAAAACAATTCTGCCACTCTGTATAAAATTTATTGGGCACCCATTAAACTCCAAAAACACCATGTTAAGCGCTGTGGAAATAAATGAAGATCACCCAAATGAGAAGAAACTGAAGCTACTTATTCAAAGCTTTGCCATAGCCAGGGAGTCAGCTACAATCATTTGCATTAGGTAGAGAAGCAAAGGCAGGCAGAGAGGAAAAGCTTTATAGTAACAAAGGGGAAGGCTTCAGGTGTGCCCTGATGGGAGGTTCTCGGCATAGGAAAGCTGGAGGAGGGTTGACTAGAAATGGGGCATCTTATGTGATTGGTTTGGGGAGCATATTTGCTTTCTCTGCTTGGTCTGAGCTGGAAGCCAGAGCAAAAATTAGAGAAGTTGATACTCAAGTTGATACTTGACCTGGTCAAGTCCTGACTGTTCTGGGCCGATTGCTGCAGAGGTTGTGATTTGGCTTCCTAGATGAGTTGCGGCAGAGGCTGTGGGTCAGACTTCTATCGTCATATATGGCCTGCCCACTGTCTGTTTTTCCAGGCCCTCAGCATTATATGCATCATTTCACTTAAGCCCCATTACAGACCCATGAGACTGTTAATGTTATTATCTCAGTTTTATGAATGAGAAATGGAGTTGCAGAGAAGGTAGGTAACTTGCCCAAAGTCAGACAGCTATGAAGAGATAAAGCTGGGTCCTGAACCGAAGCAGACTGACCTCAGACCCCTGCGTTCTTCATTAACAAGCTGTATTTCTGTCTCTTCTCCATATGAAAAAAAAAAGTAGAAATTGACAAACTAAAATTCATTTGAAAATGAAAAAGATCTAGAATGGCCAAAACAACTTGGAAAGAGAATAACAAAGTTGGAGAGCTAACATTCCTAGAGAGCTAACATAACAAAACTACTTAGAAAACAATAGTAATTAAGAGCATGTGCAATGGACCTCAAGATAGATCACGGAAGTGAATAGAGAAAAAAATATGTATATAATGACAAAAATTGATTTTTGAAAAAGATTTAAAGGCAACTCAATAGAGAACATATAGTGGTTTCAATGAATGAGTTTGGGACAATTGCATATTCATATGCAAAAAATGAACTTCAATCCATACTTCATACCATACACAAAAATTAAGTCAAACTAGATCGTAGACCCAAATATAAAATCTAAAACTATAAAACTACTAGAAGAAAACATAGGCAAAGAACTTTGTGACTTCTGATTAAACAAAGATTTTGTAGATAAGGCACAATGTAGAGAAGAAAAATTTGGTAAATTGGACTTTATCAAAATGAAAACTTCTGCTCTAAAAATAAACTAAAAAGACAAAAAACAAAAACCCCTTCTGTTCTTGAAAAGACACTGTGAGAAGAATGAAAAGACAAATCACAGACTGGGAAAAAATATTTGCAAAACACATACCTGATAGAGAACTTGTGCCCAGAGTATATGAAAACCTTTGAAAACTCAATAATGAAACAGACAACTCAATTTTTTTTAAGTGGACAAAAGAGTTGAACAGACATTTCACCAAAGAAAATATATAGATGAGGGGCCCCTGGCTGGCTCAGTCGGTAGAGCATGTGACTCTTGATATCTGGGTTGTGAGTTTGAGCCCCATGTTGGGTGTAGAGATTACTTAAAAATTTTTAAAAATCTTTAAAAAAAGAAGAAAATATATGAATGACAAATAAGCACGCGAGAAGATGCTGAAACATCCTTAGTCATTAAGGAAATGCAAATTAAAATCACAATGAGATATTGCTCCATACATATTAGGATGTCTGACTAAAAAGACACCATATGGTGGGGGAGGATAGAAAAAAGACAAATCATATGGGGCGCCTGGGTGGCTCAGTCCGTTGAGTGTCTGACTCTTGATTTCTGCTCAGGTGGTGATCTCAGGGTTGTGAGTTCCAGCTGCTGTGTTGGGCTCCACACTGGCCGTGGAGCCTGCTTGGGGTTCTCTCTCCTCCTGCTCCTCCCCACTTGCTCTTGCTCTTTCTCTCTGAAATAAATACATAAAATCTTTAAAAAAATAAAATAAAAGACCGATCATACCAAGAGTTGACAAGGATATGGAAGAACCAGAACTCATAAACTGTTGGTGGGAAAGTGAGAGTACAGACACTGTAGAAAACCGTTTGGGGTTGCCTGGGTGGCTCAGTCGTTAAGCGTCTGCCTTCAGCATGGGTCCTGATCCCAGGGTCCTGGGATCGAGCCCCGCAATGGGCTCCCTGCTCCGCGGGAAGCCTGCTTCTCCCTCTCCCACTCCCCCTGCTTGTGTTCCCTCTCTCTCTCTGTCTCTCTCTCTGTTGAAAAATAAATAAAATCTTTAAAAAATAAAAGAGAGAACCGTTTGGTAGTTTCTTTAAAAAGTTACATACACCCTACTATATGATCCAACCATTCCACGTCTGTGCATTTACCTAGGGGAAGAGAAAGCATATTCCACACAAAGACTTGTATAGGAATGTTCATGGCAACTTTATTGTTAATAGCCAAAAATGGGAAACAAATCAAATGCCCATCAACAGTTAAATGGATAAACAAACAGAAGTATATTCACACAATGGAGTACTACTCATCAATAAAAAGAAATAAATTACTTTTTGTAATAGCCTTAGTGAGACATAATTCACATACAATAAAATTCACCCATGTAAAGTGTGCGAGTCAATGGTTTTTTATATATTCCGTGTTGCACAACCATTACCACAGCCAATTTGAGAACATTTTCATCACGCCACAAAGAAACCCTGTTCTCTTTAGCAATTGCCTTCAATTTCCCCCAGCTCTCATCCCCAGCCTTTCGGCAACCACTAATCTACTTCCTGTCTCTATACATTTGCCAGTTCTGAACAATTTCATATTAAAATGGAATCATGCAGTGTGTGTTTTTTTGTGTGAGTGTGTCTGGCTTCTTTCACTTAGCATAATGTCAAGATTCACCCACGCCGTAGCATGTATCAGTACTTCATTCCCTTTTATGGCTGAATAATATTCAGCCATATAGATTATACCATATTTTGTTTATCCATTCATTAGATGGAAAGTATTTGGGTTGTTTCCACATATTGGCTATTGTGAATACTGCTGCTATAAACATTCACGTATAAGTTGTGAGCCCATTTGTTTTCATTTCCCTTGGGTATATACCTAGGAATGGAATTGTTGGGTCAAATGACATGACTTTGAGGAATCTCAAGACTGTTTTCCAAAGTGGTTGCACCATTTTACATTCCTACCAGTAGTTGTTTGTGGGTTATAATTTCTCTATATACTCTCCAACACTTGTTATTATCTGACTTTTTCTTTTTCTTTTTTAAAGTAGCCTCCATGCCCAGCATGGAAACCAACTCGGGGTTTGAACTCACTACTGTGTGATTGAGACCTGAGCTGAGATCAAGAGTCTGACACTTAATGGACGGAGCCACCTAGGCACCCCCGACTTTTTCATTATGGCCCTCCTAATGTTATTGAGTATCTTTCCATGTGTATTTGTATATCTTCTTTGGAGATATGTCTGTTCAGATCCTTTGCTCATTTTTTAATTGGATTATTTGTCTTTTATGAGTGAGTTATAAGTTCTTTACCTATTGCAGATCTAAGTCCCCTATTGCAGATCAGAGGAATAAACCATTGATACACAACAACATGATGAATCTCAAATAATTATACAAAGTGAAAGAAACCAGACCAAAAAAAAAAAAAGAGTAAGCACGGTACAATCTATTTACATAAAATTCTAGAAAATGTAAAATAATCTAAAGTTGCAGAAAGCAGACCCTGGGTTACCAGAGGGAGAGTTTGGAGGGAGGTGCAGAGAGGGAGGTTTATAAAAGTGCACAAGGAAACTGTTGGTGATGATGTTTATTTTCATTATCTTGACTATGGCAGTGGTTTCACGGGTGTATGCATATGTCAAAAATTGTCAAGTTCTACACTTTAAACATGTGTAATGCATTGTATGTCAATTATACCTCAAGAAAGCTATTTCAAAAGAATCCAAAGAACTTTACAATACTCTGCTGTTCCACCTTTGTCATGTCAGTACTTTTTCACCTGAAAGCGCCCTCCTAACTGTACTCCCTAAAATTTATTTTTCTCTTCTACACTCACCAATGTTCTCCAAGTTCTCCCATCCCACGCTACTCTATTCCAGGGTATGCCCCCATTTCCCGCCACATTCATTGGTGCTCCTCTTCCAGGAGCCCAATGTCAGACTGCCCAGGTCCTAGGATGAGGCATGCTTAAGATTCCTGCCGAACTTAGCCCAATGTCTTAATTCTGGCTTAGTTTGTTGATTAAAAGCACAGACTCTGAGGCAATAAGCAAGTTCATTTACCTGTATATGCCTTACTTTCCTCACATATAAAACGGGCATAAAGGCACAGCATAAGGAATATAGTCAGTGAAATTGTAATAGCATTCCATGGTGACCGATGATAGCTACATTTGTGGTGAACTAGCATAATGTATAAATTTGTCAAATCACTATGTTGGGATTTGAAACTAATGTAACATTGTGCATCAATGATACTCAAAATTTTTTTAAATTTAATAAACAAACAAAATGGGCATAAAAATAGTGCTTACCTCATCACACAGGGTTGGTGTGATGATTAAATGAGTTAATATAAGCAAGATGTTTGGATCAGTTCCTGGCACGTAGCAAGCCTAGATAAGTGTTTGCACTTATTTATATTTGGGACAAGGGTGGAGACTTGCCAAAAATTGGGTGGACAGCTGTTTCTGGGGGAGAAAGAACTTTTGGGCTGTTTGGGAAATAGCTTCCTTGTGGTTTCTTCTTTATGGGAGGATCTGTTGCTGCTGGCTTTTCTTTTGTTAAAGATTCTGATTGAGGGCGCCTGGGTGGCTCCCTCAACTAACCTTAAGTTGGTTAAGCGACTGCCTTTGGCTCAGGTCATGATCCTGGAGTCCCGGGATCAAGTCCCGCATCAGGCTCCCTGCTTAATGGGGAGTCTGCTTCTCCCTCTGACCCTCCCCCCTCTCATGTGCTCTCTCTCTCTCTCTCTCATTCTCTCTCTTTCAAACAAATAAATAAAATCTTTAAAAAAAATTCTGATTGATCTTGCTTTGTCGTGTACTTCCATCCATGGCGTATCTAGACATTGAGGGCATGGTGAACCTGTTATCAAGGGGAGATACAAAGGTAATGAGGGGCAAGATTATTGCGCTGAGCCTTTCAACATTTGTTTTGTGAACCCAGGGAAGGGAATGGTGTACCAAATGCTACGAAGGCTGGTATTTCCAGCCATTTGTTTGGTCAGACATTTGTCAACTCACTCCCTCCTGATACATCAGTGCTGTGAGAACAAAATAGAACAGAGAGGCAATGCCTCTTCAGCAGAACATAGACTTATTCTGTGGATCCAGGAAAGTACCCTGACCCCAGCACACCTCTCTATGGGGTAATAGAAGGATGGGGAACCCCTGCTTTCTCTTTGCTTGTTGACCCAGCCTTGTAAGAACTCCCCTTACTTAATAAAGCCTAATCCTTAATGTATGCGGAGTGACATGTTAGAATGCATCTTAAGTCCTGGAACACAATAGGAGGTGACCCGGAAAGGCCCACCTGGCATGACAGAAACACACTGAGAGTCATATGGTCTATTCCTCTGGCTCAGTTTCTGTTTATTGTTGGCCTGGGGACTAGGATGATTCTTGGGGCAGAGAAGTCCCTACAGGATAATTAAAAGTTGACTATATAAACATTTCCATAAATTAAACCAAAGAAGTGTATTTAGCGCTAGCTGAATCTAGACACTAACTGCTTCCTTTGATCAAATCATAAGGCCTTCTTTCAATTTTTTTAATTTTTAAATTATCTTTTCGTTGTGGTAAGAAAACGCATTACATAAAATTTACCATCTTAACCATTTTTAAGTGTACTGAACAGAACTATTAATCATATTCACATTATTTTGCAACCAATCTCCAGAATCTTTTCATCTTGCAGAGCTGAAACTCTATGTCCATTGAACAACTTCCCATTCTGTCCAGCTCCAGGCAACCAACATTCTACTTGTTGTTTTTATGAAATTTGAATACCCTAGACATATAAATGGATCATACAGTATTCATCTTTTGTGACTGGATTAATTCACTTAGCTTAATGTCTTTGAGGTTCACTCATGTTGTAGCATATGTCAGAATTTCATTCCTCTTTAAGGCAGAATCATATTCCTTTGTATATATACACATACCACATTTTGTTTATCCATTCATCTGTTGATGGACATTTGGATTGCTTTCACCTCTTGGCTATTATGAATAATGCTGCTATGAACTTGGGTGTACAAATAACTTTTCAGGTTCCTGCTTTCAGTTCTTTTGGATGTATACCCAGAAATAAAATTGCTGGATCATATAGTAAAGGCTTATCTTGGAAAAAAAACATTATCTAAACAGTAAAATGAATATGATTCTATTGTGGTGTAGAAGATATTATATACATGAATTTTTAAGATAGGAATATTCCCAAAGTGATCTACTGATTCAGTGTAATTTCTACTAAAGTCCCAGCTGACTTCTTTGTAGAAATTAGTAAGCTGATTATAAAATTTATATTGAATAGTAAGGGACACAGAATAGCCAAAAGACTCTTGAAAAAAGAAGTAGCAGAAGGATCATACTTCTCGGTTTCAAAATTTACAATAAAGCAATGGCAATTGCTTTTACCACACACAGTGGGGTACTGGCATATGAATAGGGATATAGACCCATAGAATAGACTTGAGAGTCCAGAAATGAACCCACCCGTCTATGGCCAACTGATTTTCAACAAGGGTGCAAGACCACTTAATGGGGAAAGAATGATCTTTTCAACAGATGGTGCTGGAAAAACTAGTTATCCACAAGCAAAAGAATGGAGTTCTCACCCCATATATAAAAATTTACTCAAAATGGATGTCAAATATAAAACTCTTAAAAGAAAATGTAAGGGTAAATTTCCATGACCTTGGATGTGGCAAAGGATTCCTAGATGTGACACCAAGCGCATGAGCAACAACAACAAATAGATCAATTCAGACTTCATCAAAACTAAAAATGTTTGTGCTTCAGAAGACACCCTCTCAGTCTGTTTGAGCTACTATAACAAAATACTATAGACTGAGCAGCTTACAGACAACAGAATTTTATTTCTCATAGTTCTGGAGGCTGGAAGTCTGAAATCAGGGTGCCACCGTGGTCAAGTGAGGGCCCTCTTCTGGGTCACAGACTTCTCATTGTGTCCCCATGGCAGAAAAGACCAGGGAGTCTGTGGTCTCTTTTATAAGAGCATAACCCCACTCCTGACAGTTCTACTTTCATGACCTAAGCATCTCCCAAGTGTTCCACATCCTACTACCATCACATTGGGCATTAGGGTTTCATAATATGCATTTTGAGGAGACACAAACATTCAGCACCACCAAGAAAGTGAAAATACAAATCACAGAACAGGAGAAAATATTTGCAAATCATATATTTGCTAAGGGAGTTGTATACAGAATATACAAAGAGCTGTTACAACTCAATAATAAAAAGACCATAATCCAATTAAAAACGGGCAAGGATCTGAATGGAAATGAAGAGCTAGGGGCGCCTGTGTGACTCAGTTGGTTAAGCGTCTGCCTTCGGCTCGGGTCATGATCCCAGCATCCTGGGATCAAGCCCAGTGTTGGGCTCCCTGCTGAGCAGGGAGTCTGCTTCTTCCTCTGCCCCTCCCCCCTGCTCATGCTTTCACATGCTCTCTCTCTCTCTCTCTGAAATAAATCAATAAAATCTTAAAAAAAAAAGAAACAAAGAGTTGATCAGTCATGCTACAGTGTGGATGAATCTGGAAAACATTATGATAAGTGAAAGAAGCCAGTCACAAAAGGCTACATATGATGTAATTCCATTCATATGGAATGTGCACAACAGGGAGATCAATGTACAGGAGACCCTTGAACAACACAGGTTTGAACTGTTTGGATCCACTTGTACATGGATATCTTTCAATAAATGCAGTAGAATACTGCAAATGTATTTTCTCTTCCTTATGTTTTTATTAACATTTTCTTTTCTCTAGCTTACTTTATTATAAAAAGAGAGTGTATATAATATACATAACATACAAAATATGTGTTAATCAACTGTTTATGTTATTGGTAAGGCTTCCACTCAACAGTAGGTTATTAGGAGTTCGGTGTTTGGGGAATCAAAGTTAATTGCAGATTTTCAACCGTGCAGGGAGTCTATGCCCCTAACCTCCACACTGCTCAAGGGTCAACTATATAGAGAAAGTAGATGAGTGGTTGCTTACAGCGGGGGTGGGGAGAGAAGCAGGCGGGAAGAGGAGTGGCAGCTAAAGGGCCTGGGATTTCTTCTGAGGTGCTGAAGTGTTCTAAAATTTACTGGTGATGGTTGTACATATCTACGAGTCTAGTAAAAACCATTGAATTGTACACTTTAAGGGGGTGAATTGTATGATATGTGCATTATATCTCCATAAAACTATTTAGGAAAAAAAATTATTGGAAAGATCAGACTCCTGTGACTCTAGGACAGGGCCGTGACTGCTGGGCCCTCAGAGGACTCTTAGAGGAGAGGACTCTGCCCTAGAGCAGGGGTCCTCCTTCTAGAGCCCCTAACTCGTAACAGCAACACCACCCGGGAGCTCCTTAGAAAAACAGATCTTTGGGCCACACTCAGACCTACTGAATCAAAACTCTGGCCGTGAAGCCCAACAATCTGTGTTCTCAGGAACTCTCTGGTGATGGATGCTGGTGTAGTCTCAAGTTTGAACATCACTTGAGCACTGTGGGGGAAGCCAAGAAAATTCTACCTCCCCTCTGCTCTTTCTGGGCATGTGTTTGCTCTGTTGCTACAGACAGACTCTGAGCACTGCCCATCCTCCCCCCAGCGCACAGTAGTTGTCATGGTAGAAAATGGCCACCAACAATTCCCAAATTTAAATTTTTTTTTGAGCACCAGCCAAATCGGGACCAGCATCCAGTTCCAATTGCAGATTCTGGAAGAGAAACTCAGGTGGCCTGGTTTGTGTCAGCAACCTTTGAATGGAGGGAGGTGGGGTTGGGAAGGGAAGAAAAAGCAATGGGTATCCTTTACGGGTGGTGACAGAAGAAAATCTAGGGTGACTAAGCATCATGGTTTAACTGGGACTTTCCTAGTTTCACCACTGAAAGTCTCATGTCCTGGGAAGCCCCTCAGTTCTGAGCCAACTACAACAATTGGTCACCCGACAACTGAGGCTTGGGGCAGGAAGGGAAGGGCTTTCACTTTTGCGGGGGGTGCAAAAAAGAAAGGAGGTGAGACTCGCAAATGGGGGTATTTGGGGATGTTTAGTGCATTTTTGTTGTCACCATGATGTGTATGCTAGCGACATTCTACAATATGTGGGTCAGAACTACACAAAGAAGAATCGCCCTGTCCCAAATGTCAGCAGCTCCCCTGCTGAGACACTTCTGTAGCAAAACAAAGTCATGACCGCTAACCAAGTTGCATATTAAAATCACCCGGGACGTTTAAAGTGCCTCGATTGGACCTCCAGACCTAGCCCCAGGGTTTCTGACTTAACTGGTCTAAGGAGGTACCCAAGGCCAAAATTAAAGTTTCCCCCAGGTGACTTTAGTGTGCAACTGGGTTGATAGGACCATGATAGTTAAAGAGGGATCAGCCACGGAAGTTGGAGTCCTGGAAGGTGAATTATTTAGGCCTCGGGGGAAGCGGGAAGTTGGAATGTCTGAGGCTGTAGAGAGAGATCTAGAAGGCTGGAGGACAATGATGAAGACTCAAGGTTTGTTCATGGAAAGAGGTCCTGCAGCCTAGATCCAGCCGCTTGGAACCAGAGCAGGTATGTGCTCAGTGCCCATTAAGCAGAGTGGCAGGGCAGGTGAGAGTCAGAAGTGGATCTAAATACCTAAGTTCTTCAGGAAGTAAAAGCCAGCTGGTCAGCCCAGGGAAGCAGGGAGATGCAGGTAGCATGACAGGGGTGACAGTGGTTACAGGTGCTGGGCTGGTGAGGTAACCAAGCCTCTGCTTTGCTTATTGCCTGGGCAGCTCATTAAATACACAATTCCTCCAGTATTTGCAAAGCCTGTTGGTTTGGGGTAAAAACTTGTGATTTCCAAGTCTCTCAATAAGACCAGAAGTGAATGTTTGACTTCACATATTTGTAAAATGGTGTTTAATTACTTTAACAGTTGTTTACACTACGCCTTTCACATGATCTTACTTTCACATGATCTTACTGGGTCCTTCTTGTGCATGGTGGGTAACTCTCATGACCTTTTTTTTTTTAAGATTTTTATTTATTTATTTGAGAGAGAATGAGAGATAGAGAGCACGAGAGGGAAGAGGGTCAGAGGGAGAAGCAGACTCCTTGCTGAGCAGGGAGCCCGATGCGGGACTCGATCCCGGGACTCCAGGATCATGACCTGAGCCGAAGGCAGTCGCTTAACCAACTGAGCCACCCAGGTGCCCTCTCATGACCTTTTTGACAGGAGAGTCCAACTTAGGACAACAGTTAACTTGGTTAGAGTCACATGGCTAGAAAAAAGGGGCACCAGGGGGCCTGAGTTAGGACAGCCCTCTTTCCACCACAAGAGAGAGTTCTTTTTCTCTTCCCACAGCCCACTGCGGCCTTCTTGCATTTGTGAGGGAAGTGCATTCTCCTTTCAGCCTGGTTGGGCAACAGTTTGGATCGAACCCGTCCCAATGCATTGCTTAAAAACAAACTGGGCTAAGTGTCAATAAATGTGGATATAATATGTCTTATAAAAATTAATCTTGTCGGGAGGAAGCTACTCCCCTTACCCCAATGTCTGGCTTCCAAAGAGAAGAGCTCAACAGAGGAAGGAAGACTTTGCAGGAGATAGAAGAGCAGGAGGCAGGGAGAGCTTGGTGGACCCTTCCTGAACTGTGTATGTTTTTTTCTCCATTGCCCCTGGGTTCTCTGAGCAGTAGTGGATTTCCTTTGCTAAAACAAATCTCCCTTTTTTGATCTCTGAACTGCAGGATACGAGGCATAAAATAATGATAATAATAATAACAATAACAGTAAATTAAATAAAACAAATCTCACTTTGTTAATGTTGAGAAAAATTCAAACCTGCTCAGTGCTTTCCCACCCCAGTATATCAGAACTGTCCCCCACAACATCTTGACTCTGAACAGTTAATTGGTGCTCTCATTTTTCCACGGAAATTCATGATCTCAAAAAATATAAAATAAATTCATGATTTCTATTCACTACCCCCCTCTCCCAGCCTCTTCCACCAGCTTGAATTTGCTTTGTGAGTAAAACCGGGTAAAAAGCTGGCCTGAACTAAAGGCACTTCCGAGTGGAGAGCCAAAGGCAGATGCTATCCTCAGCACGCGAGCCCTGAATGTGGGTTTAATTGAGAGAAAAGAGATTTGTCCGACGCTGGGTTTACGGCTGTCTCAAGTTGTGAGGCTGAAGGCATTTGGTCTAGAACATGTGTCCTAAGGGTTGAGTAGTCAGGAGAAGGGCCAGGAGAGGCTCATGCTGTACAGCTTTTTCTTGGCAAATAGCCACCAAGATTTAATCCACACTGGTCCCTGGTGGTTATGACTTCTTTGAGTTTATATAGTGTCATCGTTTGGGGGGAAAAAAAAACAGCTGTGTTGTTTTTTAATTTTTTTAATTTTTAAATTTTTTTATTATTTAAAATATATTTATTTATTTATTTTAGAGGGGGTGGGGGAGGGGCAGAGGGAGAGGGAGAAAATCTCAAGCAGACTCCCTGCTGAGAGTGGAGCCCCATGTGAGGCTCAATCCCAGGACCCTGAGATCATGACCTGAACTGAAATCACGAGTCAGACACTTAGCTGACTGAGCCACCCAGGCATCCCTGTTTTTTAATTTTTTTATTTTATTTTTTTTAAGTGGGCTCCAGATTTGACTTGGGGCTTAAACTCATGACCCTGAGATTAAGAGTTGCATGCTCTACCAACTGAGCCAGCCAGGCGCCCCAGCTGTGTTGTTTTTGATAAAATGTTTGTTAAAAATGTAAATAATCATTATAAAGAAAATTCAATTTATGTAATCAGTATTAATGCATCCAACAAATAATTATTGTGAGCCTTCCATTTGCCAGGCACCATTCAAAGCACTGGGGATATGACAGTGATCAAAACAGAGTCCCTATTTGCACAGAGCTTACATGTTAATGGGAAGAGTAGCCAAAAAATAAAGAAATATGGAATATATCAAGTGGTGATAAAGTATAAACCACTCAAAATCCCATCACCAGAAAAAACCATTGTTAACATTTTGGTGAATATCCTCGCAGACCCTTCTTCTTGCCTCTATACAAATAGAGATATAATTTTATATCAATGGGTATTTTCACATGCTGAGCACAACCTGCTTCTGGTTTTTTTTTTTAAACCTCTTTAAAAAATATTTTATTTATTTACTAGAGAGAGAGAGAGCACAAGCAGGGGGAGCAGCATAGGGAGAGAGAGAAGCAGGCTCCCTTTGAGTGGGGAGCCCGATGCAGGACTCGATCGCAGGACCCTGGGATCATGACCTGAGCTGAAGGCAGACGCTTAACTGACTGAGCCACCCAGGCGTCCCTGCTTCTGTTTCTACTAAGATTTTCTGACATCTTTTCATGTCAATAAATAAAAACTGACATGATATTTCCCCCCAGTTTTGACTTTTTTTTAATTTGGAAAATTTCGAACATAGAAAGTAGAGAGAATGATATAGTGACACTTTTACTAATCCCCATTTAACAATTGTTAACATTTTTTAAAAGATTTTATTTATTTATTTGAGATAGAGCAAGAGTGAGCAAGAGAGAGCACACACACAAGCTGCGGGGAGGGGCAGAGTGAGAGGGAGAAGCAGGTTTTCCACTGGGCAGGGAGCCCTACTTGGGGTTCAATCCCAGGATCCCGGTGGGATCATGATCTGAGCTGAAGGCAGACGTTTAACTGATTGAGCCATCCAGGTGCCCCACAATTGTTAACATTTTGCCATATTTCCATCATCTATTTGGGGGCAGTGCTTATGTCTGTTAAACTATATTACAGACTTCATGAACTTTGTACCTTTTCTGTTCCTACCCCAACTGGGTGAACTGCAATTTAATTCTTTTGAGGCGGGGTGCAGAATTCAATTCTGACATTAACCATCTGGAGTTAGTATCAGACTCCACAGGCTTAAGCTCAGACTCCCACGAGACGGACTTCACTTTAGATGTCAGCCTTACTTCAGGGGTCCCCAGGCCATCTGCACTCCTGACAAACTGGCTACAAATTTAGGGGTTCCCATAATCCCCACAGGTTCAGTAATTTGCTAGAACAACTCACAGAACTCAGAAAAGTGCTACAGTGATGATTAAAGTTCTATTATAAAGACTATATGTGGGGTGAGGTCTGAGAGGAAGGCTGAGCTCCCATGCCCCCTCTCCATGGAGTCAAGGTGTGGTACCCTCCCGGCACATCAGTGTGTCAGAAGCTCCACCGAGATTCAGCGTCCAGAGGTTTTGTTTTGTTTTGTTTTGTTTTGTTTGTTTGTTGGGGCGCCTAGGTGGCTCAGTTGTTAAGCGTCTGCCTCCGGCTCAGGTCATGATCCCAGGGTCCTGGGTTTGAGCCCCACATCGGGCTCCCTGCTCAGCAAGAAGCCTGCTTCTCCCTCTCCCACTCCCCCTGCTTGTGTTCCCTCTCTTGCTGTGTCTCTCTCTGTCAAATAAATAAATACAATCTTTTTTTAAAAATGCGGTGTTTTTTTGTTTGTTAATTTGTGTTTTTTTAGAGAGGGAAAAGGAGGGAGGGGCAGAGGGAGAAGGAGAGAGAATCTTAAGCAGGCTCCACACCCAGTGCAGAGCCCAAGGTGGGGCTTGATGTCAGGACCCTGAGATCATGACCTGAGCTGAAATCAAGAGTCAGACGCTTGGGGCATCCACCCAGGCACCCCTCAATGTCCAGAGTTTTGATCAGGGTTTCATTACTAGGCATGATTGACTAAATCAATGGTCATATGCTTGAACTCAGTCTCCAGCTCCTTTTCCCTCATAGGAGGTCAGTTGGGCCCAAAGTTACAAACCTTGAATTGGTCTTTCTGGTGACCAACCCACATCCCAAAGCTATCTAGAGGTCCACTGGTGCTTTTCATTCAGCTTCATATTAACTATCAGTGAGATGCACAGGCAGTCACGGGCCTTTTAAGAATGTAGCAAACGGCACATGTTTTACCCTTCTCAGAACAATGCAGGCTATAGGACAGCCTTTGGGGCTAAAGGTGAACATTTTTCGGCTTCTATCCCTCATCAATATGTAACAAATTAACAATAGTTCTGACTTGATTTTCAATGGCTGCCTGGGATCAAAGGTATGCATACACCCTAATGTTCAGTTCCTTATTGATGGAAATTTAGGATATTTTCATTTTCCACTAGGGCAAACCACACCGGGATGAACATTCCTATGCATGCACCTTTTTACCATAAAAGTGTTCTTTTACTACCTGAGCAAATTGTGGCTGCTTGTTCCTGGCAGGAAGCTGTGAAATCCAATCTGAGGGTTTTGTCTTCTAGCTAAGCACAGCGTATCTCTGTTCTAGAGCCGTCCGCACAGCTGTGCTTGAGTTTCTATCATCTGTGTGCCAAACAAGTCTGATGTTATCTGGTTCTTTTGGGCGAATAGGAGGGCCTTCTCCTGGCTCTCCAAGGCCAAGTGGAGACAGCTGCTATGGACCGAATTGCTTCCCCGCCAAATTCATATAAAGCCCTCACTCTGATGTGACTGTATCTGCAGATAGGATTTTTCGGAGGTAAGGAAGATTAAATGAGGTCATAAGGGTGGTTCCCTATTCCAATAGGACTTTGACCTTATAAGAAGAGGAAGGGAGAGAGATCACACAGTCTTTCCCTCTGTATGGAGACACCCTCTGTATGGAGTACACAGTGAGAATCTGGTCATCTGCAAGCCAGAAAGAGAGCTCTCACCTGACCTTAGTGTCACCCTGAACTTGAACTTCCAGAAAGCCTCCAGAACGGTAAGAAAATAAATTTCTGTCATGTAAGCCACCCAGTGTGTGGTGTGGCATTTATGACAGCCTGAAGTAAGACAGCAGAGCATTTAATCAAAACTCTTTTGATGACAGGTGACAGAAACTCCGTTTGAATTGGTTAGGAAAAAAAGTATTCATTCAGGGAACTCTAGGAAAGGTTGAACAACCCAAACAAGAAAAGAATAGGTACTGAGAGGAAACCACTGGCTTCTGCCATGCTGCGTTTACGACTTATCCCCAGAGTTCAGTGGCTTACCTAATCCTGGGGTTTGGAGTAGGGGTCAGGGGATGAGAGAAGAGAACTAAGGAGAACTGGAGGGGGCCACGATGTCACAAGCACCATCCCATGGCAGATCTAAGCTTTCATGGATGTCCCCATGGCAGCATCTGTCTGAGAGTAGAGAGGAACTTGTTTATTGATGTATGATATTCCACCTTGGGGTAAGCTCACCACTAGTGAGTAAAAGAAACACCCTCTTTCTTTCTTCCCTTCAGAAAAACACCTTCCTGCTTAAAGAAAACATACTTCTTTGCTTGGAGCAAGAAGAACTGAGGACCTTTCTGTTGGGAGTGGGGTCAGGCCCATCAAACTTTGCATCAGAGTTCAGTGTTCCCAGGGTGGTCATCGTGCCTTAGGACAGAAGTTGTAGAGCTTTTGGTATTTCAATTTTTTTTAAGATTTTATTTTTAAGTAATCTCTATACCCAACATGGGGCTCAAACATACAACCCTGAAATCAAGAGTCACATGGTCTACCAACTGAGCCAGCCAGGTGCCCCAGGTATTTCAAATATTTCTAAAATTTTATTTCAAATTTATTATTCTAACAGTATTTGACCTCTTTGGAGCATTTGATGCTGCTTCAAAGATGATCCCTTTGCCGTACATTCTCCTGGTTCTCCATTTTCCTTTCTGGCTACTCCTTCCTAGCCTCTACTTCCTTGCCAATCCTTCAGTGTTTATCTGTAGGGCTCTGCCTTAGCCCCCCTTCTCCCTGGCTCATCTCAACCATTTCCTTGTCTTCACCCACCACCTATATATAATGATGACTCTCAAATCTGTATCTTCAACCCAGTCCCTGCCTTCAGTCTCACGCAAACTACAGTCTGCTGGCCTTGGCTCATTCGTAAATGCCTCAATGCTCAACATAGCTAAGACTGAATTCAACATCTTCACCCTTGCACCCCTCCCCACTACCACAAGAGCTGTTTTTTTCTTCTGGGTTCCATACTCAGAAGCCTGGTTTCTCTTTCCTACTAACACAACCTACAACTCAATCACCATATCAGAATTCTTCTTCCTAAATTCATCTTAAGTATCCATATCTCCATCAGCACTGCTGTGTCACTCTAGGCCACCAGACCTCACCAGGATTATTTACAAGTTTCTTTTTTTTTTTTTAAGATTTTATTTATTTGAGGGACGCCTGGATGGCTCAGTCGTCAAGTGTCTGCCTTCGGCTCAGGTCATGATCCCAGGGTCCTGGGATTGAGTCCCACATCGGGCTCCTTGCTCCGTGAGGAACCTGCTTCTCCCTCTCCCTCTACTGCTCCCCCTGCTTGTGCCCTCTCTCTCTCTCTCTCTGACAAATAAATAAATAAATAATCTTTAAAAAAATAAAAAGATTTTATTTATTAGAGAGAGAGAAAAAAAAAACACAAGCAGGGGGAGTGGCAGAGAGAGAGCAAGAAGCAGACTCCCCACTGACTGCAGAGCCCGATGTGGGGGCTCGATCCCAGGACCTCAGGATCATGATCTGAGCTGAAGGCAGACACTTAATCGACTGAGCCACCCCGGCGCCCCTACAAGTTTATTATTTCTGTTTTTGCCCCTCTCGCCCAGCCACTTAGTGTTGCAACTAGATTGATTTTTCTGACTAAAGAGCTAGGAGATAAGTTATTTAAGACATTTACTATATACCCACTATGTAACAGTGGTTTCAGGACATGTAGAGGAAAAGGACACTATGGGGGGGGGGGAGGCTGTTTGTTTTTGCAAATATTGGCCAAATATCTACGTGGTGTCTTAAAAAAATTCTAATCACAAAACTTTTTAAAATAATGATTTTACTGATATATAATTCACATACCATAACATTCATCCTAAAGATGTATTAAATGGTTTTTATATTCACAAAGTTGTGCAACCATCACTATTTAATTCCAGAATATTCCTTCTCTCCCCTCTTCCCCTCCCCCTGGCCACCACTGATCTATTTTCTGTCTCTAGAAATTTGCCTATTCTTGTATTTCAAATTAATGAAATCATATAATATGTGGCTCTTTTTTTTTTGGTCTGGCTGTTTTCACTTAGCATGTTTTCAAGGTTCATCCACATTGTAGCATGTATCAGTATTTCATTCATTTTTGAAATTAATTAAAATAACATAAATTTATTTCCTCATGGTTCTGAAGGCTGGAAGTCCCAGATCAACATGTTGGTGGACCAAGTTTTCCTGAGGCCTCTCTCCGTGGCTTGCAGATGGGTACTTCATTACTTTAATATTTAATATTCTATCATGTGGATATATCACATTTTGTTTATCCATTTATCAGTTGGTAGGCTTAGGGTTGCTTTCATTTGGCTACTATAAATAATGCTACTATGAACATTCATGTACAAATGTCTGTATGGACTTATGTTTTCATTCTCATGGGTATACACCTAGGAGTGGAACTGCTGGGTCATTTGGTAAATTTAACCTTTTGAATTGCCAGACTGTTTTCCAAAGCAGCGGCACCAATTTACAATCCTACTAGCAGTGTGTGTGAGGGTTTCAATCTTTCCACATCCTCACCAACACTTAATGTCTTTTTTTAGCCATTTTAGGGAGTGTGAAGTGGTATCTCATTATGGTTCTGTATGTCTCCTTTGGAGAAATATCTATTCAAATCCTTTGCCTATTTAAAAAATTGAATTGTCTTTTCATTGTTGAATTGTAAGAGTTCTTATACATTCTGAATGCTAATCCTTTAGATATATGATTTGCAAAAATTTTCTTTCATTTTGTGGATTGTCATTTCACTTTCTTAATGGTGCCCTTTGACACACACAAGTTTTTAGTTTTGATGAAGTCCAATTTACCTATTTTTCTTTTTGTTGTTGTACTTTTGGTGCCATATCTAAGAAACTATTGGCTAATCCAAGATCATGAAGATATAGTCCTATTTTCTTCCAAGGGTCTTATAGTTTTAGCTCTTACATTTAGGTTCTGGGATTTATTTTTTCATTTATGGGCAAGGTAGTTCCAACATCATTCTTTAGCTTGTGAATATTCACAGAACTTTTAAACTGTACGGCTGGTCTTTCTTTGCAATTAGACTATAAACTCCATGAGGGCAGAGACCAAAATGATCTTACTAAATTTTTTTTAAAGATTTTATTTATTTGTCAGAGAGAGAGTACAAGCAGGGGGAGCAGAAGGCAGAGGGAGAAGCAGGCTCCCCACTGAGCAGGGAGCCCAATGTGGGACTCGATCTCCAGGACCCTGATATCATGACCTGAGCAGAAGGCAGACGCTTAACCGACTGAGCCACCCAGGCGTCCCTAACTAAATTTTTTCTGAATGAATGGATGAATTAGGTTGACAGAATATCAAGTTTCTTTTCTTTTGTCTGAAACCATATCAATTCTGTGCAGTACCACTGTTTTCATTATGATGTTGGCAATTCAAATCTGTTGACAGTAACAATTCAGAAACGAATACACAGGCTGATAGGAATTGTATTATTTAACAGGCGTCATGGTAGTGAAACCGATTTGGATTCAAATCCTGACTTTAAGAACTGTGTAACCTGGGGCAAAGTACATTACCTACTTCTTATTCTATAAAATGGGGATTTAGTTGGTGTAGCTGTCAAAAAGATTAAATCAGATCTTTTAACTACAATGCTTTACACATTGTAAGCATTCATCAAATAGTGCATTTATTACTGCAAAGAACTAGCAGCAATGTCGGGAAATCCATTAACATACTTTTGTCCAAAATTTCTTCAGAGTGCAGATTCCAAGATTACCATTTTCTTCTGTGAATTGAGAATTGTCAGACCTTTGATTTTTGATTCGTAAAGACATACACAAAAATTCAATTCAATGTGGAATATTAAAAATAATATTTTATTATTTGACAGAGAGAGAGAGAGAGAGAACACAAGCAGGGGGAGCGGGAGAGGGAGAAGCAGGCTTCCCGCGGAGCAGGGAGCCCAGTGTGGGGCTCGATCCCAGGACCCTGGGACCATGACCCGAGCGGAAGGCAGACGCTTAATGACTGAGCCACCCAGGCGCCCCTCAATGTGGAAATGATCCTAAAGATGTATGTAAATACCATGGAATTCAGAGTGTCCTGAGCAATAGAATAAAATACCTTGTTGGGTTAAGAACTTAGTAGACAACGGGCTGAGCACAGATTGTAGGCATTTGGGGTTCATCCCAGTGTGGCACATATTTCAGTTTTGTACATTACTTGTACATTACGTGTCTGTCTCATCCACCAGAGTCAGCACAGAAACCCTGTCTTCAGTCATCTTTGCATTTGCCGTACGGTGGACACTGCACGGACAGTTGAATTGAGGCGCCTTGTCCACGGGCGTCAGAAGGGATTCCCTGGATAGGAATGGAGAAGTCCTAAGGGGGTTGGAAAGACCTTGGACCCACTGCCAAGGAGAGAAGAGCAGCTCAGGTATGGAACGCACTGGTCCTATTGCTCCAATCGTACGCAAGTAACGGAGAGAACCACAACCGACTGCCTCTTCCCCGCTCCCGGCTCGGCAGGGCCACTTCCGGGAGGGGGCGGGGAGACAGGAGGAGGCGTGCCGGGAAGAAGGCCGTTTGCGCCGCACCGGGCGGAAGTGTGCCAAAGGTATCGGTGCTGCGACTTCCGGTCCGGGCTAACGCGGCTGAAGTACACTGCGTGGTTTGTGTGGTGCGGTGACAGACTTCTGAAGGCAATTCAGTGGGTGAGGAGGCGAGCATCGGCGTCTGAACTCAGAAGTCTGGAGTCTAGTGAGAGGATAGGGAAAAAAGCCAGGAACCCGAATACAATCTAACCTCTGTTTCCGAGGGGGCAACTTCCACGGGAACCCCTCTGCCCTGGTAACGGCCAAAGAGGAGATGGCGCCAGTCAGGGAGCGGCCGTGGCCGACACAGTGAGGAAGCTTGAAGGCGGAGCAACCGGAGAAGCCTCCGGAGAACAGCCAGAGCCGTCGCTGTCGCTACCACTGCCACCACCATGGAAGGGGCAAAGCCGACTTTGCAGCTCGTATACCAGGCAGTGCAGGCGCTTTACCACGACCCAGATCCCAGCGGAAAGGAGCGCGCCTCGTTTTGGCTTGGAGAGCTGCAGCGTTCGGTGAGGGGCCCACAGAGGCCGTTCTGCGCCGCGGGGCAAGGGCGGGGTGGGACCTAGGCTCGAGCTGGATCCTGAGCCGGGCGGTTGGCCTCGTGAGATGCTCCTTAGGGAGGAGCTGCTGCCGCGGGGTGGGGCTGCGAGGCTACATTTACGCCGCTTTTCGGAAACTAGTCGCTGCTGGTCGGTCGCGAACTGGCCCTTTCCCCACCCCGTACAATCAGATTTGTAGGTCCCGTACTCGCTTGTGGTATCGATCTGGTCCTGTTTAAGTTTTACGCTTGCTACTTGCTTCTTAGGCCCTGCTTTCGCGTTTAGCCTTCCTTCAAATCCAGTCCCAGTGTTTCTCCATCTTCCACTTACGGGTGCTTTATCCGTCTCCTTTCGGTGTCCCAGTGTTCGCGTCTGGCAATTCCATCCCAGTCGTAGCCTTGCACCTTAGTGTGTCTTACTGATTTTTCATTAAGTAACAGTGATAGTTTGAATCTATTATTCTCGAAACTTCTCAAGGTTCTAGATTCTTTTACAGGCGAATTTCCACCGTGTTTGGGAGTACAACGTGATGTAAAGAGAAAAATACCAGTTGAAAATTCTTGCAGTTAGTTCACATCTTGCTGCATATTTGTTCCCTAACCTTGTTTTTTCCTTGATTTTAGGTTCTTTATAAGATACTGGTATCCATAGCTGCCTTGATTATTCCATATGACTGTGTGAACATCCAGTTAGGGGGTTAATTTCAGCCTGTTAGACCTATTGTATTTCTGCATTCTTTAATTCACGTGTCTTAACTTTCCTCTAAATTTCATACTCACTTTTTCTGTGCTTTATTTCTGTGTGTGTGTGTATACTTGGTGATCTTGCTGACTTTACCTTTCTTACTTTTGAATTTTATATTCCCAAGCATATTTTTAAAGTTTACTCCTTCCCCTTTCTCCCCCCCCCTTTCTTTTTTAAAACTAGTAACTGATACTTAAAGGTGCTCTGCCCTTCTAAATGAGACTCTGGGCTGCAAGTGCGTAATAAATATTTAAAATTTTGCAACTTTGGCTTTAGATATTACATTTAAAAATTTGGGGATCCCAAGTTCTGGATAAACTCATGGGAAAAGATAAAGGAATAAGACTCACTGTAGGCTCCACAAGAAAATCATTCACATGTGCTCTTATTTAGTGTTTAGTTTTTGGGGAGTTATAAATCTGATACATCGTACTAAAAGTCATCTCTTCCCTACTAAACTTGCTTTTTGTTGTGTGTATTTTAAAATAAATATTTGTGTGCTTACCCTGTACCACAACTGTGCTAGGCTTTGGTATATGCAAATGAACCAGGCAAAAATCTCTGCTTGCCACATAGTATATTTGTGATGACTAAATGAGTTGATATCTGCAAAGAACTTAGAAAAGTTCTTGGAACCCAGAGTTTAAAATATGTTAGTAATTGTTATTTAAATGGTAGTCACTCTTCTTACTTTCCACTACCATCTGTTACAACCTTACATTTATCATCATTATTACTATTTACAGTAAGGGTCCCAACAGGAACAGATGGCACACTTGTAATAGAATAGTTCAAGGAGGGCTTATTTTATAAAAGTATTGTTTATAAAGGTGCTGGTATAATGTGGTACCACAAGAGATAATGAAGTAACCTGTAGCCAAACTAATTAACATCCATAGGCAGGAAGGAATAGGAGAGGGAGTAGTTACTTGAACTCTGAAGGAAAGTGTGGAGTTGGCTGCCTTGAGAGGAGATGGGCTGGAGGAATAAATATATTGACCTTATTCCCCTAAACTCCTGGGATTCTTCTTTGGGCAAACCCAAACAAAAGCTAGGGGACAACCAGAACCAGTTGATATAGTCCATATAGGTCAGCATAGTGGGGCAAAAAGCAGTAGGGAAGGGTGGGAAAGTGGACCTAAAAACACATCATTTTTAGGCAACTTCGGCATCAGGATTCACAACTCAGCTGACATTTCAGCCCCTTAATTCCCTTACCTCCTTTTCTCAGCCTCATGGTCACGCTGTCACATCTTGGATCTTTCCATTACTAAAAAGCCACCAATCCTCAAGTCGCTAACTCAGCTACATGGTCACACAGTCACAACCTGAATCTTGTCATTATTAAAAAGTCACCAGCCTGGGGTGCCTGGCTGGCTCAGTTGGTAGATAGAGTATGTGGCTCTTGATCTTGCAATCATGAGTTCAAGACCCATGTTGGTATAGAGCTTACTTAAAATAAAAGCGGGGGAGTGCCTGGCTGGTTCAGTTGGTTAAGCTTAGGTCTTTATCTCAGGGTGGTGAGTTTAAAACTCATGTTGGGCTCTACATTGGTGTGGAGCCCACTTTAAAAAAAAGTTACCAGCCCCCCACATCACTAACTCAGATATCTGCTCTAATCACAACCCACTCTTCTAGTTTGCTGCTTAGGGATTCAAGTAACCTTATATAGTAGGCATTTTTTGAAATCTATGATTTTAATTTCTATCAAAATTAAAAAGTTATGGGGCACTTGGGTGGCTCAGTCGGTTAAGCGTCCAACTCTTGATTTTGGCTCAGGTCATGATCTCAGGATGGTGAGATCCTGCCCCTGTGGGGGGCTCTGCACTGGGCAGGGAGCCTGCTTAAGATTCTCTCTCTCCTAGTTCCCCGACCTCTCACTCACATGCTCCCTCTCTCAGTAAAAAAAAACAAAAACACCCCCCCCAAAAAAACATATATATATATTTTTTTAAGATTTTATTTATTTGACAGAGAGAGACACAGCGAGAGAGGAAACACAAGCAGGGAGAAGCAGGCCTCCCACGGAACAGGGAGCCTGATGCGGGGCTTGCTTGATCCCAGGACCCTGGGAACATCACCTGAGCTGAAGGCAGATGCTTAATGACTGAGCCACCCAGGCACCCCATGTAGTTGTATTTTTAAAACTTAAAATATTTTAAAATAAACTTTTAAAACTTTAAAAAGTTATAAAATGGATTTTACAAGAAAAAGTCCTAGGATGTAAAGAGCAGTTATGTTTAGACTTTATTCTGTGAAAGATGAGGATTTGGGCTCCCTCCATCTTCTGTTGCATCTCTCTAAACATAGTTATATCAGTTTTTGTTAAATATACACAACACACATTGTGAACCACATAGCATATATAACATGGTAATTTTTCCTTTTTTGTGCAACTTTTTTTTTCTGGTGGTAGTCATTACCTTTTTCTTTCTTTCACATTTACTTCATTTTCTGTATATCTGTAATAATTTGTTCAAAACCCTCTGAGTATGTAAATATCCTCTTAGTATGTTCAGATTGGTAATCTCTTTCCTTTTTTGGTAGAAGAAAACCTCTCCCTAAAGGGCTCTATCTTCCTGCTCGATCTGACCTTGTTATTCTCCAGGTCTGTTGCATAATTATTGTCCTGGGATCTCTAACCCTCCTAGGGAATTACATTCTCTTTCTTGTGTTAGATGCATTGAATCCTGGATCCCATGATCTTTTCTAGGATTACTCCCTCATTTGATGGCTAATTGAGAAGGGAACCTTTACCCCTTCTCTCATATTTCTGTTGGTCTTTTTTTCTTGGACCACTTTTATCCTGAGAGCAATCCTTTGGATATAAATGGGGCTGCCAGTGCAGGTGGGAGAATGAACCAGGGAATGGATCTTACCACGATGTATGTAGGCTTTATTTATTTATTTTTAAAGATTTTATTTATTTATTTATTTATTTTTTTTAAAGACCTACAGTTTCTTTATTGAATAACAGTATTTAGAAATCAAGATCTAGACACTAGGCTTTATCATGGCAGCTATGACATCAAGACTTGTAACGACTTGTTGCCATATATTATAGCTATGTTGCAAACCATCAACATTACTTGAAATCAACAAATTACATTTTCAGTGTTCAGCCTATATAAAGATTTTATTTATTAATTCATGAGAGAGAGAGAGAGAGGCAGAGGCAGAGGGAGAAGCAGGCTCTCCATGGAGCAGGGAGCCCGATGCGGGACTCGATCCCAGAACCCTGGGATCACGAC
Organism: Callorhinus ursinus; assembly: GCF_003265705.2. Lineage (NCBI taxonomy): Eukaryota > Metazoa > Chordata > Mammalia > Carnivora > Otariidae > Callorhinus > Callorhinus ursinus. Next base: position 68,408,579 of record NW_027397074.1, on the reverse strand, counting down.
TGGAGCCAAAGGCAGACGCTTAACCGACTGAGCCACCCGGGTGCCCCAGTATGTAGGCTTTAATTTAATATATTTTCAGTATGATATTCTTGTCCTTAGGTGAGTCTATTGGCCAAGAGTGCAGAGTCCTTCTGTATCAGTCTTTCCAAAGTAAATCTTGAGTCTTCTGTGACGGTGGGAGGATAGTAGCCTGGCCGCTCAGTCTAACTGCTTATTACAGATTTTGAACCCACTCCTATGTTTTTTCTTCCGCCTGTGCATCTGCCTTCTGGTGTACCTTTTAATTCTTGTACCTGGTACTTTAAATTCACTGAGATTTTGCAACGTGAATCATTTTGCCCCCTTGGCTTTCCGTTTCTTATCCTGTCCTTCCTCTGAAAAAGTTTCAACTTTTTCAGACCTGCTAAGACAGTTAACTCCTCAATAAGCATTCTAGTTTTCACAGTTTTGTTAATATCAGTCATGTTTCCATTCTTTTTGTCCTTATGGAACACCCCCCCCATTTTAAAAAATCTCTTTACTCTGATTTTAGTAGATTTTTGGAAGGGACCCATGGGCAAACAAATGTATTCAATCAGTTCAGTCATGTTAAACAAATCCCCGAATTAGTTCTTGAATTTCATCAAAACCTTATTCAGTTGACTGGCTCCTATTGTTTCTTCGTTAGGTCTTGTCTTACTTTTCTCTATCTAATTTGGATTACAAGGTCTATCATTCTAGTAATTTTCATAAATATACTGTACCATCAGCCCTTCACCTCTGATTTGGTATAACTTCAGCATAGGTGTAGCCAACTGCTTCTCCCTTCTCCTGTCAGGTCTAGGTGCTCTGCATCCATTTTCTGAATTCTTAGGAACCTTGATCTTTTGGTTATCCTCTCACTTGCATCTTCAGACTCCCTCTTTACTGCGTCTTTCCCATCAGCATTCATACAGCGGTAGTATTTCCCATAGTAAGCAAATGGTTATGGTGGGGAGGGAGAAGGGAGGTGGTAGAGAATGCTTTCTCTGTCCAATTTTGTTATTTCTTTAATTCTTTCATACTTCTGTGGTTTTACTCTTTCCCAGTCTTGTCTTCAAATGAAGAAACTAACCAATCTTTTCAAAGCCCAGCCTAAATTCTTTCTCCTTGAAGTCTTAACTGATTCTCTTCAAATGAAAATCATTTCTGCCTCCACTGAACACCTAGAGCACTTTATATAATTGCATTTGTAATTTTTTTTACCTTTTTGAAAATCTGTTTTGTTCCCCCTGTTAGACTGTAGAATCATTTTATTTGCTTATATGATACAGTTGAGGGAATAATTTAATGGTTATTAAGAAAGCAGTGACCAAGGTGCCTGACACAAAGGTTCTTAAAAATGTGTGTTGAGGGGCACCTGGGTGGCGGCTTAGTAGGTTAAGCGTTTGACTCTTGGTTTCTGCTCAGGTCATGATCTCAGGGACCCACATCAGGCCCCACGCTCAGTGTGGAGTCTGCTTGTCCCTCTCCCTCTGTTCCTTCCCCTGCTCCTGCTCTCCCTCTTGCAGAAATAAATAAATAAAATCTTAAAAAAAAAATGTGTGTTGAATGAATACGAAGGGATAGTTGGATGTCTCAAATTTTTTTTGCTGCCTCTCTCTACCATACCCATGGGTAATTTAAAATAATATTATTCAGCCTCCTGTGATCTGTTTTGAGGCTTTCCATCCTTATTTATTTATTTTTTTAAAGATTTTATTTATTTGACAGAGAGCAGGAGAGCACAAGCAGTGGGAGTGGCAGAGGGAGAGGGAGAAGCAGGCTCCCTGCCCAGCAGGGAGCCCGATGCAAGGCTCGGATCCCAGGGTCATGGGATTGTGACTTGAGCCGAAGGCAGTTGCTTAACCAACTGAACCACCCAGGCGCCCCTCCATCCCTTTTTTTTTTTTTTAAACAAACTTTGTGAGGGGCACCGGGGTGGCTTAATTGGTTAAGAGTCTGCCTTCAGTTCAGGTCATGATCTCGGGGTCCTGGTATCAGCCCAGCAGGGAGTCTGCTTCTCCCTCTCCCTTCCACTTTTGCTCTCTCTTGCTCTTTCTCAAATAAATAAATGAAATCTTTGAAAAAAAAACAACCTTTGTGAGATAAATTTATATTGCCCTCATTTTATTCTTTAAAAGACTTGGGTACAGGAAAGGAGAGGAACTTTTTGACTCAATAAGGCTTTCTCGAGGTAGTCACTAAGTACAGACTAAAAGTCTGTTCTAGTGTAGTAACAGGCATAGTGTTTTAATTTCAAGTTTGTTGTTAAGGAACGAATGTGCCTAGTTTGTTTGAAAACCATTTTGAAGAATATACATTTTTTTAAAAATGTTTTATTTATTTATTTGACAGACACAGCGAGAAAGGGAACACAAACTGGGGGAGTGGGGGAGGGAGAAGCGGGCTCCCATGTGGGGCCCTATCCCCAGGACCCTGGGATCATGACCCTAGCTGAAGGCAGACGCTTAAGAACTAAGCCACCCAGGCACCCCAGAAGAATACACATTTTGAAAAAACATATCACTTCCCTCTAACTTTCACTTTACTAATCTTAAAGCCATTTAGTAGAATTCTAATGACCTGGTAACAATTGATTTGGTTTAAAGGTGTAATTTAGATAAGGTTTAGTCCATGCTATGAGTTAGCATCTTTTCTCTTTCTCTAATATTTATATAAAACAGCCATTTGCCAAAGAATCTATATTCATTACTCTAAGCTTTTTTTTTTCCTGACAAAATTCTTGGAAACAACCTACAGCCATGGTTTTGATTTATGTGATAGGCAGGTATCACTGATACCCAAAGTTTTTTAAAATAAAGCAAGTTATTTTGAGACAGATCTTAAAGGAAGCCTATCAGTGAACTGTTCTGAACACTTTGTCCACTTCTGGTAACCGAAATGAGTAGATGGTGTAGAAAGCAAGCAATAGAAGGAAAGACCATCTCTTTATACAGCTAATGAATTATGCTACGCATTTCTTCTAAGTTTGTAATTTAGATTATAAGGAGACTACTTTTATAGAGACAATCTGTGGGTCAGAGGTTAGCTCAAAAATTTTATAGTTCAGTCTGGAAACTGAAACGGAATGATGAAATCATAAAAAGCAATCAAAGCATGCTCTGATGGACTAAGTTGACATTGTCATGTTTGGTTTGTCACATATCCTTAGGAATTTTCTTCCAAATATCCTATCAGGAAAGTCATGGATCATGGAATTTCAGCTTCACATTTCTTTCTTAATAATTTTCCTCTCTGGAATTTCTTGATTCTTTAGCCTAGTTAAAAAAATCTAGGGTCTTTGGTTTTTCTTTTAGCAATTGCAGTTATTGACTTGACATATCTGAAAATCTGGGCTTTTTTTATGCTTATGCTTTCATCCTTCAGTTAAGTGACTCTTAAAACATGACATGCTTTTGAAAGGAGAGCTTTCTAGAAAAGAGAAAATATTCATCTACAAATTTTGTGGATCAGTTAATTCAACGAACAGGACTACTGTATGCCTTGCATTGCTGGAAACTGGCAACACATAAATGATAAAAACCAGAGACCTTTATTCCAGAGTTCAGCAATCTGGCTGTGTCATCTAATATGGTAGCCATTAGCCAGATGGCTGTTGTGACTACTTAAATTAATTAAAATTAAATAAAAGTTAAAATCAGTTCCTTATTTGCCACATTCCAAGTCTTGGACAGTGCACATATAGACATTTCATGTCTTTGGTGTGTTGGAGACTATGAATGAGAATTTGTGATGGTATTTATGTTGGCATGGTAGTCTGTTAGCCAGTGGCTTTCATCCATGTTTGGATTAGTTTATTTCTTGTCTTCCCAGGCCTTGGACCAAAGTTGGTAGTGCGATTCAGGATATAAAATTATCAGGGCAGTGCTGCATTTTCTAATTATAACACAGTTTTCTTCCAAAGCTTTCCAGATAGTTCATTTTTTTTTCATGTTGATTGTACTGATGTCTATAAAGAAAATGGAAAATAGATTGCATAGATTTTTTTTATTGTGGTAAAATATTCATAACATAAATAACCATTTTTAGGTATACAGTTCAGTGGCATGAGGTACATTCATGTCGTTGTGCAGCCATCACCCCCGCTGGTCTCTAGAACTTTTTCATCTTCCCAGACTAAAACTCTGTACCTATTAAATAACTCTCCATTCCCTCTTCTCTCCAGCCCCTGGCAGCACCATTCGACTTTTTGTCTCTATGAATTTGACTATCCAGATACCTTGTATAAGTAGAATCATATACTATTTGTACTTTTGTATCTTATTTCACTTAGCATAATGTCTTTAAGGTTCATTCACGATCATTCCTTTTTTAAAATTGCAGTAAAATATACATAACATAAAATTCACCATTTAACCATTTTAAAGTGTACAGATTAATGGGTTTAAATACATTTATGTTGTTGTGCATCCATTATCACCATCCATCTCCAAACTTTTTCATCTTGTAAAACTGAAACTCTGCCTATTAAACACAGTTAACTCCCCATTTTTCCCTCCCCGTCCCCCAGCCCCTTAGCAACCTGCTTTCTATCTTTGTGAATTTCACTACTCTAGGTACCTCATGTAAATGGAATCATACTGTATTTGAACTTTCGTGACTGGCTTATTCACATAGCATAATGTCCTCGGGGTTCATCTATGGTGTATCATTTTCAGAATTTCATCCCCTTTTAAGGCTGAATAATAACGTATGTACCACATTTTGTTTATCCACTCATCTGTCAATGAACACTTGGGTTGCTTCTACCTTTTGGCTATTGCAGATAATGTTGTGACCATGGGTGTACAAATACCTTTTGGAGGCCCTGCTTTCACTTCTTCTGAGTATATATCCAGAAAGGGAATTGCTGGTTATATGGTAGTGCTGCTTGTTTTTTTTGTTTTAAGGGACTGCCATACTGTTTTCCAGATTTTATAGAATTTTAAGCTCTGTTGAACTTGAAAACAAATTTAATTCATACGAAGTTGAGATTGCTCAGATTACCTCTCTTGTATTTTTCTAGCTTGTACCCTGGTACTGAAGTAACTAACAGAGTGTTTTACTGCTGTACAGGTGAAGTCTCAGACAGAAGCTTTATTTCTCGTTACTGGAAGTTCATAGTGCTGCTAAAGGGGAAAATATTGTAGTGTTTGGCGTGTAGAACTCCTTAAAAATATTGACTTAACTTTCCTTTCTGGTAGAGTTTCCAAAATGACAATAGTATGAAATGTGGTTTTTTTCTTTTGGTAAGAAATTTTCTGTTAATGGAGTTTTCATTATGTATTTTACCTATTTTTTCTCAAGCCCGTAGCACAGTTCTTTTCAGTTTTTCCTCTGTATTCATTGTTTTCTGTTTCAGACATGTATAATACTATTTAAATGGCTCCAGAACAGAAGAAAGTACTTAGAATTAGACCTGAAAATATACGGGTTTTTTACATAAGGTTTCAGAGTTTTCTAACACTTTGATGCTTTTTTTTTTTTATACAATACTTTAAGCTAGACATTTCACATTCCTATAAGATTGAAAAACTTGAATCTTCAGCATAGTGTTAACATATGCTTAATATGTCTGAGAATATTCTCATTCTTCTGGTTTGTATGAGTTGTTATAAAACTTGGCTCAGATGGGCAGGAATAGAGACCAGTGACTAAAGGAAATAGGTTTTCTATATTTTTGGCTTTTAGGAAGTACTTACCTTGGCTTTGTTTCAAATGGTTTCAAGGTTGGCATTTTCTGCTTTTAAAATAGGACTGCCTAGTATAATTAGTAAGGCCCACAGCAAGCAAAGTGATTACCAAGGAATGCATGCTTCAGTCACTCCCAGACAAAGTTGATTTTATGGATCCAGATTTATTTATCTTTTTTCAGGGCCATTCTTGAGGTTCATGTTCACCTACTTAGGTCATTGACGATTTTAAATTTGGATAGGGATTTTTTACACTTGTCATGAAAATATTTTGGCAGGATTTCTCAGTACCGTATTATGCGTGACTGACAGTCATAAACTTGAGCCAAATTTCATTTGACAGAGTTCATTAGGATTTAAGATTGTTCGAAAATGCTTGTCCCAGAAACATGGGGATCTCATCAGAAACTGAGGTGGCCACAGGATTCAGTGCTGTCATTTGGTCTTACTGATTGCCTTCATTGAAATCAAGATAGAACAGTGCATGTGGGTTCTACAGTCTTCTGAAAGTTGACTTGAAAAGTGTTTGGAAAGTTCTCATGGACTTTGAATAGCTTAATGATCTTGTAAAGAATTATTTTTAGCTAGGAATCTCTACCCTCCTATAAGGGAAATAGTTATCTCCCTTTTAATTATTTATTCAATTGTTATGGAGATGGCTGTGAAAATGTTTAAGTTGGCTGAATTTGTCTCTATAAAGGAGCCTTTTTGCTTCTAGAAAAGTTACTTAATGCGCACAAGAGTATTCTATGGGTATGGGAGCCTGCTAGGGGCTTTATATGACTTTTTCATTTACACTCTGCTTTTGGAGATGGGCGTTTACTTATCACTGCTGTGGTGAAAGTTTTAACTTAAGTTCATTTCATCATGGTTTCTGCATTTCAGGCCATCTTACAAAACAAGTTATTTTGAAAAATATAATTTTCAAGATAAGATAGTTGACCAAATTAAAAAGTTACTTTCTCTGTTTCAGGTAAATTAGACTTACTCTTTTTTTTTAGTCTGTCTCATGGGAATGATTTTTTTTTCTTGATTTGGGAAATTCTCGTTTTCTAGCTCTACCACGTTGTTACAGGGTATATCTCTAAAGCTTTTGTTCTTGGACTGATAGTTTTTTGGGGGGGTTTGTTTTATTTTTTTACTCTGTCTTAGTCTCTTCCCCCAATATACTGTAAATCTTTAAAAGTCTTTATTTAATAAATATATCATTCACTAATTGAAATGCTTAAAAAACTACAGCAACCTGATACTTTTATGTTATTTCTCAAATTTCACTGAAATATTTGTATTTCCAGAACCTCATTTTCTTTTTGCCAGAGCTCTTCTGTCCTCAGTGAAGTATTTTAAGTAATTCTGCTTAATTTGAGCAGTTTTTTGTAGGATTAACTAGCAGCTTTAATCCGCTTCCAGTTCTTGGCAGCTAATGAATCCTTAGGCTCCTATCTGGGTGTGTGCTTGCTTTGTTGACAGCCTGTCTGCTCGGTGATTTAGGTTGATTCGGCAGTTTTAGAACTGTTGGTGTAGAAGTGAGTCTTGGAGCAACAGAGCACCATTAAAGAAAAGGAAAGGGCAAGTACTTTTAGGATTTGCTGTGAAGTATAATGAAAGACTTAAGAGTATGTTAGTGAAAGGATTGCTGGGCCATAGCCTGCTTCATATTCATCACATAGTCATGGAAATATCTTTTGAAAAGACTGATGTAAAGGCCTGTTCTGCTACTGCTTTGTGAAATGGAAGATTGGAATTAGATGCTTAAATGGAAAATGTTCTCTTGTTGCAGCCTCTTTGAAATGTGCTGCTGGTGGGAGCTGCAGCTTCCTCCTGCTGACTCTGAGCCCCAGGCTTCGGTTGAGATGGTCCTTTCAGAAATGTGGAGCTTAGTCCAAGCCTGGATTTCAGTGGGTAGCACCTGGCATCTGTGGCTAGAAAGTCCTATGAAGTGTAAGTGCTTTATTCTCTCCTTCTCAAGAATCCCTTTTCCTTCCTTATCTTCCTTCTGTCTGCAGCTCAGCAAAGGGGAAGTACAATGAGCAATATACTGTAGTGTCTAGGGTATCAGGATTTGGTTGCATTTTCTTTATGATTCAGTGACCAAAACAAGATTATTTGTTTTTGGATGTCAACAATTCTTAAACCGTCCTAGAATTCAAAATAAAGTTGATAAATTATGACCCCTTAATATATAGTACTGACAGTATCATCCCAAGTAATTTTTCATTGACAGTCTACTTAGCAGCTGTGATATTTAAGTTTGCCACGTTTCTTTAGAGATCACTCTGTATTTTATTCTTACTCTAAAAGACAAGTATTTGGAAAGAGAGGCACATTTGACCAGTGGGTGAGGTAGCATCAAGATAAATAAGGGTGGTTAAAATGAGAGGACAGCTCTTTCACTTTGGTTCTGCCTGTTTGGGAATTTTCTGAAGACCAGTTTCTCATAGAAGTGTCCTAGGAAATTCAGCTATCTTTTAGTTTAGTTACAAAACAACAAAACCCTAGATAATTACATAATGAGCATTAAAAGATACAAGTTTTATAGGTGATTTAGTTGCTTGGAGTTAAGTGCTGTTCTCTTTTTTCCTATTTCAGAAGTACTGGTAATATTTTAAAGTAAGTTCATTCCAGAAGATTCCCGTTTTAGGGAGATTTTAAGGTTCTCTTCACTGAATTTTTTCTGAAATATCTGAATCTTCAGATTTTAGCTAGGAAATTATTGAGCTTCTTCTCATTGCTAAAACTAAATCTGTATTTAAAATAAAACAGAACCAAGGCTCCATCTGTGCAAGGCATGTGAGGTTCTACAAATGAGGATTCTGAATGAAAAATGTCTCATCCTCTCGGCCTTTGTTTTCTTTATCTGTAAAGAACTGATTTGCTTATTCTCTCTTGCCCTTTCTCTCGCAGTACATTTTGGGTTCTGTTCTTAGAGGTGATTCCCAGTCCTTAAGTATTTAGCTGTGTAGTAGAAGGATGGGCTTTTCGTGATTGGGAAAGCAAAGAGGTGTTACAGACTTAGGAGATGATAGTATCTTGTCATTTTGCTTCATATTTAGTAATTTAATAAATACTTTATTTAAGTACCTCTTATGGCCAAAGGATTTTGTAAGATGTAGACAGTAGTTACAATTGTTCTTTACCTTTAAAGAGCTCACAGTCTATTAGAAAAGATGAATGAAGGCCTGAGTAATTATAATAGTACAAAGTTCTACGGTTGAGCTGTCGTGGAGCCAATATAAAAAGATTCCTGCCTCCAATATTTTCTTGTTATCTCTGTGTTTCATGAGTTTGAATATGATGTGTTTAGTGGTTATTTGTGTGGGTGAGTGGAGGAAAGGAATGTTCTCTGTTGCCCCAGTCTACCATAGTCTCAGTTCCAGTGCCGCTGTTCTCAGTGGTGGGGCTTTCTCAGTGACCCTGATCTCACCTAAGGCATTCTTGCTTTGCCTTGCATCTGGCAGGTCTTGTGCAGGATACTTTTATTTGCCCTGCCCTCAGTGTCAGGAGACTTCTGTTGGTCAGTAACAGCAATAGGTCTTCACCTGTGCCGTGAGGGTGACAAGATTTGCTTCCCCCACACAGCTTGAGGCTTTTGTTCAGTAAGGGTGAGGATCTAATCAGCTTTTTGTGCCTTCTATGCCATTGAGGGTTCCTGTCCAGGATCATCCTACCAAAGGAGTTTCTCTGTGGTCTTTTGCCCTATCTCCAATCTTTGTCCTGAGTATCTGGGGGAGGTCTGTGGAGAAGAGCCTGTAGGTGGTTGTGAACTCCCCTTTTGTCTGTGAGTCCCAGAGGTTTTACATGTTCGTGCTTGGTCCATGCTCAGACTTTATCAGTTTGTTCATAATTTTGGCAGAATTTTTATTAATTGGTTATGTTGAGCTATGTTTCTTTTCCTCATTTGTTATGCCACAGATGAACCAGTACTCGCCTCCTATCTCCTTGGAGGTCTGTCTTTAGATTTCAGTCTACTTGGTTGCCCTGGGACCTGAGCTTTCTGATGCATTTTAAGAAGTTATTTTGTAGTTTATTTGCTTTTGTTTATTGTTAACTCAAAAGCAGTGTTCTTTCTGACTTGCTACATCTTAGACAGATGTAGAACTCCTCTCAGGTATTTTTTTTTTTAAAAGATTTTATTTACTGTCAGAGAGAGAGAGCGTGGGCACGCCCATATACACAAGCAGGGGGAGCTGCAGGCAGAGGGAGAAGCAGGTTCCCCGCTGAGCAGGGAGCCTGATGGGGGACTCGATCCCAGCCAGGACCCTGGGATCATGACCTGAGCCAAAGGCAGACACTTAGCCAGTTGAGCCACCCAGGCGTCTCTCCTCTCAGGTATTTTTATTTATATGTTTTAAACCCCACAAGATGATATTACTTTATATAATCAGTGTCCATTAAGATATACTCGCATCCTTAACCTTACCATTACTCTTCATTTCTTCCTATTTCCATGTTGCCATCCAGAATTATTTTCCTGTTCCATGAAGAACACCTTTTAGTATTTTCTTCTTTTAGGGTATATTGGTTATAAACTGTCTTCTTCTCTTTTACTATTATTTAAAAATTTTTTTGTTTATTTATCTTATTTGGTTAGTAAGTAAGTAAGCAAAGCAGCGAATAAGCAAGCAAGTAAGCACTAGACCCAGCGTGTGGCTTGAACTCATAACCCCAGGATCAAAAACCAGGTGGTCTACCAACTGAGTCAGCCAGGCACCCCTTTCTTTAGGGTCTTAAATGTCTTATTTTGTTACATTTTGGAAGGGTTTTTTGTTGGTATAAAATAACTGATTGGTAGTTATTTTCCTTCAGTACTTTGAAGATACTGGTTCCCGTTGTTAATGTTGACAAGCCAGCTATCAATCTAATTGTTGTTCTTTTAAAGAAAATATATCTTCTTTTCTCTTTTCTCTGTCCTTTAGATTTTCCTCTTTGGCCTTTTTTGTTGTTAAGATTTATTAATTTATTTGAGAGAGAGCACGTGAGGGTACAGAGAGAGTCTTAACCAGATTCTGCACTGAGCGCTGAGCCCAATACAGGGCTCCAGGTCATGACGTGAGCCGAAACGAAGAGTTGGGACATTTAACCGACTGCGCCACCCAGGCGTCCCTCCTCTTTGGCTTCTTGACAGTGTTATTATGATGTGCCTAGGGTCTGGTTTTTCTGTCCTTCGGGTTTATAGAGCTTCTTAAGTCTGTGGGTTGGTGTCTTTTACCACTTTGGAAATTTCTCAGCCATTATCTGTAGTGCTTCTGCCCCATTTTTTCTTTTCCTTGTAGGATTTCAGTTACATGTATGTTAAAGTTTTTCACTGTGTCCCGCATGTCACTCAGATTCTTCCCATTCTTTCCCTTCTGTCTCTTTTGATTTTGTGCTTCGGTCTTATTATTTTCTCTTGATTTGTCTCTAGCATAGTAATCTTCAGTTGTCTAATTTGCAGTTTTAACCCTTCCCCCATTCGGTTATTAATTTTGGTTACTGTATTTTTCAGTTTTAGAATTTCCATTTGATTCTTTTTTATAGATTACATTTCTTAATGGACATTCTCCAGTTTGTCTTCTAATACATTAATCAGCTACTTAATTTTTTCCCAGCTGTTTATTTTGAAAAGTTCACAACTTGAAAGAACTGTAGAGTGAACACTGATAGCCCTTCTCCTCAATTTGACAGTGTTCCATTTGCTTCTCTCTGTTTTTCTCTTTCTGTCCTTCTCTGAGTGTATTTTTTTTAACCTTGTGGAAGTAAATTGAAGACCTTTTAATGCTGTACCCCTAAACACTGACATATTTCTTGCAAGAACAAGGACACTTTTCTAAACTAAAACCATTGTTACTCTAGAAATATAACTTTGGCATAATGGTATTATCTAATACACAGCCTATATTCAGATTTCCCAATAGCTTTTATTTTTTATTATTTTTCCTAATCCAGGATCCATTTAAGGAAAATGCATTGCTTGTAGTTGGTCTTTTTAGTTCTTCAGGGTATTTTGGTTTTTCTTTTATGATAGTGACACTAAAAAACAAATCTAGGCCCATTGTTTGTTTTTAATATGCCCCGCTGTTTGGATTTGTCTCATCATTTTCTCCTGATTTCATTCAGGTAAAACATTTTTTGGAGGAATACTACACAGTTGATAATTTGTTGTTTTCAGTGAAACACATCAGGAGTAGTATAAAAATTTGTTCCAGGCACCTGGGTGGCTCAATCGTTAAGCATCTGCCTTCGGCTCAGGTCATGATCCCAGGGTCCTGGGATCGAGCCCCGCATCGGGCTCCCTGCTTGGCAGGAAGCCTGCTTCTCCCTCTCCCTCTCCCCCTGCTTGTGTTCCTGCTCTCGCTATCTCTCTCTCTCTCTCAAATAAATAAAATCTTAAAAAAAAAAAAATTGTTCCATTATTGGTGATGTTAAGTTTTGTCACTTCAGTTAAGACATCATAATGTTTTAGTCCTCATTCCATTATCTAGGTACATTATTTTCTATTGTCATTTTTCTTTTCCCTTTGTTGTTGTTGTTATTTAGTCTTGCTTTTGTTTGATACTGGATATATTATGAAAAGTTGAAGGGATAATAAATGATGTTTTCTCCTGACATGATTTCTTTTGCTTCTGGCAGTTTTTTATAATAGGACCAAAGCCCTTTAATCTAAAAAGAGATGGAGCAGATTCTAAACTGTTTTTCTTTCGTTTGGTGATAAAATATACATAACATAAAATTTACCATTTTTAACTATTTTATCTTATTTATTTTTAAAGATTTATTTATTTGAGAGGGAGAGGGCATGTGCATGTGCGCATGGGGAGGGGCATAGGGAGAGGGGGAGAGAAACTTTAGCAGACTCCTCACCAAGCTCGGAGCCTGATGTGGGGCTCGATCCCAGGACCTTGAGATGACCTGAGCTGAAACCAAGAATCGGTTGCTCAACCGACTGCACCACCCAGGGGCCCCCATTTTAGCTATTTTGAAGTGTACATTTAGTGGCATTAAATACATTCACCTTAAGGTACCACCATTACTTTTTTTTTTTTTTTTTTTAAATATGACAGGGAGAGAGAGACAGCGAGAGAGGGAACACAAGCAGGGGGAGTGGGAGAGGGAGAAGCAGGTTTCCTGCAGAGCAGGGAGCCCGACACGGGGCTCGATCCCGGGACCCTGGGATTACGACCGGAGCCGAAGGCAGATGCTTAATGACTGAGCCACCCAGGTGCCCCAAATGTACCACCATTACCACAGTGCATCTCCAGAACTTTTCATCTTCAACTGAAACTCTGTACCCATCAAACAGTAACTCTCCCCATTATCCTCTCCCTTCAATGCCTGGCAATCAAAATTCTAACTTTGTCTCTATGACTCTGACTACTCTCAGTACTTCATATTAGTAGAATCGTGCAGTATTTGTCCTTTTGTGTCTGGTTTATTTCACTTAGCAAAATGTCCTCAAGGTTTATCCATGTTATAGCATGTAATGGTACTTCTTAAGGCTGAATAATAATCATTGTATGTGTATACCACATTTTGTTTATCCATTCATCTTTCAGTTAGCATTTGAGTTGTTTTCAACCTTTGGCTATTTTGAAGTATGCTGCTATGAACGTTGGTGTGTATAAATATCTGAGTCCCTACTTTCCATTGTTTGGGGCATATACTCAGAAGCAGAATTGCTGGATCACACGGTAATTTTATTTTTAATGTTTGAGGCTCAGATGGTTAACACTTAACTATCTGAGCCACCCAGCCACCCCGTGTTGTGTAGTTTTCAGTGTACAAGTCTTTTTGCTTCCTTACTTTATTGCTGAGTAGATTCTGTTCTTTTTTTGATGCTATTGTAATTTGATGCAATTGCTTTCTTAATTCCTTTTTCAAATTGTTCATTGTTAATGTATAAAAATTGTTCATGTTTAATATATAAAAACTGATTTGGGGTGTTGATTTTGTATTTTGCAATTTTCCTGAATTCATCTATTGGTTCTAACAGGTTTTTTTGGAATCTTTAGGGTTTTCTACATATAAGATCATGTCATATGTAAGTAATCATCATTTTACCCCTTCCTGTCCAATTTGAATGCCTTTTCTTTTTCTTGCTTAATTGCTTTAGCTGGAACTTCCAATAAAAACTTCCAATGCCGTGTTGAATTTAAGTGGCAAAAATGGGCATCCTTGTCTTGTTGCTGATCTTAGAGTTTTGAAAAGCTGCCAGTGACCATTGAGTAAGATGTTCATTGTGGGTTTTTCATGTATGGTCTTTTTTACGTTGAGATAGTTTTCTCTTTTCCTAGTTTGTTGAGTGTCATGAAAGGGTGTTACATTTTGCCAAATGCTTTTTCTGCATCAATTGAAATGTTAGTCTTTTTTCCCCCTTCATTCTTTTAACATGTGGTATATTACACTTTTAAATTTTTTTATGTTGAACCACCCTGCATTCCATGAATAAATCTCACTTGGTCATGGTGTATAATCCTTTAATGTACTGTTGAATTTGGTTTGCTAGCATGTTATTGAGGGTTTTTTTCATCAATATTTAAATTGGTCTGTAGTTTTCTTGTAGTATCTTTGGCTTTGGTATCGGAGTAGTACTGGTTTCATAGAATAAATTAGGAAGCATTCTCTCCTCCTCTTCAGTTTTTTGGAAGAGTTTTAGAAAAATTGGTCTTTAAATGTTTGGTAGAAAACACCAGGAAAGCCATCTGGTCCTGGGCTTTTCTTTATTGGAAGGTTTTGATTCAATATTTTTACTAGTTATAGCAATATAGTCTATTTAGATTTTCTATTTCTTCTTGATTCAGTCTTGGTACATTGTATGTTTCTGTCTGCCCATTCATCTACAGTATCCAATTTGTTGATACACTGTTTATTCTGTAAAATTGATAGTAAGTCCTCACTTCCATTTCTTTTTTCTTAGTTAATATAGCTAAAGGTTTGGCTTTTTTTTTTTTTTATCTTTTCAAAGAATCAAATCTTTGTTTTTCTGTTCTCTTTTTTATTTATCTTTGCTGCAATTTTTATTATTTTCTTCCTTGTGCTAGCTTTGGGTTTAGTTTGTTCTTTTTCTGCTTCCTTAAGGTGTAAAGTTAGGTTGTTGATCTGAGATATTTCTTTTTTAACATAAATGTGTATGGCTATGAATTTCCCTCTAAATGCTATTTTTGCTGCATCTCATAAACTTTGGTATGTTGTGTTTCTATTTTCATTTATGTTAAGATATTTTCAGTTTCTCTTCTTGTCTTACTGTTTTAAGAATGTGTTACTTTTGGGGCACCTGGCTGGCTCAGTTGGAAAAGCATGTGACTCTTGATCTCGGGTTTGTGAGTTCGAGCCCCACATTGGGTGTAGAGATTACTTTTTAAAAAATCTAAAATATGGGACGCCTGGGTGGCTCAGTTGTCAAGCGTCTGCCTTTGGCTCGGATCATGATCTCAGGATCCTGGGCTTGAGCCCCACATCGGATAAAATCCCTGCTCGGCAGGGGGCCTGCTTCTCCCTCTGCCACTCCCCCTGCTTGTGTTCCCTCTCTCGTTGTGTCTCTGCCAAATAAATAAATAAAACCTTTTAAAAAAATCCAAAATAAAAATGATGTTTGGAAAATAAATCTTTGCATCCCCACCCCCAGGTTTAACAGTCCAGAAGGAAATGGGCTTTTTGTTTTGTTTTGACTTTTGGTTCTGCCCTTCCTTTTTGAGATCTCTACTTCTAATTTATTTTTATTTTTTTAAAGATTTATTTATTTATTTATGTAATGTGTGCATGTATGTATTTATTGGGGGGGAGGTGCACACAGAGGGAGAGGGTGAGGGAGAAGCTGACTCCCTGCTGAGCAGGGATCCTGATGCAGGGCTCAATCCCAGGACCCTGGGATCGTGACCTGAACCGAAGGCAGACACTTAACGACTGACCCACCCAGGCGCCCAGTCTTGTTTTAAAAAATATGCTTTTTGAGTGTCTTTTAATCTGTAAGTTCTCTCTCTCTAGATTATTTAACTGTTGGGGAATCTGGGCCATTTGACCTGTTGAGTTACTCTATGTTGTGGATTTTGCTGATTGCATAGTTACCATGCAGCTCTAGTCTCCTCTGTGTTTCCTGCAAATTGCCAGCTGCATCCAAAGGTTTGATGAGACACAAGTTTGATCCTCTTGTCATTGTGGTATCCTGTTCTTTTGTTAGGATGCACATAATATTTGGTTGGTTGGTCTCATGATCTGTGAAACAAATTACCTTAAAACAAAAATTGTTTCAGGGGTACTCAGCTGGCTCAGTCAGTAGAGCATGTGACTCTTGATCTCAGGATTGTGAGTTCAAGCCCCACATTGAGCATGGAGCCTCCTTAAAAAAAAAATTTAAAAAACAAAAACAAAAATCATTTCATTGTATCTCACAATTTTATAGGTCACGTATTTGAGCAGGACTCTGAATTCTAATTCTCCATGAAGTTTGGTGGATGGGCTGGTCTGGAGGTTCTAAGATGGCTTCATTTTCATGACTGACACTGATAGAAATGGCTGGAAGGCTGGACTTAGCCGCCCTCCTTTTGCTTTCCATGTAGTCTTAGGTCTCTTTACATTGTCTCTCCAGTAGAGAACTCTGAGTTGTTGGGTTTTTTTTTTCTTTTTAAAGATTTTATTTCTTTATTTCTTTATTTGACAGAGAGAAACACAGCGAGTGAGGGAACACAAGCAGGGGGAGTGGGAGAGGGAGAAGCAGGCTTCCCGCTCAGCAGGGAGCACAATGATGCAGGCTCAATCCCAGGACCCTCGGATCATGACCTGAGCCAAAGGCAGACACTTAACAACTGAGCCACCCAGGCGCCCCCCTGTTTCTTTTTTAAAGTTCACCCACTAATTTTATCCCCTATCCATGAATATTTCCTGTAGCAATTATTACTGTGGTGTTGAAATAGTAATTGTCTATTTTTCTCATTCCTTCTTACCTTTATTAACTAAGCATTCTTCTGTAAAAATGATGTTTTATATATTACAAATAACTTCACACTTATTTATTTGGTCATTGTTCACATCAGTATGGACTCATGGCATTTGCTTTATTTTTGAGTTTATAATCCAATACTATCATAATCCATTTTCTTACACTAGGTTTTTTATCTTTGGCCATTGAGCTCTTTCAGGTTGGCTTCTGTGTCCTTTGGACTTTAGACTGGTTTTTTTGTTTGTTTTTAGATTCAGCAATTGTTTAATGTTATCGTGTCCAATTTATTTAGATGGATAGCCAATATCTCTGTGTTTTTCTGGTAGACTAGTTTTTAAAATGTTTTTCTGGCCTGCTTTCCTTGTAGAGATGTTATTCTGTTCATTATTTTCTTTTTCCCCCTGTATCTGTATATGGCATTTGGCTTCAATTGCTTATTTTTTATGAAATTAGTCTTTCTGAACTTTAGGAGGCATGGCTAAGGGTAGTATTTCCATCTTCAAAGAACTTCCTTTTCTGTTGTTTTCTTATAGTATTTACAAATGTGGTTTGACTTCTAAGATTTCCTAGTTTTGTTATCTTCTCCTTTTCTTCTTTTGTCTCTATTTTACTTATCCTGTATAATTTTGATTCTGTTCACAGCATTCTATCTTCAGTTTGGAGTCCTGTCCTTCATTTCAGGAATTTATAGAAGCTAGACTGTACCATCTCCTTAGATGTTATGTAGGCCTCTTCCACTCACCTCTTCTACTCACCTGCTTTCAGATCAGACAAAACCTCTTCTATTTTCAGTCCTCAAATTGTCTCTCTTTTCTTTCCATTGAATACTTTTTGGCTCTTTTGGTGTTCCTCTTGCCTTATATCCATTAGATACCCTGTTATTTTTCTCTGCTTCTGCTTTTACTGAAGCTGAAACTACACAGGTCTTACAGATGTCACTGGTTTGTCCCCAACCACTTATATTTTGGGGTTCTTAGACATAACAAGATAATACCTGGTTTTGTTGTAAATGCCCGTAGTGCTTTAGTTTTGCTCTTTAACTGCTGTGTTTTTATGAGGGCATTTATGGAGATTCCAAGGTTTCATAGAATCTTTTTGCTATTATTTTTTTAAAATAACAGTTTGAGGGGAGCCTGCCTGGCTCAGTTGGTAGAACATGCGACTTGTGATCTCAGGGTCATGAGTTCAAACCCCACATTGGGTATAGAGCTTACTTAAAAAAAAAACAAAAACCAGGGACACCTGGGTGGCTCAGTTGTTAAACATCTGCCTTCGGCTCAGGTTATGATCTCAGGGTCCTGGGATCAAGTCTCGCATTGGGCTTCCTGCTCAGCGGGAGAGTCTGCTTCTCCCGCTCCCTCTGTGCTCGCGCTCTCTCTCTCTCTCAAATAAATAAAATCTTTTTTTAAAAAAGCCAATAAACTAGATTATAAAGTATCAGTTTGAGAAAAATATATTTTGATGGCATATTAAACTCCAGATGTGCTTGAGTTACTGGTTAGATACTAAATAGCTAAAAACTTAATGTGGCTGGAAGATTTTTTCTGTGACATAATGTTTTATGCTTATTTTCCACTGTCTTATTTGATTGAAAGCTAAGTTTTATGTTAATTAACCTCTAATGAACTTCAGTGTCTCTATTTTCAGTTTACTTTGGGAACTTGTACAGGCCATTTATTCTGCCTGTTTCTCTTTATTGACTCCTGTTTATCTTTGGAAAGATCTTGAAGAATGATTATGTATTACTTGTGAAGTGCTCTAGCTTTATAAGAAATTGACTAGGTGAATCTTTGTGATCTCCTTCCACAATTGCTTCTGCTCCTGAATTGAGATTGCAAATTTTTTTTTTCAGTTCATTATTGCCAACCTACTTTAGCCTTCTCCCAAGAAGAGGCAGTTTGGTAGAATTGGATTAAAATTAATCAGTTGTTAATTAGTTGCCTACTGTGTACTGCACAACTTTGTTCCCAAAGTTATCTTTCAAAATAGAACTCTTTTATAACTGTGACTATCCGTTAGAGACCAAATCCTATGCTTTCATTCCATTATTATTTCCATAGATACATTTATTTTCTCCTATGAAAATGATTTTAGTAGTAAGTATATATTAGCACTTTGCCAAACATAAATACATTAGAAAATAATAGAAGTATGTGAAATAATATTCATTTAGGGTGAGATTTTTTTTCTGCTAAAAGGAACTAAAGATTGAAATGTAGGTCTACTGAGACCTATTTATAGATATATTAAAATGGTTATCAGATTCAATTCTCAAAGTAGACAAAAGCTTATAAAAGTGGAAAAGAAACATCTAACCAGATAGGGTTGGAAGTTATACAGTGACATTTTAGTTTTAGTAGGAGCTTTTGGGACTTTTTTCTTCCTACTCTCTCCCCTACACAATTAATGATTCTGATCAGCAAGGTTAGACCTATTGATCTGATTGATAACTCTCATGCCTTCCTAGAATGAGTCAGAAGGATTTAGGTAATACTTTTGTTGAACAGGACCTATAAATATATAGTTTGAGGTATTGGCTAAATTAGTGGGTAATTTAGCTTGTCGGGTTTTTATTATATTGGTCTACGTATGTTTTTACGTGTATTGAGGTGTAACATTAAAATTACTTAGTACAATAGTCTTTAAGACGTTTTTGTCTGATCTGCTTTCAGGTTCATGCATGGGAGATTTCAGACCAATTGTTACAGATCCGACAGGATGTGGAATCATGCTACTTTGCTGCACAGACCATGAAAATGAAGATTCAGACCTCATTTTATGAGCTCCCCACAGACTCTCATGCCTCTTTACGGGACTCATTACTAACCCATATCCAGAACTTGAAAGACTTGTCACCTGTCATTGTAACGCAGGTAAATCCTGTGCTTCTCATTAGGGAAATTTGTAAGGCCATTTGGATTTATCAGATTTTGATTGACATTGCTAGGCCATGTGAAGTAATGTTAACTTTATTATGGACTTAATGGTATATTCTTAAGTGGATAGAAAGTGAAAATCTTCTATGTTAATATTAGAGTTCATTTGATTTCAAACCATTTTAAATACCAGAAGTGGGGGAGATGAGTATAGGTTTTCACAGGCAGGCATATGTGCCCCCCCCAACCCTATTAAAATTGCAGATGATAAAAATATTGTATACTCTTCTGTTCTGGGTCAGAGGTCTGCCTACTTGCCTTTAAAAAAATCGTTTCTGGACCAGTTGGCTAGTAAAAGTCGTATGAATGAAACAGTGAAGCATCTGGCTCTTCCCCCTTAGACTGGTAAATACATTAGAAAGGAAAACTGGAAGCTTCAGTGAATACATACTCATGTGTGTTCTCTGCCTGGCATAGAAGTGCCCTTGAAGAGGAAGGAGGCTTTTGCATAAGGCTTCAAGATGAGAAATGGAAAGAGAAGGGAAATGGCATTCCATTACTTGAGGATTAAGTCAAAGGGCTGACTTTGTCAGTAGCTTTGGCCTTTTGGCAAAGTATAATTTATCTGTCCATGAAGTTCTATGGTATTGCCAAATAAAAGTAAGTATTGATATATTCTGAGGAAAATCTGTAGTCTGTTCTTTCTGATTTCTTTTTGTTGTTTTTTGGTTTTGTTTTTTCATTTTTAGAGGTTAACTTTTAAATCCTAGCAATTTGTAGCTAGCCCAGAAGAGTTTACATTATATATGTAGTTGTGGAGGTGAGGAGAGGTGGGTGGGTGGGGTGTCAGTCTTTGTTGTCATATTGTTTGGATAAAGTTTAGTTTCTTTGCTTTCCAATTAATATTGATGGTAACCCTATTTCTGTTCATCTGTTTCTATTCATTTATTTAATCTCTCTTTTTATTCAGCTGGCTTTAGCAATAGCAGACCTTGCCCTACAGATGCCTTCCTGGAAGGGATGTGTACAAACATTGGTGGAAAAGTAAGTAACTTGTATTAACTATATTCTAGCATTTGGAATTACTATTAACCTTGTACAAAGAGAAATTTGATCGCATTAGCTAGACATTTGGGATATTTCCCCAAACACTTAACAAAGAATTATTATTAACTTTTGTTAGATTAAAAGAAAATCATTTAAAATTTAAATATTACAGAAGTGTGTCATGTGGAACATAAAGGCCCTCATAATTTATACACACATGTTCCTTGAATTAACTGCAGCAAAGTCTTTCATTGTCTTGTGGATCACTCCCACTAACTGACATGTCAGCAGTTCTATAAAAACATTGTCAGAATATTTAAGATTATATTAAATTAGAAATCATTATGAGTAAAAGTTCTTACTAATTGGGGTTTATTTCATATCTGTCAAAGGGACAGTATGATTTTCAGTTACACGGAGCCTGCTACTTTGAATAAAAGCATTTCCTCATGGTCTTGGCTGGATAATCTTGATATTTGTTTGCATTTTGGCATTTGGTTAGGGTATTATTTTTGAGCAAAGTGGATGTCCTTTTTGCCTAATCCAACTACAATGTGTCATTAAATCTTTATATGGATAGTTGTTTTTTTTTAAGATTTTATTTATTTATTTGACAGAGAGAGACACAGAGAGAGAGAGCACAAGCAGGGGGAGTGGGAGAGGGAGAAGCAGGCTTCCCGTGGAGCTGGGAACCCGATGCGGGCCTCGATCCCAGGACCCTGGGATCATGACCTGAGCCGAAGGCAGCCGATTAATGACTGAGCCACCCAGGCACCATGGATAGTTTGTTTATTTTTTTAAAGAAAATTTTCATTAAGAAAATTAACGCATGTTCCTTGAAAAAACTCTAATAGTGTGGAAGCTTTCAAAGTAAAAGCCTTTCTCTCTCCCTATTTCTGTATTTCATAAGTAACCACTATTAATGGTTGACTGTATAGCCCTCCAGACTTTAAGCATTTTAAAATAAATAAGTGCGTATATATTCTAATATATCTATGTGTTTGTTCACTCATATGTAATATATTTCATATACTTTTTATATAGTACGTTGTAGACATCTTTTCATGTTAGGACATAGATATTTCATTCACTCTAATGGCTGTGTATGTTCCATTGTATAACTGTCTGTAACCTTTTTTATTCTAATAATGGAGGACCTTTATATTTTCCCAATATTTTTGCTATTATGAGAAAGTATTGCAGTGCATATATTTATATACTTTGCATGTGTATGTGAGATTTTCTGAGAGAAATTTCTGGAAGTGGAGTTGCTGGGTCACAGATGATGCAAGTTGAAATTTTGATTTCCAGATACCTTTCCAAAAAATTTTATCTGTTTTTTCCTCCATTTTAACAGTAGTGAGAATGCTGCTTTTGTTGTTACAGGTTATTCTGAAGCCTGTTGTTATCTTGTGATTGTGTATTTTCTGACTCTGAGTAACTTTAATCTCTCGCCTTTCCTTTTCCAGATATAGCAATGATGTAACTTCTCTGCCTTTTCTGCTGGAGATCCTTACAGTGTTACCTGAAGAAGTACATAGTCGTTCCTTACGAATTGGGGCTAACCGGCGCACAGAAATTATAGAAGATTTGGCCTTCTACTCTAGTACAGTGGTATCTCTATTGGTGAGTAAGTGTGAAATACTGAGTTGTTCTGTAGGGGCAAAAAGCCATGGTGGTTATTTTTTAATTCAGTTGCATTATTGTGAAATACGATTTCTTTGCAAAAATTGGCAATGATAATACTGTGACTTTTATAGAACACTTTACAATTAAATACTTTCATATTCAGAAACTATACTTTTTGAGCTCGTAAGTAACACTGTGAGGATGATGTTATTTCCATTTTATGAATGATGTATACGGGCTTTAGACTTATACAACTCTTAGTTCAGAATTTGAACTCAGGCTTTGTGATTACACATCCCTTGCTTTTCTACTACTTCATGGTACAAACTGTTGGCTCTTGACAAAGAACCATGCTAATGTATAAATTTACTTAAGGAAAGGATCCTCTCTTAAGGATCAGTTGAGATTTGATAGGGAAGTGGTTCAGTACTTTAATTGACCTTTGGGCAATATCACAATTACAGATTAGGTAATACTACACCATCTTTTTAAAAAGAGTTAAATGTGATTAGGTCCTTTTTGACTAGGTGGACATTTTAATGCTGTAGACCAGTGATGGGTAAATTTATGGCCTATGAGCTAGTCACCTATTTTTGCAAATAGAGTTTTACTGTAACATAGTCATGCCCATTCAGTTATGTATTGTGTACGTCCATAATTTTGAGCTGAAATGGCAGAGTTGAATAATTTTCACAGAGACCACATATAGTCTATAAAATCTAAAGTATTTACTCTTTGGCCCTTTAAAGAAAATATTTGCTGGTTCTTGAACTTGATGGTATTAAATTATCTAGCCGCCACATCTCATTTTTAGGTCTTTATAGTCTAGATCAGTTTTTTCAATAATGTGGTTATAGATTATTTTTCAGGGAATTGTTTCAGTACTTTTGGAACATCATAGAACTTTTTTTTTTTTTAATTTTTATTTAAAGATGATAGTTGCTTGAGAGTTGGGGTTTTTTGTTGTTTTTTTTTAAGATTTTATTTATCTTGACAGAGAGACAGTAAGAGAGGGAACACAAGCAGGGGAGTGGGAGAGGGAGAAGCAGGCTTCCCTCTTAGCAGAGAGCCCGATGTGGGGCTCAATCCCAGGACCCTGGGATCATGACCTGAGCTGAAGGCAGACACTTAATGACTGAGCCACCCAGGCACCCCAGAACTTTTTATTTGAAAAAGAAATTTTTTACTTAAAATTGCCTTCAGATCGGTGTTAGAAATTCACTGGAAAATTACTCTTTTATATGCATTTTTCAGAATTTATTTTAAGGAGATAGTATTATTGAGAATTAGAAAATACAAACTATATTCAAACCATCTGGAGATCACAGTTAACCCTTTAGTACATATCCTCTATGAACATATGACAAATTTTTGAAATACAAATGAGATTATATTTTACCTATCCTTCTATAGCCTGCTTTTTCAGTCATCCAGCTTCATCTTTCCATTTCAGTAAATTTTTATATCATCTAATAAATACCCAGACCATCTTCACATTCCCCAAGTTCATCCTGAAATAGCCTTTACAGCATTTTTCCAAATCAGTATCCAGTCTAGAACCATGCCTTGTATCAGTTTATTATGGTTCCTTTTTTTTTTTTTTAAGATTTTATTTATTTGACAGAGAGAGAGCAAGTACACAACAGGCAGAACGGCAGACAGAGGGAGAGGGAGAAGCAGGCTCCCCGCTGAGCAGGGAGCCCAATGCGGGGCTCAGTCCCAGGACACTGGGATCATGACCTGAGCCAAAGGCAGACGCTTAACCGACTGAGCCACCCCGGCGCCCCAGTTTATTATGATTCCTAATCACAGTCCCTCTTCCCCTTCTTTTCAAAATGACACTGATTGAGTTGAGATTGGACCAGTTATTTTATAGATTTTCTTGCCTTTTGGATTTTCTGATTGCTTTGTCTTTGTTTCATTTAGTTTGTTTTTCTGTTCTCTGTATTTCCTTTAATTGGAAGTTGTATCTAAAACAGCCTTTCTCAGTAGGGATTCCTCTAGACAATTAAGCCTTAATGCCCTAAGGCATCCATTGTATGGAACAGATTCTCTCCTATGCATTAATAATGGTACAAGTATACTATCCTTAGGATAATGGAGAAAACAGTCACCCAAATAATTTTCTGTAGGACTTAATTCTTTCCAGAACCCTGGTTGAGAAAGAAAGACTTAATGATTGATTTTAAAAGGTTAAAGATTTTTAAATTTTTATTTATTTATTTTTAAGGGGGGGGTGACAGAGGGAGAGAGAGAATCTTAAAGCAGGCTCCATGCCCAGTGCAGAACCTGACATAAAGCTTGATTCCACAACCCTGAGATTGTGACCTGAGCCAAAATCAAGAGTCGGGACACTTAAATCAACTGAGCCACCCAGATGCCCCAAAAGGTTAAACATAATTGACTGGACTACATCATAGATACTTCATGTGTCATCTTATCAGAAGAGAAATACTTTTTGGTGACCTTCCATTAGTGATGTTAGGATTGACTAGATTAGGATGCATTTTTCAACTTACCATTTATTTTAAGTTTGATTCTTCCGTTTATAAAGTTTGTTTTCCTCCTTGTAATGCAATTTGTATGATGGTAGTTCATAAAATAGAAAATGTTCAATTCCATATCAACCTTTGCCTAAAGATTTTAAATTCTAGTTGGTAATCATTGTCTTAATAATTTCATCATGGGACGCCTGAGTGGCTCAGTCGTTAAGTGTCTGCCTTCGGCTCAGGTCATGGTCCCAGGGTCCTGGATCGAGCCCCGCATCGGGCTCCCTGCTCCACGGGAAGCCTGCTTCTCCCTCTCCCACTCCCCCTGCTTGTGCTCTCTCTCTGTCGCTGTGTCTCTCTCTGTCAAATAAATAAAATCTTTTTAAAAAAAATTTAATTGTGGTTTGCAAAATAATATTTTAATTCTGTCATTCTTTCTGTGTATGTATTAGTTGGTATTCTTGTGAGTATTCTGGCATTCTTCTAGGAAAGCACTATAAATCTTAATTCTTTTTTAATTTCCTGTTTGCAAAATAGGGTTTTGTTTTAAATCTGCCTCAAGTGTCACTGTTTTTTTTTCTGACATCTCTTTATGGAGTGTTATGACTCATGGGTTTTCATTGATTCAGGGTCTCAACTAAAATCTTTTTTTGATGCTTAAAATATTATAACTTTGGCCACTGGAGCATTTCTCTCCTTCCTAACACAAAAAGAGGACTAATACTCACCTTGTTACCTCCTTGCCCCAGATCTAGAATCCTTTTAGTATCAGTCTGTGTTTAGTCAGAAGAGAGAAACCACATAGTAGTATGTGGGAATGTTTAATACAAAGAATGATTAATTCTAACTGGAGATTACAGTGATGAGGGATTGTCTGGTAAGAAGTAAAGAGAGCTCTAAAGAATATAGCCATAAAACAGAAACAAGGAGCAGACATTAACCCCAAGGCTAAGATAGAGTTTCCAAGGAAGGAGGAGTTCACCCCTTCCCAGGGCTAAGATCCAGACCCTGTTGTAGAAGGCACAGAATTGTGGAGAAGTCATTTTTGGCACTCCGTGCTGCTGAAAATCAGTCTTTTTGAACTTGCAGGAAATCTGCCTTCTAGGAAGCCCAAGAAAGCTGTTCGGGGAAGGTGTCTCTCTGCCACAAAATCACCTTGGTATGGGAGTACCAGAGGCAGCTGCTGGCCACGATGTCTGGCAGACACTGGAGAAACTGAACACAGTGAATCTGGTGCTGGAGAAGTTGTACATTCTTTAGGAGCCAGACGCGATTTGCTGTAAATCCATTGGAGAGGGTGGGGGAAATGCTGGGGAAATTGGTGGCCAGTGCATTGCAAGAGGCAGGCACCAGAGGAAATAGGAGTCTGGGGCTGGAGGAGCGGCACATTCTGTTGAAGGCTACCAAGGGAGCACACTAGCACCGGGAAGCAGACCCTTTTCTCTTGTTTCTCTCTAGTGGCCTTCTGACAAAAAGTCAGTCTAGCGGCACAGGAAAAAATATTTAAAGGGCCCAGATCCATTTTTACAGAGTAGTCTAAAAGGGTGAATTTGGTGCTGAGGGGCAATACATCTATAACCAGCCGTAGTCTTCCTATTTGACTAACTTAACTTCCTATTTGGTTAACTCTTTTACATACATTCAAACTCGTGTGCAGGGGCACCTGGGTGGCTCCGTTGGTTAAACATCTGCCTTCCGCTCAGTTCATGATCTCAGGGTCCTGGGATCAAGCCCCGCATTGGGCTCCCTGCTCAGTGGGGAATCTTCTTCTCCCTTTCCTTCTGTCCCTCTCCCCGGCTTGTGTATACTCTTGTGCTCACACACTCTCCCTCATGCTGTCTCTCAAATAAATAAAAATCTTTTTTTTTAAGATGTTATTTATTCATTTGACAGAGAGAGACACAGAGAGAGAGGAAACACAAGCAGGGGGAGTGGGAGAGGGAGAAGCAGACTTCCCGCCTAGCAGGGAGCCCAATGCGGGACTCCATCCCAGGACCCTGAGATCATGACCTGAGCCGGAGGCAGACGCTTAACCACTGAGCCACCAAATAAATAAAAATCTTAAAAAAAAACAAAAACAGAAAACTTGTGTGCAGTGGCATAACAAGCAAATAGGAAATATGCAGAGCTACTACAGCCCTCAGTTATGTATTGGTCAGAAGAGTTGTATAATTGATATGTATGGCTTTCTTGCACAACTCGTTTCTTCTTTCCCCTGCTGCTATAGACTGAATATTTGTGTGTGTGTCTCCCTTCTCCCGCCTCCCCCCCCCAAAATTTTTATGTTGCTGTGGACTGAATATTTGTCTTTGTGCCCCGCCCCCACAATTTATATATTTATATGTTGAAACCTAGTGCCCAGTGTGGTAGTATTAGGAGGTGGGGCTTTTGGAAGGTGATTTGGTCATGAGTATGGGACCCTCATGAATGGGATTAGTGCCCTTATAAAAGAGAACCCAGAAAGCTCTCTTCCCTCTTACGTCATGTGTAAACATAGAGAAAAGATCCTTCATTATGAAGCAGGAAGCCAGTTCCTCAACAGACACTGGATCTGGGGGTACCTTGATCTTGAACTTCTTAGCCTCTAAATCTGTGAAAAATAAATTTCTGTTGTTTATAAGCCACCCATCTATCATATTCTGTTACAGCAGCATGAATGGACTAAGACAACTGCCTTGTTCAGAACCTCAGCTGGTTGGGGTTCTTTACTCTGTGAAGTGACCCAAACCTTCATTCCCCCAAAGAGTCTGAGCCCTCAATAATCCTGCCTTTTTTGGTTGTTGCTTCTGTAGTTTCGCATTAACCTTTACTGTTGAGCATGGAAGTATTAAGAAGCTCTCTAGAAAATTCTCTCTGTTCCAGACTGAGAACTCCTTGCTTCGATTGTGTAGGAGGAACTCAGTTTTTCTTTGGTTATTGGGATCAGTCACTCAGATTAACCTACAGATTAACACCCTCCTCCCCTTTTTCCTATTGGTTCAGTGGCAGAAGAAGCTCAAATTGTCCAGGTGGTTGACTTACCTTATAGTTTACTGGAATCATGTTTGTACTTCCTGGTAGAAGCATTCCTTCCTTGGGGACCAGAATCTCCAACAGAGGTCACAGTTGCTCATTACTGTACTTCCCTTACTCTGATACGAGTTCCTTGATTAGATAGGAGGCCTTGATGGTTGGATATGGCATTCTGTGAGTCTGTGGTTGATACAGTGCTGACAGAAGCACTGCAAGCAGGGAAGGCAAATCCATATCCAGCATATAAGTCTCTTTCTTCCTGTGAGCCTTGTCCTTCCAGACAAATTTCTTCTTCCTTCGTGAAAGAAGTTCAATGTAATCAATGAACCTGGTCCCCATGGTAGATGGTGCCATTTTAGGGACTCGGTGTTGGTCTCTGCTATTGGCAGATTTGACACTCATCAGTAGTTTTGACTTACTTAGTGGAAGTTCATGTTAATCCTGGTGTAGCCTCTGTCTCAGCTGCTGTGGCCACTTTGTTTATGAGCCTATTGAGCAAGGTGACTGGGGAAAGGGGCTAACATTATAGAGTTTCAAATTTTGTCCATCTATCATTGAAAGATTTCTCTATAGTGGATGTCTTTTGGTGGGTATTCGCACAGGACAAATTTCTCCACAGTCTGTGCCTGTTTGTATACCATTCATATATACTTCTGCGTCAGACTTCCTTGTCACCAATCTTTTAATCATGCTTCTTCCAAATCCCTGGTCATCCAAATCATTAAAAATTGTCCATAAATAAGTACAGATCCATATTTTTGGTTCTCTCTCACTCCATACGTCGTGGACAACCAGTTATACTGCTTGAAGTTCTGCCCATTAGGATTTTCCTTCAACCACTGTCCTTCACTGTCCTTCATTACCCTGTATGGGTCTGTAATTCTGCAGCTCTCCACCTTCAGGTGGTACCAGCATGTTGTACACATCATTCTGTAATCTGGGCTAGAGTTTTCTTCTTTAGTTAACTAGGTTGTAAGGAACATCCAGGAGGCAGGAGGCAATAGGCATGGATTGAGGGAAGTGAATCAATGCAAAAAGAGTTGGTGTCAAAGGAATCTGACCTACCTGCTCATGCAACTTTCTTACACCTTCTTGAACTCAGTTTCTTGTATTCCATTTCTGTCGGATGACAGGTTGCTGTTACGCATGCCCATGTTAAGTAGTTCAGACAATACTTAGTTCATGGTGAGAAGCTCAGGCCACGTGGTCACCTGATGTCCTATGGATAGATGTTCAGTTTCTACCAAGGTGTAGCAAGCCAGAAGCTGTTTCTCAAAAGAATAATTACCTGCAGAAGGTAGAGATTTGCTCCCAAGTCCTAGATATTTGCACTATGATTTTCCTGGGTCCTTGCCAGAGGCACCATATACTCATTAAATCCAGAATCTCTAGGAAGTACACTCATATCAATGAGATTGGCTCAAGTTAGTGGTATATTCCAGCCTCCCATGGTCTGGTACCCTTAGAATCATTCCCATATATGTTACCCAGGTTTCTTCAGATACATGTTAGCAAAGTTTACAGTTTTCTTGATAAGTTATTTCCTCTTGTATATACCTGTCATTCCAACCCTCCCCCCCCCCAAAGGTGCTAAGATTTGGCCATAGTTATGGGTGGCACAGGAAATGGTTGTGGTAGGTCTTGAAGAGATTGGGCATCACCTATGAAGGCATTTGTCTCAGATGACATTATTACAGGGTTTTCAAACTGAAGAAGGCTTTTCTCAGACACTGGAAAGCAGACTGCATCTGCTGGTAAGGGAGACTCAGTAATTTGGGAGTTCAGGATTATCTGTTTCATTAGGGTCCAGACACCAGATGTCTCTTTTCCAAGTTTCAGAATTCCACATTTTACAATTTCTTAACTTTCACATGAGAAATTTGGTGAGATTGTGAATTCAGCTGTTGTTTGTAGTTCAGCAAGCCACACAAATTATGTGTATGACTATCAGCCCTGGAGCTACACAAAATAAGAGCTTCATTTAGAGTGGTTGTAGAAGATTTGGTTCTCAGACTATGACTTGAATTGAGTTAAGGGACCTGAGCTTGTCATTTTCTTTTTGTAAGGTCTCAAGTGAAGCCAAAAGAATCCAGTCAGCACTGCAGCCCTCATAAGCATCATTACTGGCACAGTGGTCAAGTGTAGGAGCTACTTGGACTCCCATGGCATGTGCTTGACTTAACACTTCCTCATAATTGACAACAAGCAATAGCTTGATTTGTTGTAATGAAATCTGAAAAATTTGTCCCTGTGGTACTTAATACAGTCTATAACTCTGTCATGTAGTTTGTCATGTTACAGAACCCGGAAAATGAAATAGTCCAGAATTGCCAGGAAAAATAGGCTGGCTGTAATACCAGGTACCAGAGGCCTCTTAAACCTTTTCCATTGTTTCCCCCACGTTCCTCTTATTTACATTCTATTCCATCCCATTTTGTCAGTATTTTACTTTTGTGGTCTCTTCAAATGGAGACTTTCCTAAACATTGTGTTGAACTTTTAAAAGTTTTAAATATTCTTCTTGCCCATATAGTTGACTGAGCCTGTCCTCTAATATATTTTTCTCCCTTCATTTAGTCTTCATTTTGTTAATCCAAGGTCAGTTTTTATTTACCTCTGCTTTATTTTTACTGGTGAACGCTTCTGGCATTTGTTTCAGCTTTGAGGCCTTGCTTTAAGAGACAGAGTTCTTAATAATGCAGTTCTTAAAGAGGAACCCAAGGTAACTTTCTCTTAGTTCTGAAGCTTTCTGGTGTGTGTTTGATTTAATTAGCAGAATTCTTTTCTCTTCAAGCAACTAGATTTAGATGTAGGCTTTTTCCAAAATTCTGTTCTTAAGTTTGAGTCAGAAGTTAGAATGTATAGTCAGGCTCTCCCATTTGTAAACATCATGTCTTAGTAAATTGAAATGTCATTCAGGAAGTATAAAGGCCAAACAATCGTGTGATGACTTTACATCCAGAGATTCAAAGATTCAAGTATTTGTGTGGTTGCCATGAATTTACTTGAAGCATTCTTGTTTTTCTTCTTTCAATTCAGTTCAGTATAATTCAAACTAATTGAGAAGAATATAATCATAATTGTCTGATACAGCAAATATAGGAGGAGCATGGCTACCTTAGAAGTACAAGAGTCAACATTTAGATCACTGTGGGAATCTGTACCCCACCACAAACCCCATGGCAATTATGACGTTTCTGACCCATTGCCTATAAAAGTTATTTTTAAACATTTTTTAATCCAGAAAAAGTTGCATTACACTTTATTTTGGAAAAAATATACATCACAAAAATAGTTTGCAAAGAGAAACAGTGGTGAGTTTTAGTTGGCTTTTCATTTTATCTCTTTTATCAACCTACCGTATTTATAGTAGTGTCACTTTCTGTGGAATGGTGTATTTGCTGGAGTATTTGAGTACAGAAGCTGAAACATCAGCTTTTTATTTGGGGTTATACAATAGTAGGACTGTCTTGTTTTTATTCTGTAAAATCAACTGTGTAGATGAGTATTAATTGAAAATAATTTTTTGATACAATTAAATTAATGCAGAAGAGGGATCTAAGAAACCATTATTTCTGAAACAGAACTATCTTTGTTTTTTTTTTTAAATGTTTCTTTTCTTTTATTATTATTTTTTTTTAATTTGAGAGAGAGAGAGAGAGAATGAGAGATAGAGAGACAGAGGGAAGAGGGTCAGAGGGAGAAGCAGACTCCCTGACTAGCAGGGAGCCCGATGCGGGACTCGATCCCGGGACTCCAGGATCATGACCTGAGCCGAAGACAGTCGCTCAACCGACTGAGCCACCCAGGCGCTCGAAACAGAACTATCTTTGGGCAAGTCTGCGATCTCTTTGTATCTCAGCTTCCCAGTTGAGAAAATGGAGATAGTACCTGGCTGTAGTTTTAGTGGGGATTAATGAATTAAGAATATTGAGAGCACCATCTGGTACTTACAAAGCACTTTTAACTGTTAGCTGTTAGTATTATTTTCCTTCTCATTATTACACCTAAGAGGTGATTGTAATAATGGTTTAAATTTAAAGTTTGGCATTATTTAACTTTTTTTTGCCTTCTTTTCAGATGACCTGTATAGAAAAAGCAGGAACAGATGAGAAAATGCTTATGAAGGTCTTTCGCTGTTTAGGAAGTTGGTTTAACCTAGGAGTTTTGGACAGTAACTTCATGGCGAACAATAAGTTACTAGCACTCCTTTTCGAGGTTTTGGTAAGTAATGGCTTTGTTTATGAAAGTATTTTTACCACGTAGTCACAGTAGTAACTAACCTTCGGGGACATAGCAGTGTTTTCAGATTTCTGTACAGTGATTGGAAGGTGTATAGTAAGAAAGCAGCAATGTCTCTTCCTTGTTACCAAGTTACCAAATGAAGGTATTAATATTAATACTCAGGATAGAATGTAGTTAGGTTTAATAGGAAAGCAGTTTTATGTGTAGATCAATGATTTACATATTAAACAACAAGTAACAAAAAAACCAGTGGTCTCTTTTTTCTTGTTTTAAAAATATAATAATGGTCATTGGGTCTTTGAGACAGTTACAGATCAGAATATTATCTTTGTAGTTATGATAGTTTATTTAAGCATCAAGGTATGTATAGGGTGGATTTGAGGCTTTTGAGATTAATGGAATAAAAAGTAGTGTCTTTTTATGTACTTGTGCATGTTTTCCATAAACTTTGAAAATAGTAGTACCTAGTAATACATTATTTTGTCTTGGTAGATAGGAGTAAGTGAGTGCATAGAATAAGACTACTTTTTAGAACAAGAAACAGAGCAATGTCTCAAGCACATATCGAACAGGTCTTTGGAGATGGGAGTGATTTTGTTTCCTTTTCCTGGATAGTCTCTTTCCATGAAGTCATATTAGTATGGAAGCTCTGTGTGTACTGGTTAGTGCACTGTTATTTAGAAGATGGTAGCATGATAATGGGTTGATACCACTGTGAATTAAAGAAAAAGAAAGCACATTCTCCAAGGAGACATTTTTGGTGTTTCATTGTTGTTAGTGTATTTATGCTTCATTCTTGCATCAGGAGCTAAGACTCAGGAAAGTTAGGACACTAATAATTGTTTTGCTAGTCATTGTCTTTGTTGCCATGTCTATTGATGCCCTACCTCAGTAATGGTAATTTTGGTTCTCATCTCACTAAATTGTGTGAAGAATAGTCAGTATAAATAAATTAATCTCCCACTTTTGTTTAAAAATTTATGAATATGAGGGGCACCTTGGTGTGGTGGTGCATTCAGTTGAACGGCCAACTCTTGGTTTCAGCTCAGGTCGTGATCTCAGGGTCGTGAGATTGAGCCCTGCTTTGGGCTCTGTGCTCAGTGGGGTATCTGCTTGAGATTCTCTCTCTCCCTCTCCCTCTGCCCCCCCCCCCGCTCCCTCTCTCTGTCTGAAATAAATAAATAAAATTTATGAATACGATTGATTACATATGAAGGGAAGGCAGCTTAGAATACATATCAAACTCAAGACAGTGGTTACTTCTGGGAATTAAAATAGGGGTAAGGAACAAGCCAAGTAGTATGCCAGCATTATATTATCTTCTCCGCTGATCCAGTGTCAGGATCCCTCTGCCACTTAAAAGACGAGTGGTTTTAGAGTCAGAGTCAATATATTCTCATTCTTGCATTCATTCAGTGATTCAAAATCATGCCATATTTTAGTTTGCTTTGTGTTTGGACCACAACTTTATTACAGATATATAGCCTTTTCTCCCATAGTTTTTTTTTTTTAAAGCTTTTATAAATATGCTGGATATATATACAAAAGAATAAATTTGAACATTTATTTAACTTTTAAAACACAGTAATAATAATAAGTATTTTTGAATCCACCTCTCAACCTAAGAATAAGCTAATGAATAATTTACATCTATCTTTGTGTTCTTCCAGCCCTGCTTGTATTAACTCTTTCCCCGCCCTGGAGGTTCTAAATGTCCTTGTTTTTTATTATTCATAAAAGACTAATATGCCTTCACTAAATTTATCCACCCTCTCAACTGTACTCTTCTAAATAGAAACCCTAGAGGTCTCTTTGAACTCTACTTTAGTTCGTATCAATTGCTCTTTAGATCTACTTCCCAGATGTCGTTCTGGAGCTTTTCTTTATTGTGCTTCTGGATTGGATTGTTTTTTGAATCTCCTCAGATACCTTCCTCAGAAAGATATGTGGGAAGTAAATTTTGAGTTTTTGCTTTCCTGAGAAATATTTATATTTCGCTTTTATTCTTGATTGGTGGTTTAACTAGGTATAGAGTTCTAGATTCAGTATTCTTTTCCTTCAATATTTCCAAGGCCTTTCTTTCTTGTATACTGGCAGGCATCATTGCTGATGAGACGCTAAATAACTGATTTTTGCTCCTTTCAAAGTTACCTTCTCTCATTCCCAGAAGCTTTAGGATCCTCTGTTGAAATATGATGGTATTCTGAAATATGATGATGATGTATTAGGTAGGTATGGGTATTTGAGACTTGTTGGACCCTTTCATTTTATTTTTTATTTTTTTAAAGATTTTATTTATTTATTTGAGGGAAAGGGAGTGTGTGCCAGTGCGGGGGAGGAGCAGACGGGGAGGGAGTGGGAAAGAATCGCAGGCAGACTCAGCGCTAAGTGTGGAACCCAACGTGGGGCTCAGTCTCACAAGTCATGAGATCATGACCAGAGCTGAAACCGAGAGTCAGGCTCTTAACCAACTGAGCCACCCAGACGCCCCAGACCCTTTCATTTTAAATAGTTCTTGAATATCAGAAAAAGGATGGAAAAGATTTTCACAGACTAAAACAGGGTAGGGAACACATGGCATTACATTTGGAGAGGTGGTATGGAAAAAAAAAAACATGGAATTTTAGAAGTCATGTGACTGTGATTGAGGTACAAAAAGGCTGATTTGTTTGGCATATAGGGAAATAGAAATAAGACAGGGAAGATTGATGAATATTGCCTGGTTGAAGGCCATGACTGTTAGGCTGTTATATATTTAAAGTACATGTTCAGAAATGGGCTATAATTGTTTTGCGAGTACTTGAATTACAGCTTAATGATCATAACATCTTCCCTATTCCTGCCATCTCCCAGCAACAGGATAAGACCTCATCCAACCTACACGAAGCTGCTTCGGATTGTGTATGCTCAGCTCTCTATGCCATTGAGAATGTGGAGACTAACTTGCCATTAGCCATGCAGCTTTTTCAAGGAGTCCTAACATTGGAGACTGCTTATCATATGGCTGTGGCACGTGAAGATTTAGACAAGTGAGTGATTATTTAAGGCAGTAGCCCCAGATTCCATCCTTCGTGATTTTTTTAAGACCCTGGGTAAATATAGACACCACAGCCTAAAGATGCTCTGTTATTCTCGAATGAACCTAGAGTGGCAAATTGGATGCAGAGGGAGAGGTTGGAATCATGGAAAGTAGTAATTTTTTCCACTCACAAAGGATAAGGCTCTAAGAATTAGGAATGAACTTTGGAGTATCAAGTGTGATTTGATAAGGGTTTTATTCAAATGTTTTAGTAATTGAGAATTTGAACTGACTTATGAGTGTTTTGCTTATATGTATAAAAACATATGATAAGGAAAGGTGGCTTTTATGGAGATTTTGATACAGCATAGCTAATAATCACTACATGTCCCTTAGGCCAAGGATCCTTTTACTTAATTAACTATGTCTGTGAGTATGTACATATAATATACAGATTTCTGACTTGGTGCTCTCATTACTCTTTCATTTGCAGAGTTCTGAATTACTGCCGTATTTTCACTGAACTATGTGAAACTTTTCTTGAAAAAATTGTTTGTACTCCAGGCCAAGGTCTTGGCGACCTACGAACTCTGGAACTGCTGCTTATTTGTGCAGGACATCCTCAATATGAGGTAATGTTTGTATTATGCTAAACCCATTTTCTCCAGGTTATTTGTTGCATATTACCTATATTCCATTGCCACCCATCTAGCTTTTTATTTGTGGGAAACTATAGTCTTATTTTTGATTAGCGTGATGTGGTGGTTTCCTCTGTTAGAGTTTTTCTTTTAAATTATATTTGGGTTTCTGCTTTGAATCCTTTTCAATTTTCTTACCCGGTTAGCTGGGCTGACTGCTGTAGGCACCTCAGGGAACCCATTAGGAAGAAAGCTTACTACCTTTTAACTGAGCCCCCTCTGTAGGTCCAGTTATTCTTTTTAGAGCTTTACAGCTAAAAACAAAACAAAACCACATAAACAAAATCTTAACTGTATAAGTCTTAACATCCAAAATTTTTTCTCCAAATGGTGAGTGGGAATGAGAAAGGGATTGAAAGGATTTAAAAGTCTACTCCATTCCAAAATCTCTACAACACCCTGCCTCTTAAAAAAGTTGGCTAGATTTTTTTAAATCTTGTTTATTCAAGAAGTTTTACCTCCTCTTAATAGTTATAGGAAGTAAGAAAGAACTCCCAAATTGGGTATTGTTTTAAATAGGTCTATTTTAGATCCTTGATGGGAAAAGGATGGTAGGGCCCCTCTAAAGGAGGAGCACGGCTCTGTGATTCTCATCTCTTTTTCTCTTATTCATTAAAAAAAAAAATGACTTGATCTCATGAGGATATCTAGATTTGGGTGAAACACAAAACATTTATGGGAGTAAGTGTAGCACTATTTGATAATTATCATTCCTTTAAATAGTGCCATAAGTAAGATAAGCTGTGGATAAAGTCCCAGACTTTTTCTTCTCTTTCAGTCCCACTCAGAAAAGTAGGTGAGTAAAAATGACACAAGGTTGGTATGTTCAGGGATTTGCAGATCGTTTGTCTGTCAAGAGGTGGGGTTTTTTTCTTTTTCTTTTTTTCTTTTTTTAAGATTTTATCTCAGAGCGTGAGCACAAGCATGAGCGGGGGAGGGGCAAAGGGAGAACCAGATACCCTGCTGAGCAGGGAGCCCGATGTGGGGCCCTATCTCAGGACCCTGGGATCAGGACCTGAGCCGAAGTCAGACGCTTAACTGACTGAGCCACACAGATGCCCCTGTCAAGAGGTATTTTAATCTCAAAACATGAAATGATTTTAGATTTGAGAAAAAATATTTAAAAGAGACTTCCATTTCTGTGTCTATTTCTCTAAATTCAGAATCCATTATACTGTTGGAGAGTTACCAGCTAAAGAGGGACTGTACACCCAGTTACCGTAAATGGATTTTGGGGCCTACCATGGGAAGCTAGTTTGGGAGGATAGTAATAAATCTGCTAGAGAACAGGTGGCTTCTTAACTGGCTCTACTCATATTATTTTAGATTATATTTTCTTTCCTATATGGTTCTAGTAATAAAACTGTCTTTGTATTCCATTCCTTTTCTGATTCAAATAAACCTTTTCTTTTTCTTTTAATTTGACAGGTAGTAGAAATTTCCTTTAACTTTTGGTACCGACTCGGGGAGCATTTGTACAAAACTAATGATGAAGTTATTCATGGAATCTTCAAAGCTTACATTCAGAGGCTGCTTCATGCCTTGGCTCGACACTGCCAGCTAGAACCAGACCATGTAAGTTCCCTTCTCCACTTCTGCAGATCTTAATTTCCTACTCTTTTCAGTGCTAATTTGAAAATGAACTAAAAAGGTAATAAAGCTAATGGAATCTACAGGTTTTCTGTCACTCTGTAGCATACACTAAAGAAATCAATACCAGTGTAATGAAGAGTGAGTATAAGGCTTATATAGAAAGAAATAAGTTCTGCTGAGCCAGTAATTCTTCTCTTAGAAATTTACCTTAAATAATTCTGCTGAAGAAAAAAAAATGGCTATTTTATATATAAAGCATTATCTGTAAAGTAAAAAAAAAATGATAAACTCATGTACAACAGTATAAGGAGAGTTACGTAAATTATGATGTTGCAGCTTGATGGACCATTATGCAAAATAATGACTTTTGAAATAGCAGTAATTGGTTTGCTAAATGAAAAAATCAGAATGTAAAATTTTATGTGCTGCTGGGCGCCTGGGTGGCTCAGTTGGTTAAGCGACTGCCTTCGGCTCAGGTCATGATCCTGGAGTCCCGGGATCGAGTCCCACATCGGGCTCCCTGCTCAGCAGGGAGTCTGCTTCTCCCTCTGACCCTCTCCCCTCTCATGCTCTCTCTCTATCTCATTCTCTCTCTCAAATAAATAAATAAAATCTTTAAAAAAAATTTATGTGCTGTATTTTTAATGGTATAACATGTAGTTGGATTAAAACTAACACAAAAGAAGTATTTGTGTGAGGTTGTGGTGAATTACATATGATTTCCTTCTCCATACACATACAGTACACATTTTTCTTTATACTGATTTTATAATTTATAAGAAAATATAGAAATAATCTACTTGCTTAGAAGAATATATACTAGAAATATTATAAAATAGCCTAATTGGAAAACTCTTTAACTTCCATTCTTTGCTTAGTCTCTTAAATCTTACAGCATTTATTTCATCCTTTTGATTGTTGGTTAGTTGGTTTAATTCCTCTCCTTTAACCCAGGACTTGAAGAGAGTTTTTTCTCATTGCTCACAATTAGCTCTGATGTGAAAACTGTAATTGTCTTTGTTCTCTTCATTTTAATGTTAACATTGTTGAGTCATGGTATTTTGCACCTTCAAAGAATCTTAGTGATGATCTAGTCTAGTGGTTTTCAACCTTTATTTTTTGTTGTTCAACTGAGGAATTCTATCTTCAACTACATCTTCCATGGAAGCCTAATATGTAAATAAAAGCAGGGCTTCTGGCTTCAGTTGGCTCTACTTGCTTGATCCCGTTCTTCCTTTTGCTAGTTCCCTGGCACCATTTCCCTTGCAGCAATTCCTTATACTTGTGGATATATAGTGCTTTATAATGTGTGGAGTGCTTTATAATTCCTTACCTCAAGATAGCCATCATTTCCCCCTCATTCTCTGACTTTAATTTCTTCATCTTAAAGCAAGGAGGTTGGACTAGATCAGCAATTCTCAATAGGATTTTCCACATAGTCATGGATAAAGCTTGGACTTTATCAGCTTTTCACATCAGCTTTTTCCACATAGTCATGGATAAAGCTTCTTATACATGCCCTTAACCATCTCCCAATTGGAAGCATGAAATATGAATGATCTCTATGTTTTTTAATGAAAATTTTCAAATATTTGGCAAAGGTAAAAATTTTATAGTGAATGTCTATATACCTACTACCTGAATTCTACCATTAATATTTTACTATACTTGTTTTATGT
Source organism: Callorhinus ursinus (assembly GCF_003265705.2). NCBI lineage: Eukaryota > Metazoa > Chordata > Mammalia > Carnivora > Otariidae > Callorhinus > Callorhinus ursinus. The sequence continues at coordinate 68,369,688 of NW_027397074.1, read as the reverse complement.
TTTATTATATATCTGTCTACCTATATAAAATTCTTTTTAAAGTCTAAAATTCTATCTTGGGGGCACCTGGGTGGCTCAGTTGGTTAAGCGGCTGCCTTCGGCTCAGGTCATGATCTCAGGGTCCTGGGATCGAGCCCCACATCAGGCTCCCTGCTCCGCGGGGAGCCTGCTTCTCCCTCTCCCACTCCCCTGCTTGTGTTCCCTCTCTCTCTGTGTCTCTCTCTGTCAAATAAATAAATAAAATCTTTAAAAAAAATAAAAAAGAAAAAGAAATAAAATTCTGTTCTGCATCTAGCTGTTGACATAATGACTGATTCTGGTAAATCTTGAACCATGAAGCTTCAGGGGCTTATTCAGTACTAAAAATAAGATTAACTTATAAACTCTTTTTTTTTTTTTTAAAGATTTTATTTATTTGAGAGAGAATGAGAGAGAGCACATGAGAGGGGGAAAGTCAGAGGGAGAAGCAGACTACCTGCTTAGCAAGGAGCCTGATGCGGGACTCGATCCTGGGACTCCAGGATCATGACCTGAGCCAAAGGCAGTCGCTTAACTAACTGAGCCACCCAGGCGCCCTAGCTTGTAAACTCTTAAATTACCACCTCTTCCAGGTCACTTCCCACCCCGACCACTCAAATTTTTCAACAACAGAGCAAGGTGTGGCTTGGAAAAAGGGGTAAAAGGAAGAACGGTTTCTCATAGTAAAGGTAGAGGATAGGTTGTATTGACTTTACATACCTAAAAGTTTAGGAGACCCTATATAGTAAAATATCCCTTGATTTAGGCAACTTATCTCTTGTTCACTGGGACTAAACTGCTTAATGGCTTTTTCTTTATTGATTTTATAGAGGTCAGTGAAAGCCTTAGTGATAAGTTTAAAAGAAATGTTCTCTGACTTGAAATTTCAGGAGGGGGTTCCTGAGGAGACTGATGACTTTGGAGAGTTTCGGATGAGGGTATCAGATCTGGTGAAAGACTTGATTTTCTTGATTGGGTCTATGGAGTGTTTTGCTCAGGTAAGTCCATTTGGAGATTCTTACTGGTTTTACTGATCACTTGAGTTGTGTTCTCTTCTGTGTCTTCTGTAAATGTTCCACCTTTTTCTTAAATTTTAATGGCTAAATGGGACAGTAGATATGCGGGTGCCTAGCACACTGCCTGGCATATAGTAGCTTTGTTTGTTTAGTATCTTAACAAGCCAATTGCAGTCTGTGGATGGTTCAGTTATGGTTTACTCTTATTATTCTTGCTGTTGAAAGCTGTTCTACTTGTCCAGTCGGAATGGAAAATCATAGATAAACCTTAAGGATCCAAGGTATTTATAGGGAACTTGGACCTAGCCAGGAAAAAATAGGCAAGTTTTTCTGCTTTATTAATTATGTGCCAAATCCTGGCAACTCTTTTAGTTATTTGGCATTTCCTTTATCCACACTTATGGTTAGATTCGTGTGCAGTTTCATCCCAGAGGTGACTATACTAGAGTAGAAGTCATAGTCCTATGATTTTCCTGACAGTGAGTAACATTTTACCTCCTAAGGTAGCAATCATCACCATTCCACATCCCTTAACATTAGCATAATTTCAGGCAGTTTTCATATTGCTGGATCATGCTCTAAGCTCTGAAATACTAGTTTTGATACTTTATCAGCAATAGTGAACTAACCTTTATTTTTTTGGTAACCCAGCCATTTTGTATATTTGGGGGCATAATCTGATTTAGAAAGTGTTAATAAAATTAAACCTATTTTTCTTTATTTTAAGCAAAGTGTATTTATTGATCTAATTACAAAGGGTTGGAGATTCCTAGAAAGCAGATTCAGTGAGATCACCAGATCATAAGCAGATGACCTGTGTTCACATTTCAGCTCTTCTGTCATTCGCTATGTGGCTTTGAGCAAGTTACTTGTTCAGATCTCAGTTTACAAATTTACTTAAATTGTTAGTGTTGTCCAAGATGTATTCTGTGGAACACCAGTCCTATGAGATGTTCTTGTGGGGAGGGGAATCCTCAATTAAAATTGGGAAATGACTTAAACAGTATATCAAAGGCTCGATGAAGTCCTACAACAAGAGAATATTTAATTTTATCTTACTTAGTAGTGTTTGTTATTTGACTACAGAAACCTTATTTAAACTCAGTCTCAATCAGATGGATATACCCTGGGAAATTTTTGGACTAGAACATCTCTGAGTATTCTGCTTGGTCTCCTTTTTTCCTCCCCTTGCTTGGATATGGTATTCTAAATAGCTACTTTTTAAGAATTTAAACGACTAGTGTTGATGCGGATAAGTCTTTTAAACAATAGAAATGTAAAATCAATACATATATAAGAAATTTACATTGTATCTCAATTTTAAGTGTATTTATGTATTTATCAGTTATTACAGAGATCAGGAAAAGACATTCATGTAATATGTTTTGCTTTTCCATAATACTCATTTTGTGGGGGCAGATGATAATCTTGATATACTCTTGGGGAATCTAACTGGGTTTATTTCAGATATTAAAATAGCAGTTACTTGTAGTTAGTGAAGATGTGAAAAATGAAATAATATTCTCCCCTGGCTCAGAGATGATTAATTTAGAAACAAGGGGCTGGATTTATTTTAACTAACAGGATTTTTTGTTTTGTTTGTTTTGGAATTCTATTCTGTTTTCCTTTTAATGGATCCATAATCCACCTCTTCTTCTCTAGTTATATTCTACTCTGAAAGAAGGCAACCCACCCTGGGAGGTGACAGAAGCGGTTCTCTTTATCATGGCTGCTATAGCAAAGAGTGTTGATCCGTGAGTGTCTAATAAGTCTTTTGCTGGGAACTCTAAATATCAAAGGAAGGAAAATTACACCATTTTTCTCATATGGTATATGTTTGGAAACTCAGAACTTCTTTTATAATGCTGCCTAGTCTTCTGACTTCTAGAATCTATTCCAGAGTAGCGTGCATTGCTGATATTCATGTTTTAACCACATATCTTAGAGTTAAAATTATTTTGTTCTTGATGCTAGGAAGATAATGCTGATTTATTTTTCCAGCTGAGGCTCCCTTGTGAAAGTTGATACAATAAAAAATTTTGTTAGGCTGTTAAATTGTTGGTACTTCCTTAAAAGCAGTTGAATAGACACTAATTAGCTCTCATCTGCTTTTGGACCTTGGGTAAGTTCTCCTACAAATATTTCATTATATTGTTCTCCTTTTTGTCTGCCTTAGAGAATCATTTCTGAGTTTCAGAAAGGCAAGACAGGCACCATTTCACCTTAAAAGAGTAGCAAAATCTAAGGGGCAATTATTTTTGTTACTGTCATGGGAAATTTTTAATTTATTAGAATTTGATTTCTAATTGAGTAGCATAGAAATTCTATTTATTATTTTAACATGAATTTCTAAAAACAAAATTTGTGCTGTGAGTTTATAAATTGATGCTAATGTCCATTAAGTTTTCTTGTATTGTGATCAGATAACCTGCAACTGAGCTCTATCCCAAGCCTTGGTTGAAGAGATGGTTAAGGCATGTATTCATGAAAAGTATAGTGCTTCTTACTTAGCTGCTTACTTAGGGTTTAGTCAGTGAAATCTTACGTTGTTTCTAATCCAGTAAATATTCAAGGAGAATAGAGTAGGTTTGTTTTTCTCTATTAAGATGTACTGGTCCTGAATTACATACCATACTGTTGCTCTTAAATTCGTTTTGCTATCTTTTGGAACCTTCAGTGATAGTCTGAAGATTATTAAAATCACTTCTATTCTAACTGATATGTGCTGATGTGAAAAAGGATGGGTAGAGAGTCTCAAAAATTAGCTTAGTGCTCCCAGGAAACATAAGGCATGAACGAGAGAAGATTTTATATTGTTTTTTGTTTATCCACATTTGAGGCCAACTGCATGATTATAATTTTTTAGTGTATATAAAGGACTTAGACTTAGTTTATCAGCATGGAGTGGTTTTGCTCTTATCCAGGACACTATTTGGATTTTAAACATCTTTTGTTTCTGGATTATATCCTACCACAATGGGGGCATAAAGAATTTCAGCCAATATTCTTGGGGAGTGGAAAAAAGACAAGGAAAGGGAAAAAAATTCTTGGAGCCATGGAGAGTATTTGGTTAACTTTAATTTTCCCTCATGTTCCAAGTCAGGGCACCTTTACTATTCCTGCAGCTTGTATTCTTATTCCTTTAGTTAGTGAGCTGGCCCACCCATACTTACCTGGTCTTAAAACTTCCAGTATCCAGCTATCAGAAATCTTTTGGAGAAGAACTAATACCAAGTGGTCTGTGAGAATTATTCATTCATTTAGCCATTCAGCAATATTTATTGAGTGCCCACTATGTGCCAGGCACTGTTCTAGGTACTGCAGATATAAGAATAACTAAAACAGATTCTTTAAAAGAAGACATTCATCCACAGTAAATGCCTGCCTCTCCAATTTGAAGAACGTTATTTGATAGCAGGATGTATCTTTAGATACTTTATTGGCATTTAGAAGATTAAGGAGCAGTATGCTTCTCTGAAACAGTATCTTCCTATTTCTGTCTTTTTGCCTTAAAAAATTTTCATACCAGATGTTAAGGACTTTCATCCGAATGGTTATGTGTTTAGAAAAAAGCAATGATTTGTCTTTTTGCGGCCTGTTATTAGACCAGAATCTAACCTCTGAAATCAGTAACTGTGAGTACTTGCCTTTTGTACTCAGGGAGAACAATCCAACACTTGTGGAGGTCTTAGAAGGAGTTGTCCGTCTTCCAGAGACTGTACATACAGCTGTGCGATACACCAGCATTGAATTGGTTGGAGAGATGAGCGAAGTGGTTGATCGGAATCCTCAGTTTCTTGGTATGTGTGAACTCACTCCTCTGCAGCTGCTGAGAGTGATTTTTCTGATTTTGTTCTTTTGCTCTTGTTCACTTGTTCTCTATTTTTATTGGTAGGTAGACTATTGCTAGACACTGAGAGTAAATACTGTATTATGAGTTATTGCTTAGTTGACACAACATTTATAAACTGATCATCCTTTGAAGAAGGGATCTTTGAAAGATTAGATCTCTAGATAGGGAAACAGTTTGCTTCTAGTAGTCTGCTTTGGCATGAACATTGCTTTTAGTCTTTGGCACATGCTTGAGCTAATCAGAGTCCCTGTAGTTCTAACTTAGATGCTATTAATAGGCTAAAGCAAAGGAAAGGTTTTTTTCAGTGCTAAATACATGCTCCTTTTAAAAACCAAGAATTATCATTGGAAACAAAATAACTACAAATTAAAGTTAAGAATTTTGACTTACATAACCTTTGGATGCCCTTATTGGCTTGAAAAAATAAAGATTATACAGAGTAACTTTAGAATCACAAGTAAAGGTAGAAATCATTTATTTTATCCCTCTCATTTTGCAGATAAACAAATCCAAAGAGACTAAATAATTTATCTAGGGTAGTATATATTAAGCCCCCCTAATAGTCAGGAGTGATATGTTCTGAGAATTTTAAGAACCCCCCCAAACTCGTGAATATCATTAATTATATATTAAGTTTGATGTATTTCCTATGCTTATATTATTATCTTTTTTTTAAATTCCAGTATAGTTAACGTAGAGTGTTATATTAGTTTCAGGTGTACAATATAGTGATTCAACAGTTCTGTGCATTACTCGGTGCTCATCAAGATAAGTGTGCTCTTAATCCCCTTCACCTATTTCACCCATCCCCCCCCACCCCACCTCTGGTAACCATCCATTTGCTCTCTGTAGTTAAGAGTCTGTTTCTTGGTTGTCTCTTTTCTCCTTTGTTTGTTTTGTTTCTTAAATTCCACATATGAGTGAAATCATGTGGTATTTCTCTTTCTCTGATTTATTTCACTTAGCATTATATTCTCTAGATCCATCCATGTTGTTGCAGATGGCAAGATTTCATTCTTTTTTTATGGCTGAGTAATATTCCGATGTGTGAGTGTGCACGCATGTGTGTTTATACCCCTTCTTTATCCATGCATCTTTCAGTGGACACTTGGGTTGCTTCCATAATTTGGCTGTTGTAAATAATGCTGCATTAAACATAGGGGTGCATGCATCTTTTTGAATTAGTGTTTTCATATTCTTTGAGTAAATACCCAATAGTGAAATTACTGGATTATACATTTATTACCACCTTTCAGCTTGATTTTATTTTACATGTGATCTTTTTTATTGTTTGAAACTCTTGCTTAAAAAGTGATGTTTCTTTTTTCTTATTTCTGTATATAGAGCGTATGATAGACATGCTCACATTATAGCTGAGATACTTTCAACATACCATTTAAAGATTTTTCTCAAAATACCTATTTTCTAGGGGCACCTGGGTGGCTCACTTGTTAAGCATCTGCCTTCGGCTCACGTCATGATCCCAGGGTCCTGGGATCAAGCCCCACATTAGGCTCCTTGCTCAGCGGGAAGCCTGCTTCTCCCTCTCCCACTCCCCCTGCTTGTGTTCCCTCTCTCGCTGTGTCTCTCTCTGTCAAATAAATAAATAAAATCTTAAAAAAAAAAACAACGATTTTCTGATTCTTAGATTCTTCACTTCTATTATCTGTCTCAACATTTGACTTTCTTCTCTGAATGGTTTTCCACAAGAAACTAAAGTGGGTTTATTTGTTAAGCCTATCATTCAGTACCACCATGCAGTATCTCATTTAAATGTGTGCCTCAGCAATAAGACAAATTGCTGCATGTTTGTACTTACTTTAGAATAGTTAAAACAATGCATTCCATTTGAGAACACAGAAGCCTGCAGTATTATAGTTCCCTATACTGTATACTTAGTTCTTCTGATTCCTAGGCTTAAAAGTTTTAGGCTTCTTTTGTGGAGGGAGCCAGGGGTTCATTCTGGTTGGTGTATCATATCGGTCATTAGACTAGAAATGGAGATAACATTTTAATGTGCTTTATGACATTCTTTTGATTCCTTCTTTTATGGTTTGGTATGAGGTTACTCTGACATACTTATAAAGTGCTCTTTTAATCATAAGTGATTTTTCCATAGAAAATCATTCTGATTTTTATAAAGTAGGGTAAAAGACAAGTAGAATGTGCTTTATAGAAATTCACCAGTTTGATCAGTTTCTTTGGAACACTTACATTTGCTACAAAGTAGAACATTTACTAAAGCTCAATCTGCCTGTTTTTAAGGCCTTTTCTGACTATAAAGAAGTAAGTATAAAAGTGTCCACTTTAGATAACTGTCATTGTCCTGATTAACATAGGCTGTTTTTACATTGTGACTCATCTCTGAGTATAAATAATGGTAGCTCTCTGAGCTTTATATTCTTTCTTATATTACCTTATTCTTAATACTTGGATGGTCTTATCCACCACTGGTTTTCAAACCGTGCTGTGTGAAGGCCTAGCCATGAGGAAAGAAATAGAAGGTGAATAGATAGGACCCAGGGCTCCCTGACACTATGTCAGTGAGATCAGCTCCTTTTTTTATGTTTTATATATTGGAGTTTGAACACATTTCATTTTTTTAAATAGTTCTCTTGCTTAAAAACGGGGGGGTGGGGGCAGGGATATAAACCTCTGTTCTAAGAAACTAGAAGTTTTCCTTGAGTTTCAGAAATGTAATCTCTACTGTGTGGTTTCTCTCCTTAGACCCTGTGTTGGGCTATTTGATGAAGGGCCTGTGTGAAAAGCCTCTGGCTTCTGCTGCAGCCAAAGCCATTCATAACATTTGTTCTGTCTGCCGAGACCACATGGCTCAGCACTTTAATGGACTCCTGGAGATTGCCCGTTCCCTTGATTCCTTCATGTTGTCTCCAGAAGCTGCTGTGGGCTTGCTAAAAGGTATTTACTCCAGATGTTAACCAGTAACATCTCTAAGCCACTTCTGGAGGGTTATCTTATACTAGTCATATCCCAGTTTTTCAGTTGCAGTATGCTTAGTGATGGAGAAAGTTGGCTGTTCCAGTCAGGGGAAGGTGTTGATTATATATACATGCATTCTTTTCTTAGAATATTTTAAGGCCATATAACTAATTCAAACTGCTTACAGTGTGTATAGCACAGACCTAAATTTTGGGGTGGCGATGACACATTTGAACTAAACATAGTTCCTTTTTGAGTTGGGGAAAGAATAAAAAGGGAGACCAGATAGCATTGCCGTACCAAAGTGGTAGGTGGAAATTTAAAAGGTAGTGTGTGTGGATCAGTCCTATCAGTAGAAACTTGGTCTCTTAGTGGTCTTTAACCATTATGGATCAACTTTACTCTCAGTGATTTCCTATCCAGAGACAAGCAGCCAAAGTGGTGATGAAGTTCAGAGTAAGAAGAACTAGAGATATTAAGGCTAGGAAAAAAGAAGAGACTTTAAGTATGATGGCTATTTTTAAATACTTGAAAGATTATCCTATAAAAGAGGGAACAGATTTATGAGTAGTAGTCAGTTGTTGACATGTACTGGCTTTTAGAAAGAAAACACTTTCTAACTAAACTCTGAAAACAGATTGGGGCACCCTGTGAGGTAGTGAAATCCTTACAGCTTGTAGTTAGAGGGGATTGAGAATATATCAAAAGATTGGGTAATATAACCTGTGTGGCATCATTTAAGCCTCTGTGAATAGCAAACAAGTAATCTTGGCTAGATTGGGTGACCTTGTGTGGGAACTAACTGATCTTTCGTATATCTATGGCCAAGTTCCTTTCCAGTCAGTGTATCTGCATTTTCCAAGACAGATTTTCTTTTTGTAGCGTGGGTTTTTGTTGTTTCCATTCATAGGCATAGATAATAAAGCATTGAACCAGAGTCAAATATTCTTACTACTTACTTACTGCTAGTGGTTATTTCTGCCATCTCGTAATTTTCTAGTGAAATTTAACCTTGATACTGAAGTGACGTCTAACCTGTATGTTGTAGGATGTGGCATCTCAGTCATCAGTGATATCTTCTTAATAAAGAAAACTTTTTATTTTTAGATTTTTTTAAAGATGTAATTATGGGGTGCCTGAGTGGCTCAGTTGGTTAAGCGTCTGCTTTTGGCTCAGGTCATGATCCCAGGGTTCTGGGATTGAGCCCTGCATCAGGCTCCCTACTCAGCAGAGAACCTGCTTCTCCCTTTTCCTCTGTCTCCTGCCTGTGCTCTCTCTTTCACGCCTCTCTCTATATACGTCAAATAAATAAAATCTTAAAAAAAAAAAAAAAAAGATGTATTTTGAGAGAGAGGGAGAGGGGCAGAGGGAGAGAGAATCCTAGCTGAATGGGGAGCCCGACTTGGGGCTCCATCCCACAACCCTGAGATCATGACCTGAGCCAAAATCAAGAGTCAGCCTCTTAACCAACTGAGCCACCCAGGTGCCCCATAAATACATCTTAAAAAAAAAAAAAATTAAAAAAATAAAAAGTTTTAATAACATTCTTTTCTGTGGGAATGAATTAAAAGGAAAAAGCATATTTAAGTTAGAGTCCCCTCTCCAGTTTTAAATAAGTCTAACTCACCCATGGCTTATAGACTACCAGGAAAAATCATTTAGTTTTTTCATTCACATTTGGACTTATGGATTGATTATTATTCCTTGGAATGAAATTTTGGAAGAGAGAAAAATCAGTCATGGAGTTTGTGTTTTGTTTTGTTTTTACCTTGGAAAACACCTAGACTAAATTTGGCTCTGGGGGAGATGGTTCAGCTTTTATGGGGATTATGACAAGAAGAAGGCTGAATGAGAAGGGTCTGGGCCTTCTATTCCCACTTTAGCTACTTTTTTAATAAATGTATTTTATTGGAGTTCCAAGTTAAGATTTTATTTAATAAAAGAAGGGGTCGGTAGGCTTTTGCAACTATTTAAAAAATGAAAGAAAGGCAAACTAACTTATTCTTCTGTTCAAAGCACTCAAAATTTTACAGATGAAGAAACTGAGGCCCAGAGATAATACCTTACCTAGCTCATAGATTCTGTGATGCTGTAACTAGAATCAGATCTCTAATTTCAGCCCATTCTTACAAAAAAAATTGTCTGTTTCTCACACTTCTCTGATGATAAGAATTGCTTACAGTACTTATCAAAAATAAAGGCTGTCCTTGACATGCTAGATCAGAACCTCTGGGAAGTTTGAGAACCATTGTACTGTGCTATATAAAAATAGCTTTGGCATTGGCTTTGTGAAGGAGATTTTTTTTTAAGTATTTGAAGAATTGGAAGGGGAGATGTATTTAAACATCTTTAAACCCATAGTCTGCTGAGGAGAAAGAATTTAATATTAACTTCAGTTATAAATGTTAGTGTGAAGGTCACTTTGTTGTCTAAGCCAAATAAAGAGAAACCGACCTAAATAACAAGATACTATAACTGAAAAAGCAGTGTTGATCTTTTTAAAAGAATGAAACCAGCCGGCTTCTTCTGTTAGTCAAATGATGGAGACCAATGAATTACCTCAGTTCAGCTTTTATTTTGTTTTGTTTGTATTTTTCTTTGTCTTGCAGGGACAGCACTTGTCCTAGCCAGGTTACCTTTGGATAAGATTACTGAATGCCTTAGTGAACTATGTTCTGTTCAGGTTATGGCATTGAAAAAGGTGAGTCCAATTTAAAAAGGGGTTTAGTACATGTATATGATGTTTACATGTTAGGAAGGAAAAGACAGAATTTACAGGTGATCTTTTATCTACCTAGACAAGCCAAAAGAATGAACTAGAAAGTTATTAAAATTAATAAGTCTGTCAAGGGAGCTGCATACATGGAATAAGTATTCTAAAACCAGTAAGATTTTCACTATCAGTAATACAATTTAGAAGATATAATGGGGAAAATACCATTCAAGTTAGGAACCAAAACCATAACGTACCATGTTTCCTTCAAGAATATTGTAAAGTTGTCAACTCTTCTCAAGTTACATTTATAGTGCAATAATAGAATTTGACATAATGACTCTGAAGTTTATCTCTAATGATATGCTGGTAGAAACATTTAAGAAATTTTAGGAGCGAATAAGAAGTAACTTGCTTTATCTCTTAAAATTTATTATGAAGCCTTAGTCATTTTAAAGTGTTGTAATAAAAAAAAAGCAAAAAAAAAGTGTTGTAAAAGAAAGTGAAATAAAGATATAGATTATATAATAATGTTACATATGATCTATATTATATAATGTCTATAATGTCTTGGTCATTATAAAAGTAAATGGGAAAAAAATTAAATAATACTGTTTTCTACTCCACAGTGATCATGTAGTGAAATGTAGTAATATGCAGTCTTGGCTATGATGCAGTAAGGTGAAGGAAAGGAATTTGACAATATGAATTTAAAAGTTTGCACTATTTGAGTTTGCACCACCCTAGAAGGAAATAAGCAGAGATTGAGAGGGAAGTTGATGTAAGGGTGTATGTTGCAGTGCTTGCAGTAGGTATGTATGTGTAACCACAGGGTATTGATGCCTCTCTGTCTCTTCAGCTGTTGTCTCAGGAGCCCAGCAATGGTATATCCTCAGATCCCACTGTGTTCTTAGATCGCCTTGCAGTAATATTTAGGTAAGAAGGGAGACTGGTTCCCTGCCTTGGGTTAATGCTCAAATAAGACCATTGTGTATTGAAGAAAGCAAGTGTTGTTTTCCTAAACTTCAGGTACCGCCTATAATCTCTTCTCTGAGGAGACTGATAAGCCCATTACCCGAAATTTTGGTGCAAAGACAAATTCTAAGAATATGTTCTTGGCAGACCTCTGTCAAAAGATCCTCTAAAATGAAATTAAAATTTTTGGTCTCTAGATTGGTGATTATCAGACTTTAACATGCACCACAGCCATCTGGAGGGCTTATCAAAACAAATTGCTGGGTCCCATCCCCAGAGTGTCTGATTCAGTTGAATTTTGGGTAGGACCCAAGAATTTACGTTTCTTTTTTTTTTTTTTTTTAAGATTTTATTTACTTGAGAGAGAGAAAGAGAGAGAGAGCACATGAGAGGGGATAGGGTCAGAGAGAGAAGCAGACTCCCTGCTGAGCAGGGAGCCCGATGCGGGACTCGATCCCGGGACTCCAGCATCACGACCTGAGCCGAAGGCAGTCGCTTAACCAACTGAGCCACCCAGGCGCCCCAGAATTTACATTTCTAATAAGTTCCCAGGTGATGCTGTTGCTGCTGCGTGCTATTCCAAGGACCACACTTTCAGAGCTATTGCTGTGTTTTATAGGGGTGCAAAAAAATCATGAAGCCTTTTCATTGATCAGGTGAAATTAATCCTTCTTTGAAGGATCTTTCTTTGAAGTCAAGAGGAGCCTAATGATTAAAAAAAGCACTTGAGTTTTGAGAGCTTTTTTTTTTTTTTGGGTTCTTTCCAGTTTACCTAGTTTTTCTTTGAGAGCTTTTTATAAATTGTCAGACCCATAGATATAACTGGAATATCAGAGTAGTTGTTACGTAAAAGCCTATGTGGAGTAAGTTAAAACTGAGGTGTGTTAGCTTATGTGTTCTTGTCAACAGGTTTTTCTTTTTAATTTGGTGCAATGCTTTTCTTATATAATCATGATAGCCCTGTTACATGACATTCTGGAATCCCAACCAACAGTCCTTATTTCACAATAAATGGAAGGAAAATCTGCAATAGATGGAAATCCCCCAATTTAAAGAAAATGAGATTTTTATTAAGTTGCTGTTGAGCTTATTGAAATTAAAAAATTTCTTTCTTTTAAAGAGGTTCGTAATCATACAGGATTTTTTTGCTGCTTTCTTTCAGATTAGTGGATTCTAGAACTAGACAAGTAATTGGATTTGACATACTGTGAGTGGGCCCATATCATACATCACTGGGTTCAGACTAGAACCATGAGAAACATCTTGGGTAGATTAGAATTTCTGAAGCTTTTGCCTTTTAATGCTGAGAGTGGAATAGTACTTTGTTTCTTATAGTGGATTTAGATAACCTGGTTTTTAATTAATATTTTTTATTAATTTAGAAGAGTACTTATTCTGGTTTTAAAGAGAAAAAAAAGAAAAAGATAATTGTAGTGCTCCACAACCCATGTTAAGCCAGAGTTAGATTGAGTTCCCATGCTTTAGTGGAAGTGGCTTAAAGGTGGCAAAAAAAGGGGGAATGATTTAAACTATGTGCTTGTTTGACTGAATTGAAGGAAAAAGTGTTGAGTCATAAATAACTTTATTATTTTGGTATTCTTTATGTGGTGACAATATTACCAAGTAAGCTAGCAGGGTTCGGGGCTGTGGCTCTTCAGTTAAATTGCTCTTCTTTTACTATTTTGGGTTGTTGCCTTTCCCCAGACACACCAATCCCATTGTGGAAAATGGACAAACTCATCCGTGCCAAAAAGTCATACAGGAAGTAAGTGCTTAACGGATGCCTGTGGTACAAGGCTTTCTTCCTTTTTCCTTACAAGGCTGTGGGTAACTAAAGTGAGAAGGTATTGTCTTCTAGGTCCATAGGAAGATTCAATTTGTTGATACAGTTGATACAGTTTAAATTTCAATGAATAGAAGAATTTATATTCAAATAAATATTTTTTACTTAAGATTTGATAAGAAAACAGACTGTGGGGAAATGCACTCATAGTCCAGAGAAGTAGAGAGAGATTAACTATGTGAATCCTGGAGTTGCTAGGAGGCCTGATTAATACTAGCAGAATTTTTTTTTTGACAAAGCCATTTATCCCTCACGGCTTTTGTTTCCCCATTGTAAACACACTTCTACTTTTTTCACTGAGGGTAATATGAAGATCAAAAGGCATGTTTTGAGAAGTGCTTTTCAGACTTCAGGGGGGAAACACCAAGTATCCATAAGTGTTTGACAGTATCAAATAATGCCTTTTTATTAGCTGTGCCCTTTTGTTCAAAGAATTCCAAATCAGAACTGTCTTTAAACATCTATTCCTCTATAATTAATACTAATTCTTTTCATCCTAAATCGGGAATTCCGAAGTTTATCTTTTAGTGAAGTTAGACATGCTCTTCTTCCTGTTCTAAAGAGTCACTGTGCTTCTCTTAAGAAGTGGTTGTGTTTTTAGTGATGGATAGCATATTGAGTACACACTCAACGGACTCATGCACACTAGATTCAGGCTACGTGTTTTCCTATAAAGAAAGCTTTTCCCAAATTATTTGAAAACCAAATCAGATGTTACCAACTTGGGAGCATTTTTTTTTTTTTTTTTAGCCCTTAGTTGTTCACTGTTTTCTTTCTTGTGCTCTTGGACTTTTGACTCAGATATGGCCAGTTTTATCTGAGACTCTAAATAAACACCGGGCTGATAATCGGATTGTAGAGCGTTGTTGCAGGTGCCTCCGCTTTGCTGTTCGCTGTGTAGGCAAAGGATCTGCAGCCCTGCTTCAGCCACTGGTTACACAGGTAAGTTATTCCTGAGAGGGAAAATGTAAAGTGTACAGAATTTGAAGTAGGAGTCTTTATTTCTTTTTTAAAGATTTTATTATTTGGGAGAGGGTAGGGGGGAGCAGGAGCGGGGGGAGGGGCAGAGGGAGAAGGAGAAGCAGACTCCCCGCTGAGCAGGGAGCCTGACTTGGTCCCTCTCCCAGGACCCTGAGATCATGACATGAGCTGAAGGCAGACGTTTACCTTACTGAACCACCCCTGAAATAGGAGTCTTTAGAACAAAAACTTTGCTGATGAAATGAAACACTTTTGTATTTATTAAATTACAAACTCCAAAATATTTGAAAGAGATAAGTAGTGCCTATGGTATGTTGTCTCTGAGGGAAACTGCCTATAATCTATTCTGTATAGTAATAGTCTAAATAGTAACACATTTCCACTGTAAAATTAAGAAGAGAACGACTTTAATGCTCAGTTCTCATATACCAGCGCTAAGCATTTTTATACTAATTTTTCTTTTTAAAATGTGTCCCGTCAAATTTTGCTGTTTCTTGGCCGGCCCAAAGGAATTTTTTCTGTCTCAACCACAGGTGATCACATAAGTCTGTTATTTGTCAAGAAATGTTTGACTTTTTTATAATCACCAAGATTGATATGTAATTATGATGGTGTGACTCAATCACATTCACATCAAGAACTATTCTATATACGAAGCCTGTAACTAGTAACTTAGTTCACTAAGCAATTTGATGTTAACCTTACAGCAAAGCCAGGACTAGATTGAGGCAAGGCAAAGTGTCAGCCTTGGCATTTGCAGGACTTGGAGCAAGTGCCTTCTTAGGTTTTCATCCATGCCTTGAGGGAAAATGCACAGCTCCAGGCTGGGCCACACCCACCTAGCCAGAAGTGACCTTTGTCTACCTGGACAGTATATCCATGGTGCAGATTTTAAGGAGGCAAACCCTCTGAAGAGCTGACCCTGACAATGAGTGCCCTCTTAAATTTTTTTAAATTTTAAATTTTATTTTTTAAGTAACTTCTACACTCAGCGTGGGGCTTAAACTCACAAACCTGAGATCCAAAGTCATATGTTCCACTGACTGAACCAGCCAGTTGTTTTTTTGTTTGTTTGTTTTTATTTATTTGTCAGGGAGAGCATAAGCAGGGGGAGTGGCAGGCAGGAGAAGCACGCTCATGTTGGGCAAGGGGCCTGATGCAGGACTCGATCCCAGGACCCTGGGATCATGACCTGAGCCAAAGGCAGACGCTTAGCCGACTGAGCCACCCAGGCATCCCCCCGCCTTTTTAAATAGAATTTGTACAATATATTTCTCTTCACTTGCATATTTTACCCACAACTTAACATTCTTTTTACAGGCTGCACTCAGCTTGATAATAATCATAATTCCTTTCAAACAAATAAGAAAAATTCAAAATCGTAAACCCATAAGAAAACAAATTAAAAATGTTGAAAATAAGTCACCCCTCCCATTAGGAGCAGTGTCCATTTGTACAATATATAGGGTTTGGGTTAGAATCTCTTTATGGATCAGGCACATGTTTTCACGACACCTTTATTCTTGCCAGTTTTATTAGCTCCTGCCTGGCAACTCTGCTGGTCTTGGAGGTGTCGGTTCCTTGGTGGCACCTGGGAGCTGAGGCGGGTGGGATGCAGGGCGGCCGGGCTGATGGGGCAAGCAGGGGAGAGCAGCAGCTGCGTGCAAAGCAGAACCTGGGCTCGCTCTTTGCAAAGTCGTCAGAGAGACCAGAACAACAAGGGCAAGGACAGACAGCGGGCAGAGGCCGGCATTTATTTACAGTTCAGCCTCCTGAGGATTGTGGTGACTGCCCCCAGAGGTGTGACCCTGCCCTGCCTGTCTCTCCTAGGCACCTCATTCTTAAGGAAGCACGCACCCTCAAGTAGGGTCATGCTACTGCAATATCAGTTGGCATATGCACAGCCCTGCCTCCTTTATATTGTAGATTTGATTAAAGTTTACATTTACTGTACCCTGAGGACACCATATGTTTGTACTGCATGCGTTTCCACCTTTGGTTATATGTCCTCTTCAGTGTAATACATTCTGGGTCAAACATAACTTGATTTAATACCCCTTTGCTGTTAGAGGATGCCCTCATGACTTTGATTTTTTTTTTATTCCTGCTAATTAAGTATGTGACCAACCCACTTGAGTAGCACCTTGTATAGGAAATGTGTTCTAAAGACAGTATATGTGAAAAAATGAAAAGTATTTTTTAAAATTCAAAAATCAGAGGTCAGCAAACTAGAACCATTGGGCCTATTACCTGGTTTTATAAGTGTAGTTTTACTAAGAGGTTGCCATGCTTACTCATTTAAGTATTCTGTATTGGCCATTTGTGCTGTGGTGGCAAAGTTGAAAAGACAGATCATATGACCAGCAACGCCTAAAATTTTTACTATCTGGCCCTTAAAGAAAACGTTTACCAGCTCCTGACTTAAATCATTCATTATGTAGAGCATATAGTTTTGAGTATACAACACCAAATAGAGTCATAGCTCTCATCACATGCCCATTCCATGGTATACGTTAATAATAAGAGTCAGTCACTTTGTCTTTCAGCCCCCACCACACTCATTGAGTTGAATTTATATAATAAAACCAGTACATTTGGTTAAGCGTCCGATTCTTAGTATATGTGCTGCCGAAGCGAGCACTAAGCGTCCGATTCTTGATTTCAGCTCAGGTCTTGCTCTCAGGGTCATGAGTTCAAGGCCTGTGTTTAAAAAAAAAAAAAATCAATACATGTGTTGTGATGGCATTTTAAATAGATAAATGTGCAGATGCCTCTTAATTTTTGGAGGAGAATAGGGAAAAAATGCTGAACAAATCATTTAATTCAAATATGTATATTGTATTAACATTTTTATTCTCTTGAGATCCAGGTATCTTGAACAGAAACACTTTTTTACTTAAGAGTTTAAGTAGAGGGGTTTAGAAACAATTCAAAATTTAAACAGTGCTTTCACAGTTTCTTTCAGGATAAGGGTATTTGGTATTTTTAGCCCTGCTATAGCTATATATGCTTTCTTTCTTTTTTTTTTTTTTTTAAGAGTTAACCTTTAATGCAAATAAGGACAACCTTTAGGTATTGGGATTTATGCTAGGATTTTGCAAATAGCTTGGATGATTGCATCTTAACGGCTTCCAGCTCAAACTACATACAGCTCTCTTACAACGTTGTCTTGGGAAGATAAAAGGTCAAAGGCTGGAAGGACTCTGAAAAGAGTACTTGAAAATTATTGAAAAATTGAGCCCTGTGTTTCAAAAAATGTTGCCAACAAGCTTTACTATGTTGTCTTAAAGAGAAGAAACCAGTCTGTCTCTGAATTTCTTCCAGACAGTTTCCTAAGTTGATACTTAGGCGGGTAGAGAATTGAACAACTGGTTTCTCCCTTGGCAGATGGTGAATGTGTACCACGTACATCAGCATTCCTGTTTCCTGTACCTTGGCAGTATCCTTGTGGATGAATACGGCATGGAAGAGGGCTGTCGGCAGGGACTACTAGACATGCTCCAGGTCTGTTTTCCCTGGGGAGTATCTTGGAGGGACTAAAGCCCTGAGCGGTTTGTTCTGCACCATGTTTTGAATTCTCTTGCTTCTCATTGTTTATCCTCCAGGCATATTGATTTCCTAATAACAGAGAGGTAGAAACTTGCTAGTTGTTCTCTGGATAGACATGCCTGGGAGAATGAGAAATTGACCATATATGACTGTAAGGATCATTACAGCTACTACTGCCAAATTTATGCTCTCTAAAGATAATGGTTTTTTGAGACGTGGAAAAGGGAACAAATGGATATAAAACAAAAGATCTGTAAGCTCAAGCATGATTCTATTTTTAGGTTCTTGCCTAGAACAACCAGTGAACTAACTCACTTATTAGCAGGGATGGTCATAGGGTAAATAGCAGGCATTAGAAAAGGCTCTTGATACACTGCTTTTTTCCCCTCCTAGTCATAGGGAGGAAAATATATTAGGGAGTTAATGATGCTCCTTTTCACAAGATGTCTTGCCCTTTAAAATTGACATTTCATGTGACACCTGGGTGGCTCAGTCAGTTAAATGTCCGACTCTTGATTTTGGCTCAGGTCATGATCTCAGGGTTGTGAGATCGAGTCCCACATCAGGCTCTGGGCTGGGCATGGAGCCTGCTTAAGATTATCTCTCTCCCTCTGCCCACCACCCCCACTGGCACGCTCTCTCAGAAATAAAATCGACATACTATCCTTAAAACTTGAAAAAAAAGTTCATGTACTCCTTTAGTGGACTTGACCGTATCTAGTACATAAGCAGCCTTTACTTTCAGAAACTTCTAAAATTTTCTTTTTTTTGAGAGAGAGAGAGACAGAAAGCAAGCTGGGCAGGGAGCGTGGGAACAGGGAGAGAGAATCTTAAGCAGGCTCTCCGCCTAACATGGAGCCCAACACAGGGCTCACTCTCATGACCCTGAGATCATGACCTGAGCCGAAATCAAGAGTTGGACGCTTAACTGGGCCACTCAGGCGCCCCCGGAAACTTCTAAAACTTTGAGATGACATCTGTCCAGTTTCATCAACGAAAATTTATACCCTCAACCCTTTCTGAAATGTGGACTTCATATGTGAAAACTCTATCAATTGAGAAAGATTTCTCTCTTCCTTTTCTTGATCTGATTCTCATCATAGTCTTTTTCTTTTCCCACTTTGCTTCCCCCACTTTATTCCTTTTGTATATGTTGTGATATTTAGCAAGCCTGAATGCTGTTGGATTTATATACTAGCATTTATTTAAAATCACTGTTCTGTTTTAGGCACTGTGCATCCCTACCTTTCAGCTGCTGGAACAGCAGAATGGGCTCCAGAATCACCCTGACACTGTGGATGACCTGTTCAGGCTGGCCACCAGGTCAGTCCTTCTGAAGAGCAACCCTTTCTTTTATTGCTTATCCCCATCACTGCTTCGTCTTGTCATGTAACACTTGACTGTATGCTTCTCTATAAAATGAGGTTAGTGAAGTATAGGTAGGTTAATGATTCATAGCCCTAAGTTAAATTGTGAACCAGAATATCCCTGTAAGTGAGGAAAAGGAGTTGGATGGGAGCAGGGTAAAGCAGCTGGGTTTCTGTCACAAAGGAGAGAACATGGACAAGACAATTAAAACCAACTTTGTAAAAACATTTGACTAGAAAATCTCTAGAATCCCCTGTAGTTTTAACTTTCTGTGCTGCTCTGATGACATGTTCCACTTCAGCTTTTTCCTTTAGGAAGCTTGGCATCCTTTAGATATAATCACATCTCAGAGTAAAAAATTCTTAGGATTTTAAGGTGCCTTAGAAGTTATCTTGTTTTGCACTTCTTGGTTCTGCACCCAGCTTTCCACCCCAGTTTTTGCTTAAATTTCCCTTTACCAGTAACACTGACTTATATTATTGCCAAACCTTTGAATTCCTTCTTTAGTCCCAAGCTAAGGAATTTAAACCAAATCAGTTAGTGAACATAGAAGCATTTAAAAATTATGAAAAATAGATTATTATATGTAATTATACATTTAATACATACCTTATCACAAATGCGAAATAGTATTGACTATTTCAGGATTGTATGTCGAACGCTTTTTTGGTTAGTTTTTGGACAAGTTAGAAACACCTTTGTTGTTGTTGATAC
Organism: Callorhinus ursinus; assembly: GCF_003265705.2. Classification (NCBI taxonomy): domain Eukaryota; kingdom Metazoa; phylum Chordata; class Mammalia; order Carnivora; family Otariidae; genus Callorhinus; species Callorhinus ursinus. Next base: position 68,349,718 of record NW_027397074.1, on the reverse strand, counting down.
GGGAGAACGTTGGGTGGACTCTCCAGTCTCTCTTTTCCCAGTGTGTGTTCCTTGAAAAACTGATCCCCAGAGATGCTCTTTGCACAAATAAGCATTGTGAAGTAAATTTGGAAAATATTGTATCTTTTTTGTGGAGATTCTCCATGTACATTAAAGGGTCTGAGAAATCTTGTGGGACATTGAGTGTAAAGTTTAGAGAGTTCCCATATGCCAGTGCTCACCTGCCCCCGCCATGGCCTCCCTCACCGTCAACATCCCCCACCAGAGTGGTCCGTTTGTTGGAATTGATGAACCTATATTAATATGTCATTATCACCCAAAGTCTATAGTTTACATGAGGATTCACTCTTGGTGGTGTACCGTTTGTGGATTTGGACAAATGTGTAATGACATGTATCTACCAATATAATACCATACAGAATAGTTTTAATACTGTAAAAATCCATGTGTTCACCTGTTCAGCCCTCCCTCACCCTCTAACTGCTAGCAACCACTGATTTTTTACTGTCTCTATCCGTAGTTTTGCCTTTTACTCTGGCTGCTTGTAGAACCTAATCCTGTCATTTATATCTAGCCTGTCTTTCCACACCAGATTTATTCAGCGTAGCCCTGTTACCTTGCTGAGGAGCCAAGTGGTCATCCCTATCTTGCAGTGGGCCATTGCCTCCACTACCCTGGACCACCGGGATGCCAATTGCAGTGTCATGAGGTTCCTACGAGACCTTATCCATACAGGGGTAGCCAATGATGTAAGTATAAACATTGTACCTTGCTACTTTGCAGCTCATCACTTTTTACATCTCTTCCTCATTTCTTAGGGGAAAACCAGATTCTTGTTATTTGATCTATATTGGTAGGTACATACCATTCACTAACCAAAACATTAACTATTAGATTTAAGACAGCCTCTACTAGGTGCTGTAAGGTATATATTAACAATCTAAAAGTATTTCTCCTCCCATGTCATTCAAGGTTTAGTAGAAGAGATAAACAGATATGAATATTTAAATAACAATAGGAAGGCAGTATTTGATTGCCAAATGAGTGATAAAAGTCATGATTGCTATGAGATCAGAGGAGGGAAAACTCCTTGGTCAGAAGTGGGTTGGGATTAATTTCTGGAGGAAGAGGGACTTCAGTGGGACCATCGGATATAGGTGGAATTTGGATGGATCAGAGAGGGGAGGATAGTCTTAACTGGGGCATAAATCACAGAGAAAGTCAGGATAGTTGGGCTGGAGTAGTAAAATGGTTCACAAAATTTTCAAGGTAGATTTGGCTAAATATGGATTAGAATTTAAGGTAATAGAGAACAGTGAAGGAATAAGCAACTATGTGAGTGGGCTAATTATTCAAGAAGTTTGGTCATAAAAGGAGAAAGAAAAAGAAGAAAACTAGATGTGAAAAGCAATTTATAAAAAGTTATTTCTGGGGCTCCTGGGTGGCTCAGTTGTTGAGCGTCTGCCTTTGGCTCAGGTCATGATCCCAGGGTCCTGGGATTGAGCCCCACATCGGGCTCTCTGCTCCTCGGGAAGCCTGCTTCTCCCTCTCCCACTCCCCCTGCTTATGTTCCCTCTCTTGCTGTCTCTCTCTGTCAGGTAAATAAAATCTTTAAAAAAAAAAAAAGTTATTTTTTTCAAGATATTAGAAATAAATGTATAGACTAGAGAGAGGAAGAAAATAAGGTTTTTTTGATAGAAAAGATTAGGTATCTGATAGAAGTCTTTGATTGTTTATTCACTTAGTTTTATTTTATTTTATTTTTTTTAAAGATCATGGGATCATGACCTGAGCCGAAGGCAGATGCTTAATGACTGAGCCACCCAGGTGCCCCAATTCAGTTGGTTTTAAAAAAGGAAATAGGAACACTTTATTTTTCTCTGAAAAATAATTAAAATTGCTACCTGTAACCTTTAGTCATTGTTTCTCTTCTGCTTTCTATTCATGAAAAAATCTAAGGGTTAAGGTTAATCTCAGCTGAAATCCATGCCCATTTCCTTGATACTAAATTCTTGATATTTTCTTCCTAAGGACAGAACATTTTATTGGAGTCTGTGAATCTAGCTGTTATATATTATATATACTTCCTTTTCCAGGAAGGAGGAATTATTAGAGTGGAGAGTTGAAATTAGAACTCATCTTTTGCTCTTGTTTCCTTATAGCATGAAGAAGACTTTGAATTACGGAAAGAACTGATTGGACAGGTGATGAACCAGCTTGGACAGCAACTTGTAAGCCAACTGCTCCACACGTGCTGCTTTTGTCTCCCTCCCTATACCCTACCAGATGTGGCTGAAGTACTCTGGGAGATCATGCAGGTTGACAGACCGGTAAGATTGTTTTCAGGAAGAACCCATTCTCATAGTCCTTAAACTTTGGTCCCTGGAGGCAGACTATAATTTTGAAACCAGCTCTGTTGTATATTCATGGAACCTAATCTAGGCATATTGCTAAGTTTAATTATTAGATGAAGGGGCCTATAGAAGGCCAGTAATTCATTATTAGGTTTTTAAAGCATGTTGGTGTCACTGTCACAGGGTTTATATTACCTGAAGTGAATACTAAGCATTGAATTCAGCTGTGTGGCTGGCCAGTGAGAAATTTGTTCACTTGTGAGAGATGCCCATATATCAGTTACATAGTAGTACAGGTTATTCAAGAAGTGAATTTACTCCAAGCTCGTTAGATAGCACTGTATGGTTTTCCTTGGTAATAAATCTAGCCAGAGCATTTGGGGATACAGAAGCAGAAAATCAGCTCACAATATACACTTGGATTTCTCCTTTGGATTAACTTGCATCTTGTTTCAATTCTTGATCCAGGTCATTTATCACCTGAGCATGGAAGGTTTTTTTAGGCTATCCAGTATTTTCCAAATAATATCAGTACTGGGCCACATGATCACAAATCAAGTTATGTGTACTGCATGAAAGTTTTGAGCATAGTGGTAAAGTACACATAGCCTATACATTATTTTTTAAATAGTATTTATAATTTTTTTAATATTGAAAGCAGTTTAGAAAAGTGCACAGTTGGTTCTAGTTAAAGTGAGCTGTCTTCCAGAACTACAGAAAAATCCAGATGCACAAGTTTATTGTAACTTTTAAGTCCATATGCATCTTAATGTTGTCTCTTGCTTTGTATCATTGATGACATATGTTAGCCTCAACTTCAGCAGTTTCACAAAACAGAGTACACTTTTATGGTTAGATTCTGATGTTACTGAGCCAGAAGTTCTGCCTTGGATTTGTGTGTTCATCTCCAAAATTCAGTGATAAGTTTATATTAGTGAGCATCTGCTTTTCTTGATCTTTGGCTAAAATGAAAGGTGGTCATGTGTAGGGCAGATGCTTGATAAATTTCTAACATTTTCTTTAGGTTTATCTTCCAAAACAGCCACATGAACTTTTTTTTTTTAAGATTTATTTATTTGAGAGAGAGAGGGGACAAATAGGAGGGGCAGAGGGAGAGGGAGAGAGACTCTCAAGCAGACTCCGAGCTGAGTGCAGAGCCCAACACGGGGCTCAGTCTCAGGACCTGAGCCTAACGAAGAGTTGGACGCTTAACCGACTGTGCCACCCAGGCACCCCTAATTCTTCTATACCAAACTCTTGAGGCTTCTATGTGACTTTGGTTTCATCAGGTAGCTCTGTTCTTCCATGTAAGCTCAAGTGCTTCAGGAATGAATAGTATCTACAGGTCCTATTGCTAGTTGTTCAGCATGTTCTTGATTTCAATCTAATATGGCTATATTTTTGTGTTTTCGTAAAGAAAGTACTCAGTAAACCCCATCAGTGCCAACAGGTTTAATTACAAAAGCACTTGACATGAGAAATAAAATTTCCATACTGTTAACTTTTTACAAACATACTTGTTTCCCAGGTATCAGAAAACTTACTATGTAAATTTAACTTTATAAAAACATTCTTGGGGTGCCTGGGTGACTTAGTTGGTTAAGCAGCTGCCTTCAGCTTAGGTCGTGATCTCGGGGTTCTGGGATCGAGCCCTGTGTGGGGCTCCCTCTCACAGGGAGTCTGCTTCTCTCTCTCTCTCTCTCTCTCAAATAAATGGATAAAAAAAACTTTAAAAAAATAAAAATAAAAACATTCTTATTTTGTAAACATATGGTTAAGTGCTAACAGAGGAAGAAAATTACAAAAGTAAGTTGAGGCAGGAACAGAAACCAGATATCCATGGGCTCATAAGAGTTTACTATATAGATAGGTACCCACAGAATGGGTGTCAAAAAATTTAAAGTGATTGTTTTCTATAAACATCAACTTACAACTGAGTTTTTGTAAATGAACTCTTACATAAATACAGGTTGTCCGTACCCTGTAAACTGATTGAGATTCTAAGGATGTAAGCCCAAAGAAAATTTGCATTCTTGAGCACTTTCTTAATTTTGTACCATTTTCAAAATTCAACACGCAGGAGGGATTTTTCAATAGAAGATGGCTTATCAGCTTTGTCATGTGACGTGAATATACGTGAATGTATTTAAACCCTTACCTTCTTTGTTGGATACCCATCTGTGGCAAATTTATTCAGTGCTTTCAACCAGATTTCTCAGATTCCTTTATTAGAAAGTGATGAGACCCATTGTGTGCTAGCTGACTAGTTTTCTTTTTAGTTTCTTTTCTTATTCTTGGTTAGGGCTATATTGTAGTTAACTCATAGGCTGTTTTTGGATGCCAAAACTTTTATCAGTTAAGGGTTCTTCCTGAATCTCTTGCCCCTCCTTGTTTGTCTTAGTAGAGTGTTATCTTCCTTGGGGGCAACATTTGGAGAATTATGCAGGACTTCTTAAGCATTTATAATGTAATGTTTACTTTTGTTCCAGTTTGTTATCATAAATGAACATAATGGGGGAATATATAATGTTAAAAATTTAGTTATAAAAGGTTATTTTATTGCTGAAAACTACGACCAAGGTGTACATCCTACTTAAGAAAGGCATGGAAAATTTAAAGCTAACTCAAAGAACAGTTCAACTGAAAATAACCCAGAGGAAGTCTCTGGAATTTGATTTTTAGTTTGAAGAGGAAGGAAGTAAGGGGTTTTTTTGTGCATATGAAAGGTATAAAGAGACTATGCTCAGATGTAAATAATATTCTTTTACAACATTTTTTTTTAAAGATTTTATTTATTTATTCATAAGAGACAGAGAGAGAGGCAGAGGGAAAAACGGGCTCCCTGGGACTTGATTCCAGGACCCTGGGATCATGACCTGAGCCGAAGGCAGACACTTAACCATCTGAGCCACCCAGGCGCCCCTACAACATTTTTTTAAAAGATTTATTTATTTGAGAGAGAGAGAGTGTGCACAAGTCGGGGGAGGGCCAGAGGGAGAGAGAGAGAATCCCAGGCAGACTCCCTGTTGAGCAGTGGATCCCACAACCCATCAGATCATGACCTGAACCGAAACCAAGAGTGAGACGCTCAACCCACTGAACCACCCAGGCACCCCAATAATATTCTTTTAAGTAGCAACCAGAGTGAGCAACAAAATTTTCTGACCCAAAGAACAGGCAGGTATCACAAAGGAGGTGACTGGATATGACTATTCTACTGAGAGAGTTGACTTTAAAATCCTTTAGACCCTGGATTCATATTATTTATATATTCTCTGACATGTTTACTTAACTATACTTTTTTTTATTTTTAAGATTTTATTTATTTGACAGAGAAATAGCAAGAGCAGGAACACAAGCAGAGGGAGTGGGAGAGGGAGAAGCAGGCTTCCTGCCGAGCAGGGAGCCCGATGCGGGGCTTGATCCCAGGACCCTGGGATGGGATCATGACCTGAGCCGAAGGCAGATGCTTAATGACTGAGCCACCCAGGCGCCCCTTACTTAACTATACTTTTTGTCCTTGCTCTTTGTGGTACTGAACTTTTGCTGTAGGTTGCCTTTGATCTTTACACTCAAGAGTTTTCTGGCAGCTGTTTAATTTTTGAAATATTACAGAAGTTTAATGACAAACAGAACAATAGTCTCATCCAAAAGAGACTTCACTTCTAAGGTAGAGAAGGGCTGTCTGAAATGATGCCTGCTACACCTTTGAAGGGAAGTCTAGGTTTGCCTTTGTAGACTACTCCAAACCCCAGAGGGTTGGAAGGCCTAAAGATAGTAGTGCTTTTGTTAATTCCTTTCCTTACTTCCAAGTCGTGAAGAGCTGATGCTGCTAAGAAAAACCTGCAGGTTTTGTTATTACTTGTAGGGTCCAGTTGAGTAAGTCCTGCCTCCTCTTAAAACTCTTACCGTCTCTCTGCACAGACTTTTTGTCGATGGTTAGAGAACTCCTTGAAAGGTTTGCCAAAGGAGACAACTGTGGGAGCAGTCACAGTGACACACAAACAACTTACAGATTTCCACAAACAAGTCACTAGGTGAGTGATGTGAGGTTTTTTTTGGTTTTATTGTTTTTTTTTTAATGTGAACAGAAATGGGTGTGCAGAAAAAATATATCTTTGTTTCTTATACCAGATTTACCCAAGAGTATGTTTCTGTGTGCCTTTGTAAATTCACAACTTAGTGTCTGTTTAGCATTGACTTGCACAAATTGACATTAGATACCAATCTGAGAGGAAATATCATCATGCCGTATAGGTGTGCATCAATTCTACTGTACAAATTTATTAACTGGTCTGGTATAAGATCTTAATGGGTAAGTGGAGGCGTTATCTCTTCCAAAAGAAAAATGCATTCATCAGTCCACTACCCTTCACAAGATCTGTCTTTATCTTTCTGAAGTCCTCTGTTCTCATCTGTATTCTGGGGTCAGGAATGCAGATGTGAATAGGCGAAGCATTAGTTGTAAAACATAGATGATGTAAATTGCAGTGAATTGGAAAATTTTCACTGTGCCTAAAGATACTGAAATTCTAATGTCATGCAGGCCAAACAAAATCTCTCTCTGAGATGTATTAGGCCCATGAGCTGCTTATTTACAGCTTAGTAAAAATGTTAAGTATACATGAGTATTTTTTACTGTGAACCCATAGTAAACATTTTAAGTGTAACTACATAGTCTTCCTAATTACTACTTTATAGCCAGAAAGCATTACTTAATTTCTGTACAGTGCCTCTATTAGTAGACATTTAGATTATTTTTTAGTATTACGGGTAATATTAAAACCCTAGCCTTTTCCTTCTTTTGACTATTTTCCTTAAAATGCAATCACTGAATCAAAAGGTTATGAGATTTTTATGGCTTTTGGTAGTATTAATGGTAGCAGTTTTGTAACTGTGTGCTACCTTACCCTGATAACGCCTTTTTATATATCTAGAATCTCTAGAATTTTGCCTAAATTTTAGGCATTGGCTTATATGCATACAGTAGTGGAATGATTTACGGGTCCAAGCATGAGTGTTGCAGTAAGGTTTGGTAATAGTGAAAAACACTGGAAATATTCTAATTGCTCATTAATAGAGAATGGTTAAATAATTAACAGAATGTAACTAAAGAGGCACTAAAAAAGGAGGAGCAAGAATATGCATGTCATGCTACAGAAATTTATGTAAGTATATTATAAAGGGAAAAAATAACAGTATCATATAACCCAACTTGTACTGACAATTTTTTTTAACTTCTAATTGTGATAAAATACACATAGAATTTATTTTAACCATTCCCAAGTATACTGTTCAGTAGTGTTAAGCACATTCACGTTGTTTGCAATCAGTTTCCAGAATTTTTTTCATCTTATAAAACCAAAACTATACCCATAAAACAGCAACACTCCCTTCTCCATTCCCTATCCCCCAGCAACCATCACTCTTTCTATTTATGATTTGACTCTTCTAGGTACCTATATAAGTGAAATCATATGGTATTTGTCCTTTTGTGACTCAGTGTAATGTTCTCAAGGTTCATCCATGTTGTAGCGTGCGTCAGAATTTCCTACCTTTTTAAGGCTGAGTAACATTCCATTTTATGTATGTACCACATTTTATTTATTCATTCATCTATTGGTGGACATTTGGATTGCTTCTACCTGTTGGCTATTGTAAGTAATGCTCTTATGAACATGGCTGTAGACAAATATCTCTTCAAGACCCTGCTTTCAGGGTGCCTGGGTGCCTCAGTCAGTTAAGTGTCCCAACTCTTGATACCTACTCCGGTCATGATCTCAGGGTTGTGAGATCGAGCCCTGCGTTTGGCTCTGTGCTGGGCATGGAGCCTGCTTAAGATTCTCTCTTTTTCTCTGCCCCTCCCCACCTTAAAAAAAAAAGAAAGAAAAGAAAGACCCTGCTTTCAATTCATTTGGATTGAAAAGAATTCCCAGCACTGTCCTTTTCCCCACTGAATGGTCTTGGCACCCTTATTGAAAATCATTTTACCATATATGCGAGGGATTTATTTTGGGGCCCTCTGTTCTATTCCGTTGGTCTCTGTGTCTGTCTTTATGTCAGTACCATGCTGTTTTGATTACCAGGGCTTTGTAATAATTTGGAATTGGAAGTGTGAGACCCCCAGCTTTGTTCTTTGTCCAAGGTTATTTGGAATATTCAGGGTCTTTTGAGACTCCGTATGAATTTTAGGATAGATTTTTCTGTCTTCACAAAAAATGTCAATAGGATTTTTGATAGGGATTGCATTGAATCTGTAGATCTCTTTGAGTAGTATTGACATCCTAACAAAATTGAGTCTTCCAATCCACGAACAGGAGATGTCTTCGTATTTATTGGTGTCTTTAATTTCTTTCGGCAACATTTTGTAGTTTTTTACATTCTTTTTGATGCTGTTGTAAATGAACCAACTTGCACTTTTTTTAAAAGTTGTTTTATTATGTGTGTCGTATATATGCATAGCAAATTTCTGGAGAGATAGACAACTAAGACCAGGATGGCAGGGGAGGAAAGACTTTCACTTTTTATTTCATAACTTTCTGTACTATTTTCTTTTTTTTTCATGAGCATGTGGTATACATTTATAATTAAAACCAGACCTAGTTTTTAAAAGGGGGAGCGGGGTGCCTGAGTGGCTCAGTTGGTTAAGCGTCTGACTTCCCCTCAGGTCCTGATCTCCAGGTCTCCTCGTGCTTTGTGCTCAGCGGGGAGCCTGGTTGTCCCTCCTCTTCTGCCCCTCCCCCTGCTTGTGTGCGTGCCTGCTCTCTTTTTTCGTGCGCGCGCTCTCTCTCTCAAATAAAAATCTTTAAAAAAATAAAAGGGGAAGAAAATAAATTGTAGGTGATGGTATAAGAGCTAATCTTCTTTTCTGAGATTTAATTTCTTATCTTACTTTCCAAATGGTTTACTTTCTCACCTCCCAGAGTTTCTCTAATAACTTTGCTAATTTGTTAAAATTCCAAACCTATGAGTGCTGTTATTTTGTAGCTTACTAAAAGTAGCTTAACTTCATGTCCCAGAAGTATTACTGATTTTGGCCATAGATCATGTGACTACCTTCATGACCTATTTTGTCAGAAGGGAATTTCCCCTCCTCTAGATAGGTGTATATTGACTGGGATGGCTTTACAAAATTATTTTATTTCTTTTTACTGTGAATCTCCCCAGTAGAAGTAGTATTCCACCTCTAAGCAGTCTCAGGGAAAAGTAGCTTCTTTCTGCTTCTGTTTTGCTGTATTCCATCTAGTATTGGTCAGTAGAAGGGCAGGATCATTTTGGCTCTAATTTCCTTAAAGCAAATGAGAGGCTGGAGAGAACCCTCAAAGATCTAGGCTTAGAGTCAAGGATGTTGGCATGAATCTTGCCACTTACTGAACCTCGGCCTATTTACTGTAAAATAGGCTTAGTACTACCTATCTTATTCATAAGGGGTTCTTAATGAGATATCAAGTGGAAATTTAAAGATTTGGTATGTAGTAGATGATCAGTGAATGTTAACTTTCTCCTTGGAAAAGAACCTGCTGGAATGTCGTTATGTACTTGCAAAGCTAGCTGGAGCATGTCTCCTGCCAGCTCTAAGGTAACCACCCACACATTCTAGAATAAGTCTCCACCAAACCTGTATTCCCTTATCTGGGCTAATCTGTGATAGGGAAGAACCATAGAATACGTCTGAAAAGTCATGGACATTCCCTCATTTAAGGAAAATTGAGTGGCACAGAAAAGGAACCTAAATAAAGCAATGCTACAAACAAAAATATCTGTGATCTTTGCCCTATGATATGGGGAAATAAGGTGCACTACCAAGCTGGCCTACTTGGTCTCTCATTGTGGAATACATTTTGCAGTTCCTCCTATAGTAGGCGGTGGTGGGAAATGAACAGAAGAGGCAATGTCAAGGTACTAGAGAAAAGGTTTGAGATTGCTCACCTCCTTGTAGTAATTCTTTCTCTAGTATACATTTTGTTCTTGAATCTTCTGTTCCATGCATGACTCAGTCTCCCTTTTGGTTGTAAGGTCCTATAATTCCTGCCTCAACATGCTGCTTTGTTTGCCATCCTAACAGGGAGGGTAAACTGGTTCAGTTTCATTTCAGCAAGTCCAAGCCTGTTTTTCAAATGGTACTGGTAATTAATTCCCTAACATTTTTAGTTGGTCAACTTAAAGAAAGCTGAGGTTTTTCATTTGAAATATCATTCTTGCTCTCCAAACACCACTAATTATGACTAGAAGAAATCCTGCCATCATTTCCCATGTCTCTATGTTGATGTTTATTCCCTGACTCTTAACACTTACATGAGAATCTCAAGGTCAGAAGATGTTGAATAAAGGAAGCATTGACTCTAGAGTTAGAATCCAGTATGGGGGTGTCTTGCTCAAGTCGTTAGTTAGAGCTCGGTTACTCTCCATTATCCACGAACATCCGGTGAGAAGGGCTGTATTTCTCATCACACCGCTAGGATTATGGGTCTTGAGGAACGGTCACCATAAAAGTATTCACAAGTATGGTGAAAGGATCAGGATTGTGGGACTAGAAGCCAGAAAATAGAATCTAGAAAAAATAGTGGCCATTTTAAGACTTTTTTTAAAGGTTTATTTATTTGAGAGGGAGAGAGAGATAGCGAGAGATAGAGCATGAGCAGCGAAGAGAGGGAGAAGCAGACTCCCTGCTTAGCAGGGAGCCCGACGCAGGGCTAGATTCCAGGACGCTGGGATCATGACCTGAGCTGAAGGCAGAGACGCCCAACCAACTCAGCCACCCAGGTGCCCCAGTAGTGGCCATTTTAAATAAATGAATGAAATGGGAAATAAATGCCAGAAGGACTGAGGTGGAAAACAGAAAATAGTTGTAGCTTCTAAGTTTGATGTTTTGTTGTTGTTGTTTTTTTTAATCCATTTCTTTGGGGCTAATCAAGGACACATTAAACATTTGGCTGAGGCTCTGGACACCAGAGCAGTTGCAAACAGGACTGGGAGCAGAGCTGAGCTGACTTGAGATGCCAGGCTACCCCTCTTTCACCCTGGCTAACACAGTTCTCTGTAGTTGCATTCTGGTTTTGGTTTCTCCTGTGTCACAAGAGAGGTGAAGGATGGAGTTATGATTTCTCTTCTGTATTAAACCAAGGGTAGAAGAAGGGTAGAATTTAAAACATGTAAGGCATCAGAGTAGCAAAAGAATCGTAAGCCTCCATTGTTGCCCCACATTTAACTATTTCTTACTGTTGTAGTTCCTTATGATAACATGCCACACGGTGGCTTCTCTTGGGTTACATATCTTTTTCCTTCGTGACAGTTGGGAGCATGAGTGATATGTGCTGCTCACCCAACTGCCTCAATAGTCAGTATTGATTTGGAAATAGACTGAGGGAAGGAATGGTTGTATGGAAGCATGTTAAATTCACAAATGGCAGAATTTCAGTAAAACCAGAAGACTATCATTTTCATTACATTTTGGATGGAGAGAGACTAGAGAAAGTTTCTAGAATATCCTGTTGAGTCAAATCTTGGGGTCTGAATCAAGGTTCTTAATGATGTTTCAGACCTTATGATAGGTGGGGAAATCCAGATGTAGGCACTAAGGAGATAGCTCTCCTTTCATCTTTTCTGTGGAACCACGGTTAGCAGTTCCCTCCCCTGGTGTTTAACCATTACGAGGAGAAAGCTCTTCTAACATTGAATCTTAGGCGGTAGGCTCTGGTCCCTGAGTTTCTCTGAGCCAGAGAGTGGGCCACAGAAGAATGAGCATATTCAGGAGTTCTTCCTCTTCCAGGTACTATTTGTAGCTCAGCTTCATGTTCAGTTACCAGAACCTGTTCTGAAGACTGACACAGAGGAATGAAGGTGGGCATCAACTGGTTTCTCGGTGACAGTTTTGGACAAAGCAGGCCTTTTGGGAAGAAAAGGGTTAGGTGAAAAACCCCATCTCAGTGCTTGCCTGAGGACGAAGTCCTGCTTCCTCCCCCCTTTCTACATGCCTTAACCCTTTCCTCTATCCTCTCCATTCTCCTCCCACAGGAGGAAACCCTGAGCAGCCTGTCCAACTAGAAAATCGATGACTGATAGAGACGTAGTTGCCGGAATGGGCTTTGTAAACAAAATCTGCTTTTGGAAGAGAATGAGAAAACCAGGGTACCTAAGTTAGCTCAACTCGTAGAGTTAAAGTTATCAGCCTTAGGTGAATATGCTTGCTTTTTTTATTTGGGGGTTCTGGCTTTCTTGTATTTATGTCAGGGACTTCAACCAAGTGTTGAACTGACTTAATCCTCCAAACATTATAAGGTAGGTAACAAATGCGGCAACAAAGCAGGTTGGTAACTCGCCCAAGAGTGGTGGAGCCAAGATTCAAACGTACAGTTTTTATCCACAGCCACTCTTTAGGGACCATACAGCTTATAATTATTCTCACATGCAGTAGTTAGTATTTGCCTTGAGTTACAGAAAGATCAGAAGCAGAATCAAGAGACAATGGAGAGAGCTTCAAGCAGAGCTAGGATAGTTCTCAGTGGACCTCAGTGTTGTGGTTGTTTGCAGCATATTAACATCTTTCTCATCAGGGGCCAACCTACCTTTTCTTTTCTAGTGCTGAGGAATGTAAACAAGTTTGCTGGGCCTTGCGAGACTTCACCAGGTTGTTCCGATAGCTCACACTCCTGAACTGTGCCTGTCACCCAGGTGAGTGGTTATAGTTCCTGGCTTTTCCCTCTCGCTGTCAGGAGCGCTTGGGATGGCATAGGTTTTTTTGTTTTGTTTTGTTTTGTTTTGTTTTGTTTTTTAAGATTTTATTTATTTGAGAGAGAGAGAGCATGAGAGAGGGGAGGGTCAGAGGGAGAAGCAGACTCCCTGCTGAGCAGGGAGCCCGATGTGGGACTCGATCCCAGGACTCCAGGATCATGACCTGAGCCGAAGGCAGTCGCTTAACCAACTGAGCCACCCAGGCGCCCAGGATGGCATAGGTTTTAATGCCCATCATGGGACTTGTACTATAGCTAGTTAGGGAAGGACTTAACAGTTTAACACTGCTGAACAGTTAAGAAAGGACCCTGGTTTGCTTGGGCCTGGGCAACCAGGTAATTGCCAGCTGCTTTTGGATACCATCTTCACCCCCATAGGAAAGTTATTATTGTAGGAGATCTCAAAAAAAATTCCTCCTTTCATTCCCTTACAGACACTTTAGGATGGTAAGTGTGTATGTTAACAAATAAGTATTTTTAACCTGGCTACTTTGGTGAAAACGGTACTGACCTAAAGCTGACTGTGATTACATTGACACCATTCTCCTAAAACTGACCTTTTGGATTTAATGAGCAAAGATGCTTATTCTTAACACTTTTACAGTCTGAACACTGAAATGCCAGGTTCTGCCCAAGGCAAGAGGTAGAGGAAAGGAGGTAGCATCTTTGTCTAGCTCCCGATCACCAGTTTTTCTCCATGTGCTTCCTGACTCCTGGTTCTGCAGCAAAACAAGAATCTTAGCTGAGGACAGAAAGAACTGGGTAGTGGGATTTGGGTGCCAATTTCTTGACTGAGAAGAAAGGCAGTTCTCTTAAGCACCCGCACCCCCCTTTGAGGTCTTAGGCAGTATTTATTGTCCCACGAGACAGTTCTCAATGAATGTACAGCACCTCACTCGTGGTTTCTGTCATTTAATGTAGTAGTAGATGAAGGCACTCTGCAGCTGTGCCCCTCACCCACACCAGAAATTATTTCTAAATTTTATTCTTTAGTGAGTAGTGATATCATTTGGGATTCTCAAGTTTTGTAGTGTTGGTAATAGCTAACATTGATACACATAGGCTTATTCATGGACAGCTGTGGATGCTTGTTGGCTAACATTTATGGAGCCCTTACTGTGTGTCAGGTACTGTTCTAAGTGCTTTGTATGTATTAACTCGGATAATCCTGAGGTGGTTCTCTGGGTTAGTCACCATTATTATTTCCATTGTACAGGGGAATAGAGGTTCCAAGATGTTAAACGATTTGCTTGATGTCACAGTCAGTAATTGATAGATATGCTGGTGCCAGAGCCTTTACTTTTAACCGGTCTACTTCATACATTCACATAGTACCCTTTTCATACAGACTAAATCAGTGGTGTTTAAACTTTTGTTAGTAGGCAAAGTCTTCCTTCAGAATAAACTCTTGCATGAAACCCCAGTATTTAAACGGACTAAAGTAGAGATTTTCTGGTTGGTTTGGGGTGGGCAGCCCGGACCTGCTGGCTCACTCTTTCCCCCCCACAAAGCATCCCTACTTTCCACAGCACACTCAGAAAAGGACCGCAGGCAGTATCCGTTACAGCAGTAGCTCTCTTGAAATCACAAGTAAAAACTCCAACTTCTTTTTTTTTTTGCTGAGTTCTTATGGCAGAGGCCAGACTGAGGTACCTGAGCAAATGTGAAAACTTCTACCTTTTTAGAAGAAGCTATTATCTCCTGAACCACAGTTATTGACGGTCTTCTCTCTTTTGTCAGGAATGTCTTTAATTAGAAGACAGGAAGAAAACAAAAACCAGACTGTGTCCCACAATCAGAAACCTCCATTGTGGCAGAGGGGCCTTCACCGCCACCACGGCGTCCCGCCAGACAGGGAGAGACTCCAGCCTTCAGAGGCCGTCCTGAGGAGTTCCTGTTTGGGGGTGTGAGGAAAAATCAGTGCGGTTTAAAAAAAAGATGGCTGTGGCCTGTCCGGCGTGGTGGGAGGGGAGCTGGTTTCCTGGTGAACTTGTTTCAAAGGAAAAATAATTTTAAAGAAATAAAAAAGGAAAAAAAGGAAAACTAAACTGAAACCAGAACTGAAACGTTCACTTGGTAGCAGTGACACGCACACACACACGTACCTATACACACATGCTAATACGCATGTGCACACGGAATAAAGTACAAACTTTTGTGAAACAAACCATTTACTTAGGGAAAATGGGAATTCAGACGACATAGCTGCAATTGGAAGGAAAGGGTCAGGATCATCTCTTAAGGTTTTCTATTGTTTTTTCCTCTTTCTCTCCCACCCTCCCTTCTTTCCCTTCCTCTTTTAAAGAAAATGAGTAGAAATTTCTCCCACTCTCCCCAGCATTTCTTCCCACCTCTAGAGTTGTTCCGACAAGGAGGAGCCTGTTTGTTTTATATCATGGTCACATCAGTGGTACCAGGACCTGCCAGGGCCAAAGTTCATGTATATTCCCAGCCCTGACCCTATCCAGTCTCTAAATCCATTTCCAATCCATATTGGGTTGTCATCGGCCTTGGAGAGAAGAGCCAAAATTAGGGTGAGTGGGATATAAATGTATATTCTAAGTTTTAGGTTTTTTTTAAGATTTTTGTGTTTTTTAGTTAATTTTTCACCCACAAACATGAGAGAGGACAAAAAAAAAAGGGTAGGAGTATGGGGGAAAGTGTTTACAGGGCTAACTGTATTTTACTAAAAAAAAAAAAAATGTGGAAATTATTTGACTTTCACTGGGGGGTGAGGCGGGAGAGGGAAGCCCAAAACAGATCTTAATGTTTTAAAGGAGTTGCGGCCCTGCACAGGTGTTAGATATGAGGGCACTGTTCTGTCTGGTGTTGTAGCCATCTCAAGAACAAATCAACGGCAACAAAAAAAAACAAACCAAAAAAAAAAAAAGAAAAAAAAGAAAACAATAAATTTTTAAAATTTAATCAGTCTTTGTTTTTTCCTTCCTTCCACTGCCTCAGAGCTCTGAAATGATACAGCTAGACTGCGTGAGGGAGCGGACTTAGCCCTTACCTGGGAGACAGCTGGAGATGGAGTTTAAATGGCGGGCTCTGCCCTTGATGCCACGGACCCTCCATATTTCAGGGGAGTGGCTCCTTCTGCATCTTTTATTTTTATTTAAAAAAAACTCCTCATGCTGCACTTTATCCTTTCATACAGCCTCGGTGGGAGAGAGAATGGGTCCCTCAGCACGTTAAACAGAAATGTGGTACATTTCCACAACAGCCATCCAAGTAGACTGATCCCTAACCCACTGAGTACAGTGTTTGGTCTTTGAAAAAAAGAAACCTGTATTGCAGTATCATTGACATAGAATAAGCTGCACATGTTTCAGTTACACAGTTGATAAGCTCTGACATAGGATACACCCGTGAAACCATTAACACAAGATAGTGAACATACCTTTACTCCCAAAGTTCCCTCATGCCTCTTACCATGCTCCAGTAGCCACTGATCTGCTTTCTGTCACTGTAGATTAGTTTGCATTTTCTTTAGTTTTATATAAATAGGATCACGTAGTATGTTAAAGTATTGGTTTTTGAGCTAATAAGCTTGACTGCGGAGCTCTATACAGTATTTAGAATCCATGAAACAAACCTTCCTGCATAACATGAGTTGTACTCAGAGTTTGACTTGGACAGGATTTTAAACTGCACACATTTAAAGATCCACACCCTTCCTTCAGCTAGCTTCCTCCTAGAAAGCAAAGCCAGCCAGTTGAGAGCTTATGGAGCCCCACTGACTCATCAGCCTGGAAAGGCAGGCCCTTCTTCTGTTGTGGCCTCATAGATGAAGGGCAGGTGCTAGGGGAAAGAGGGTCAGTTGATACCAGAAATAGGGTCTGATAGAACAGCATGGAAGCAACTGGTACTGGAAAAAGTAAATAGCTGAATCTGTTTTTAATATTTATTAACTGAAAAAGACATAAAATTCCACTTCTACCCCATATTCTTAGACTCTGAAGAAGGAGGTAGCTGCCGGTCTTAAGGATCTGGTGTGATACCTAAGTGCCTATCTCAGGAGGGAGAGAGATGTAAGGAAGTGAGACTCAAACTAGGGAACCCCAAAATCGGATCAGGCCCATGCCCTGCTGAGGGAGCATGGCCCGTAGCACTTGGCTCTTTTTGCCTGAGGAATTGGGGGCAACCACAAGAGTGGGCCACGCTGGGACAATTCCCTCTCAACTAGGCCCCCAGGGTTGGTGGAGTTAACTCCTCTGCTCACTGGGGCCAATGGCTGAGTTCCTCCAGAGTGAGCAGAGGACAGACATATACTGGAAGACCGTCCTCAAAGCAAAATGCTACCAGCTTCCCTCGGGTGCTACAGGAGAAAGCCTGGAACTTGGAAACTCTCTTCCCCTCTCCTTGGTGCAGATCCACTTCCAGGAGACCCAGCTAGAGGGCCCTGCAGCCAGTCAGGTGCCCACTGAGGCTATCATACCTTCACATGAGCCCACACAGCCACCTGGGAAGCCTGTGCCAGTCACTGTCTGCAGTCTCATTGTTGCATGCTAGCCGGGTGCATGGGCCAGGCCCCCTGGCCAGCATTGAGGCCTGCCACAGGAGGGGCCTGGGCCACAGGCTGCAACCGCTGCTGGGACTGCCAGATGTGATGGAGCTCCTTGAACTGCTCCACCATGCGGTCTTTGAGGTCTGGGTTTGAGATCTGTAGCCGGATACTATCAGCTGACCAAGAAAGCTCCCCTGAGAACATCTCCAGCAACAGCCGAGCTGCTACAGGCACCACCTGGGGGAGCAAAGAGGGACAGGGAGAACCTTGGCAGACTGTCCAATCCAGTTGTGCCTGAGGCATCCACCAGGAAGAAGGGGCACTAATTTCTACTTCCTACAAAGGCTACTTATGTGTGGGCAAGCCTGGGCCTTGATTATCTCTGGCTGCCAAGCCAACCTGCTCAGAGAGTCCTCAGCCTCCACCCTGGGGCAAAGGCTGTGCCGCAGGATTCCCCCAGTACTCAAGCCAAAGCAGAGCAGGGGCTTGAGAGGTGAGATGGTGGTATACCTGTACAGTGATGAGCTTCTTCTCTCGGGGTTTGCGGTCAGGCCATTCCTCCCCAAAGCAGAAGAAGATCTCAAATGGCGGTGGGGTGTTAGTCTGGCCCTTCTGGAACAGGATGAGCTCTGCAGCAAGATCAAGACCCTCAGAGGCTAGAACCATGCCCCTGGACTAGAGAAAGCCAGGAGGAACATGAGGCGAGTCCCTCACCATTGAGAAAATGCTCCAGGCTGAAGAGCTTGGTTTTGACCTCCCGCTGGATGGGGTTGGGGTGTGAGCCGTGAGCTGAGGCGCAGGGCCCGCTCCAGAACACCTTGCACTGACACAGGCGGATGGCATACAGATCTTGGCCTTGCAGCTGGAGTATGAGCCCGCGGTCGAGGACATCCAGCAGCTGGTTTGTGTAGAAGCGCTGCTTGTCGCTGGGGATGTCCTCAGGGCTGGGGAAGCGCACTTGCTCCAGGGTCACAGGGCCGAAGAGCTCTACCTGCTCCTGGGTGGCCTCAAGCTGACTGTAGAAGAGCCGGCAGCCCTGTGGGTTGCTGATGGTGAGGGCCTGAGGTGGCCGCCCCCGGTACTGGAACTTGATCTCCAGGTCAGTCACTATGGGGCAGAGGGCAGGCCCGGCCAGTCTGTGAGCCCCACGCCACCTTGTTCTGCAGCCCACTGACTTGCTCTGTCCCGTCTGTCCAGCAGCCAGGCCATCTCGTTGGCTCTCCCACTTTCTTCCCCACCCCGCCTCACGGAGGGCCTGGCTTGAGCATCCTTGCTCTTCATCCTCCACCCTTCTTGCAAACCAACCCCCCAGCCCTACTTTACCCGGCCCAGCCCTCCTGTGGGTCCTTACGAGGCAGCATGTGGGGGCTGATCAGCAGGTCGGGCAGGAGTTGTTCACCCGTGGGGGGCAGGCTGGCAGCCAGGGGCCCGGGCTGCAGGCCCGGCAGGACCTCAGGGAGAAGCTCCCCAAAGCCAGCAGGGTTGCCGGGGGCGGGGCACAGGAGGTTGGGGTCTGGTGCAGGAGGGCCCAGCACCACAGGCTGCTGGAGAGTGGGCGGCCACTTGACATCCTCTTTGGGTAAAGAATAGGGTGCCATGGGGGGGCCAGGTTGCACTGCTTCTACAAAGGGTGGGGGCAGGCAGAGCTTTAATGCTACTTCTGGGAACATCCCCCCCCCCCCCCCGCTAGGCCCACCTACTCTCAGCCCTGGGCCTCCCCCCAGCCTCCCTTCAGCCCCCTCCCAGGTACCTAGGGGACCTGCAGCTTCTCCTTATACTAGGCCCCCAGCCACGCCCCCTCCCAGCCCCACCTGTGATGCTCAGGCTTGGTAACATCCTCTGGAGCTGAAGGGAAGACCCAGGCAAAGGAGGAGGAAATAGGCCAGAGAGAGAGAGAAGGGAGGACAAGTTAATGAACTGATCTGATGCTAAAGAAATAACCCATGAGAATCACACAGGCAATTCCCCGGTGTTCAGCTCTGCAAGGCCAGACCCTGCCTTCGCTCCCAGCTCTGCCCTCCAGGCAGCTCCATGAACTCTGAGTGCCTTGGTGTCCTCATCTGCCTTCTACAGGAAGTAGTACCTACCCAGCCCCAGCTCCTGTGAGGGTGTGTCACACAACATGTGGGCATGTTTTGTACCAACAGAGCCCTAAGGAGGTTCAGGGTGGTGACTGCGTTCCTAGCCTCAGAACCCCAAGAAGAAACTCAAGAAGAGCCATAAAAAGGGCAGCAGGGCCCTGGAGGAAAGGGACCGCTTAATCCCAAAGCAGAGCAGCCCCACAGAAAGGCCCTAACAAGACCCACCACGTCAGTGCAGGCAGGTGCTGCCAAGAATGGTCCTGAGCTCCCGTTTTCCTCTTCCTCCTCCTCCTCCTCTCCTGGACCGAAAGTGTAGTCCTCACTGGGCTGCAACTCTGCAGAGCAGGGAGAGAAAACAAAGCAAGGGAGTCAGTGGGGGAGGAGAAGGAAGGCCACCAGGGCTCCGTGGGGCAGCTCCCGCTGTGGCTTCTTCCCTGCCCAGAGCTGCCCCAGCAGTGAAGTGAAGGGCCACACAGCTGCCAGGAATCACTAGGGACCTCCCCGACCTCATGGCACTAAGCTCCTTAGGTCACTAGACCTACACTCCCTGGAGCCAAGAGCCAAGAACAGGGACAAGCTGAGGAAGACAGACACGGAGCCTGGTCTGTGCCAAGTCATGCTGGGCCCCACACAGGGCCCATCGCAGGCCACTCCTGGGAACCTGGGGTGTTAGGACTTCGAAGCACGCCCCTGACCACTGCATGCTGGAGGGGCCCTGGGCCTTCCTGAACAGCCTCCTAGGTAGCCCCCACCTGGTCAGGCACGGTACCTGCGGGAGCAGGGCCATTAGAGCAGACCTCGTAGATCTTGTAGGGCTGAGGTGGCATGTCGCGGGGTCCATCATAGATGAGGCGGAAATCACGGCTCTTGTTAAGGGCACAGCGCAGGTTGGCCTTCCACTTAGCCGGGTCTGCCTCGTCCACCCCCTCCGTGTACTTTCCCGTCTCCTTGGCCCAGGCCTGAGGCAGGAAGAAAAGATAGGACACCACAGAGAACCTCCACCTTCAGCAAAGCCCCAGCCTCTCCTGGCCCGTGGGAGTCACTGATGAGCAGTGAGAACTTCAGGGACACGCGGAGCCTCACCTGAGTGTCCCTCTGCACGGTGGGAGATAGGACTCCAGTCCTTCCCAGCCCTCAGGGCTCCAACAGACGAAAGGAAACCTAAGTGCTTTTGAAAGGCATTTCATTCACTGCTCCTGCGAGGGTCACTATAGGCACAATCTCTAAGGAGGACCGTGTCACATGGTGGATAAGAGCATGGGATCTGGAGTGGGATTGGGTTTGAATCTGGAAATGGCCACCCACCAGCTGGGTGCCAGGGGCATGTCACTTTGCCTCTTTTTGCTGTAATATCCCCATCGTAGTGCCCTCCTCACAGGGTGGTATTGAAGACTCCAGGACCCACAGAGCTTCCAGAACTGTGCCTGCACTTCGGATGGGCTCCGTACACTTTAGCTATTGGTATTATTTTTGAGGGTAAGTTGGCTGATAGCAGGATTACAAATATTTCTTCCCTTTAACCTAGCAATTCGACTTCTAGGAATTTATCCTAGGGAGACAGAAGCATCCACACACAATTCTGCACCTACAAGGTTATTCACTGCAGCACTATCTGTAAAAGCAGAAGATCCCAAATAAATGTCCATCAACGGGAACTGGTTAAATTAACGACCAATCCTTAGAATGGAATACCGGACAGCAAGAAAAAAAAAGGAAGTTTTTGATATCCTGATGTGTTACAATCTTCAAGAAATATGAGGTATGGAAGGGTACGTCTACATCTATCATTTTGTAAAAAGTGGGGGGGGGGGGGAGATAGGTACCTATTTGCGCCTATGCACAAAAATCAGGAAGGATGAACAAGAAACTGACGATACTAATTGCTCTGGGGAGAGGATGGGTGGCTGGAGACAGAGGGGGGAGGGAGATTTTTGCTGCAAACCATTTTACACTTTTTAAAATTTGAATTTCATTACCTATTCAAAAATAAGAAACAGATTTGAAAAGAACCTTCAAAGGGTAAATATCAACCCACAAAGACTAAGGAAAGCATATCCAAATCTTTATTAAAAAAAAATAAGGATTCTGTTTGACCCAGCAAGGTTGAACTCTAAGAACTAACCCCAAAGAAAATCACTTGAGATATACAAAGGGTTAAGAGTTTAGAGGGGGTACATGGCAACGGGTCTTCAATACTGGAACACCAGAAGCAACGTGAAGTGTCCAAAAGCCGGGTTTGGATAACTAAATTGCGAACCCTCCAGTGGTCACTGAAAGGGATGTGACATTTTTGGCAGAGGAAAGCTGGTTCTGATGTTGGGTGGAAAATGCAGGATGCAAAACAATATACGGTTGATTTCATACAGAAAACTGAATATATAGTTACCTCCTAGTGTTCCCATCACAGGGGCAATCTGTGGTCTCCTTTTAGAGTATGTGCACACCAAACACGCACACTGCACACGCACTCACAGGTGATGAGAATGAGACAAGAAAAGGGAGGAGGAGGGTCTCCAGGGGGGTCTTTCAGTCCCCACCTTGCTCTGGGCAAGAGGTTAAAAAAGGCACAGTGAGGGGCGCCTGGGTGGCTCAGTCGTTAAGCGTCTGCCTTCGGCTCAGGTCAGGATCCCAGGGTCCTGGGATCGAGCCCCGCATCGGGCTCCCTGCTCCACAGGAAGCTTGCTTCTCCCTCTCCCACTCCCCCTGCTTGTGTTCCCTCTCTCGCTGTGTCTCTCTCTGTCCAATAAATAAATAAAATCTTAAAAAAAAAAAAAAGCAGAGTGAGGGGTATGCCCCGCCTCCCCTTGGTCCAAGCCTGGGGTCACCTGCAGCCAGGCAGCTGGGAGAGCAGTCAGTTTGAGATGTACGGGGATCCTCTTCTAGGGCAGGGGTGCCCCAGAAGTCCAGGCAGTTACCCATGTCCGGAGCTTACCTTGAAGATGGTATTGTCTCCGTCCTGGCTGGGGCCGTGCCGCGTGGCATGGCGCCAGGGGATGCAGAAGAATTTCCTTTCCCCATTGACCCACTGCAGCCCTGGGTACTGGCAGCTGTTCACCTGGGCCACCAGCCAGGGCTTTAATCGCACGCGGCGGGGTGGAGGGGGTGCCCTGGGGGCAGGCTGGTTCATGGCCAAGGGGTCTGTGGGAGAAAGAGGGGGTCATCAGAAGATTTCCAGATAGACACTCCCTGCAGCATGAAAATGGGGGTGGGAGGGACGCAAGGGGCCAAGCCAGGGATATTATGGCTTTCTCTTCCTCCCAGTACTGGGGGCTGGAGTGTCTCTGGTCTGCCCAGATGCTCACAGCCAATTCCCTTTTCCAACCATCAGCCTTCTTGTCTCAGGGTCACTGCATCTGTGCTTTGTGTTTGGGGATGAGGGGGAGAAGGAGGGCGTTTACAGATAGAGTGGATGCTGTGCGTGGCCCACCCAGCCGTGCTGTACCAGGTGGGACATCGACTCTCCAGCTGCTGTGAGGCTGGAATGGCACAAAGGTACAGCCCGGCTCACTGCTGCCTCACTCCAGGGTTAGGCAGCCCACAGCCGGGCAACGACTGACATGCGCATACAAAACGCCAGCCCCCTTGCTTCAGGTGGAGCAAGCTGTGCTCCAGAGCTCCCTGTGGGGTCAGGCTGGAGGCTGTCTCCAGCCCATACCACCTCTTTGCTCAGCTTTCTTCCTGCCCACCCCGCTTCCCTCCCTCCCCTTCTGCCCTCCCTCTCCTTGTCCAGAGGACTCCCTCACTATATCACCTTCTAGGAGACCTGGTTGAAGAGCAAGTCACAGCGTGTGAATGGAGAGAGGGTTTCCACACCTGTTCCTCAGAGCTTCCTTCCCTCCTCGGTTTCCCTCAGGGATGAAGCTTCCCCACACCTGGACATCTTGAGAGAAATCCCATCAGCCCACTCAGTCTACCTCCTGCATCACCAGGACAGCGGCCTTAAGTGGGGCTTAAGAAATACCAGCCAACTGATATACCCAAGATGCTAGAAGATTCTGTCCTCCAGCTATTTCTCCCCCACCAGCCTGCTCTCTCCAGGATCCTCCTCTGACTCAGAGTGTGGTGAGACCAGAGGTCGGAGGAAGGCCGCTGGGGCTGTGACACAGGCAAGGGTCCATGGTGGGGCGGGCCTGTCAGGGAAGAAGGAATGGCTGAAGGAAATGGGGCATCTGGGTTGGTGGATAGCGACAAGAGCTATCCTTAACACTTGTGGTACCACCGTGTGACAAGAGGACGAGGGTTTGAGTCAGCCTCCACCAAGGCAGACTAGATCCAGGTTGAAAACATTTCTAACAGCTAAAGCCATGCAACTAATAGGCTAGGCCTGGGAGCAACTGGTTTCTGGGGGTCCTCAAGCCTGCCTTAGGTGGGAGACTGGAACAACATGATCTCTCAGGTGTGGACCCTATCATTCCAGGCTTGCTTAGAGCTCAGTTTTCCCAGAAATTCCCTGCCCAGTGCCTTTTTGGGCTGGAGGTGCTAAGTGCCGCCTCCACGCTGCTAAGAAGTCCCCATCTGCAGGCCTCTCCTCAGAGCAGTGCCCAGCTCTGGGGTAGGACAAGGGAGAGTGGGAGAGCCCCCAGGCCTGTCCCCAGGCCTCATAAGACTGGTGGCTCAGTTCCCCTTTCTGAACCAATCTCCACCCAGCCCCAGGGGAAATGAAAGTGGCCAGACCAGACAACTCAGAAATCTGACTCACTGTGAACTTGAGGGGGGGAAGGTCCATGGAAACATTGACATTTGGGTCCCTAAAACCAAATTCTCAATCCCCTACCCTGTAGCTCATTGCCCAATCCCCAAGCCTTGCTGCTGGTCATTACACATTTATTGTGGTTCACAGCATGGGGAAGAGCCTCACCCACCACAGTGGTATTTATAGTTTCCACCTGCACCCTCTGCCCAGAGCCCTTGGTCCTCTAACAGACCTGTGATAGTCATCAGTAGCTGCCAATTGTGGCTAAGTGAAGGTGGACAGAGGAAAGCTCTGTCGACCCAGAGCAGAGGCAAGTTACCCTGACGCCCACCCTTCCACGTGGTCAGGCCCGCAGCCGGGTGGGGGGTGGGGGGGGTGGACCTGGGACACCAGAGAGGGCCTCCTTCTCTGCCCAGGGCAAGGAGGAAGTCAGCGTGAGCCCTGACACCTAGCCTGGCCCAGCAGTCCTGCTCAAGACAAAGATTTTGAAATTACTCATGTCAGTAAGGTACGATCGCTTGGGGCGGTCTAAGGAGTGGGGTATGGAGAGGAGACTCTCATCACAAGTCCGGCCACGGCCAGGGGAGGGTGTCCAGCGGGCCAGAGAAAGGTCTTCAGCCTCAGGTGCACCAGGACCAGGCTCAGTGTGTTTGCCAAGGAGGTTTCCTCCTGCCTAGAGGTGGACTTAGATCTCATTTCAGACTATCCTAATGCCAAGAGTTCTGAATTTCAGTGGGTTTGGGCCCCATCCCTACTTTGCTCCCAGGCAGAAACAGTCACCTATAGTCCCAGGGGACCTCAGAAGCTATAGCACCACCTTGGAAAGCCCATCCCACATTCCATGCCCCTTGCTGTGAAGACTTGATTTTTCAATAGAGGGCAGGCCTGACCAGGTCTGCCTTCTCAGGGGTCTGGAGACCTGGGGTGAAATTTCTGCAGTCCCCAGGCCTAGGATTTGAGCCCTGGAGAGTGGGGAAAGCCAGAAAAACCATCAGTTTCCATGGAAATGAGGAAAAGAGGTACGGGCTGCTGAGGACCTGAGGAAGCCCTCATGGGTGAATTTTACAAAAGCGAAACATCTTTTCCTTCTCAGGAACTCTTGCTGAGGTGGGGAAGCCCCACAATTCACCTCAGGGCCCTACAGTTCCAGGAGCCAACCTTGCCACCTGTGGAGTTTGTCGGATTCACACCGTCTCCCGGCAAACCCCATACTAAGCTCAGGGAGAAGGCAAAGGGTTCCCTGCACCTGGTATGACCCTAATCCCACACCCTCCAAGTGAGTTGACCCCATCCTGAGACAACCTGGGGCTCTCAGGCAGCAGATGCTTCTCTCAGCTTCCTTCAGGGGGAGGCCAAGGTGCAGGGGGAAACCCCAAAGTAAGGCCTTTAGGTAAAAAAGAGTCGTTTCCCAGTGCCTCCCTAGACTTGACAGGAGTCTTAGCGCCCCGACCAGATCGTTCAAGGGAGGGCGGGGACTCTACCTCTGGCCCCCGCTGCCCCTCTAGCCTCCTCCCTCGGGCCCGCCTGCGTCCCGGCTGGTGCCGGTCACTCACGGGCCAATCCTGAGGAGCCACCTCCAGGGCTCGGGCGCGGGCTCGGGATCTGCCTCTCCAAGCGCTCCCCCAGCCGACGGCGCCCCCTGTCTCGTCCCCACTCTTTGTGCCCCTCCCCCGACTGCGCTTTTGGGGCGGCGGCGGGGGGAAACACCTTCTACCCGCGTCGCGGCCACAGCCCTCTCACTTTCCCTCTACTTTTAGACTCTTACTTGTTTTGTTTCTAAGTTCGAGGGAAGGACGTAAAGAAACTAGTCCAAGAATTGCTCCCGGTGGTTCTTCTCTGCTAGGAGGGGCAGCTCCTCTTGTCTGTCGCGAGTCAGAAGACGGCGCCCCTACCCGACACCATCTGCCCACACACTCTGCCCGAATTCCTGCCATTGGCCTTAAGGTCCTGGGAAGGCGAGCCCTTTAAGCCTCATTCTCTTAACCGACAGGGTGAGGGGTGCCGGGGGAAGAGGGATGCAGAGCGCGCAGAAAGGCGGAAGACCCTCTAAGACCCAAGCCAGCCCGCCGTCGGGCGCCGGGAGCTCCCCATCCTTGCGGTGGCTTTGGCGAGACGGAAGGAGAGAAGAGCGGAGCTGGCGCCCCTGGCATTGGTGGCCACTCGGCCGCCCGGGCCTCCGGGCCTCCGGGCGCCCGCGGGACGGAGGCTGTTGGTGCCGGGCATCCCGCGCTGATCCGGACGTAGGAAGCCCCTTGGAGGCCGCCAGACCGAGGGGCGCGCCCAACAGTAGGCGCACTCCCCACCCCCACCCCACCGCTGGAGCTCCACTGCCCGGCGGAGCCGGACGCGGACCCGCTCCCGCCCTGCCCCAGTCCCCCGCCCGCCGCCGGCAGGTGCCGGGAGGGCGCGGAGAGGAGGGCGGGCCGCCGGGACCTACCTGTCTGCGGTGCGCCCGCGTGGCTGCGCCCGGGAGCACGGGCCGGGCGGCGGGGCCGAGCTGCGCTCTCCCCGAGCTGCGCCTCCCGCCCGCCTGGCACTTCCGCATCGCCCGCCCCCGCCCCTGGGCCGCGGCTGCAGAGCTTGGGAGCGCCCGCAGCGCCCCGCCCTGCCCCTCGGGACCACCTCGCCCCACCCCGCCCTGACCCGGCGACCGAGGGCCCCCGAGCATCGGGCCCGGCCAGGCCCCCCTGCAGCCCAAGGCCTCCGGGGAGACGCCAGGCAGACTACTGGGCTCCGGCAACCTGGAACGGCAGACGAGTCATTTGACAACCCCAGACCCCTTCCCCACGTTGCCGAAGTGCTCAGCGGAGCCCGGGAACTTCCCCAGCCCGCGCCCTTCGGGAGCTCAAGATCCGGGCAGACACAGGCGTCAACAGAGTGCATACGAGGGCGCCGTGGGGCCGACTGACAGCTCGTGGGTCCTCGCTCCGCCCTCCCGAGCTCCTTCGGAGGGTCGCTCCAGGGCCAACCGGCTGGCATCCGTTTCCGGACACCCCCTCCTCGACGTGCTTGCAGGCAGGGCTCCTCAAACCACTCTGTCCCTTTCTAAGTCTCAACCTTCGCACCTGCCTGCCTACCCCAGCTCTCCCTCCCTGGTCGCCCTCAGGACCTCTCAGGGTCAGTGCGTGGTCTCTTGTCCCGCGTGTCACACTTACCGCTGCTTTGACCATCCACCTGCTGTTCTGATCGTTCTTCGGTTCCATGAATGGGTCTCACCGGACTCAACCTTCATATGTCCTGTTCCTTCTCCTGAAGCATTCTCTGCTTGATAATGACTGCTCTCCGAATTTTGTTTCAGCATCATCTCCTCTGGAAGCCTACCTTGACTTCCTCTCCTTGGTCAGGTTACTGAGCTCCCAAACTCATCCTCCTTGGCTTCACTTATGAAATTTTTATTTTAATGTTTGATCCCCACTGGAATCAGCTTACTCAGGGACTATTTTTGTCTTTTCATTGTTTTCTATAATAATTTTTTTTAAGATTTTATTCATTTATTTGACAGAGAGAGAAAGCACAAGTAGGCAGAGCGGTTGGCAGAGGGAGAGGGAGAAGCAGGCTTCCCGCAGAGCAGGGAGCCGGATGCGGGGCTCGATCCCAGGACCCTGGGATCATGACCTGAGCCAAAGGCAGACCCTTAACCGACTGAGCCACCCAGGCGCCCCTAATTCTTTTTTTTTTTTAATAAAAAATATTTTTAAATGAAAATTTTCAAGTTAATTGATCAAATTTTAGATAGCAACTAAAATATATATGTTTTTGATAGTATTATTTGCCCTTTAAAGTTTAGAGCTCCTGTGTTTTTTTCCAAATCCAGTATTAGTTGATGAATCAGAAGTTTGACCTTTCCCTCCTCTCCTTTTCCCTCTAGGAATGCCTGGGTTGTTCTTCACTACTAATCTGCATCATTACTTATTATGTGCTGTCTTTTTTCTTATTTTCTGCATCTCCCTCTCTCTCTCCCCCAACCTCCAGCCCTAACATAAATTGGAAATATAGTTATGTACAAGTATTTTATTATTTGTATCTGCTGAGTATTTCACTATTTCATATTTTTAAAAATTTAAAGTGTGGATGGGGAAAATGTGGATCGGTAGATTGTTTTATATTTTTCTTCTGTAAAAATGAAACTGCCATTAAATAGAAAGTGGCCACCACAAAATGGGAACCCTTTTCCACCGGAGATCAGTTACACTCGATAGAAAAAATATTCTACGTTGGTCCAGAAAATATATCTGGAGAAATAGCCACCAAGAGATTTCTTTTATTGTCATATGTCCCACACATAGTCTGAGGGACCATGAGACTCCAGGATGCTACCCCTTACCCACTGTCCCTCTTGCTCAGGTGAAGTCCCTGCTCTTAGCGACTCTGTAAAGAATACCATGCCAGGGCTGTGTGTAGAAGAAGCTCACCACACTTGAGCTGGCATCCATCCCTGGTGCTAAGTGACCTTAGGCCAGTCCTATGAATCTCATTCTCTGTCTGTAAAGGCGAGAAGATGTTATCGAGCTCACAGCGTTGGCGCGAGGCTCCAGTGATAGGGACTAGCTCTGCTCCCCTGGGGTCCTGCCTTGCCCAGACCAGGGGAACTTGAACCAAGAACCACTCTGGGCCAGAGACATAGCATAGGAAGGAAGGGGCAGGGGCAGAGAGCATCCTTCAGGCTCTTCCAAAACAGAGGGGTCCCCTTGCCTCCTGATGTTGTCTACGGTGAAGCAAAAGCGAAAGAGAAGCGAGGCTACACCCAACCCCCATGCAATCACTCGTGGTCCCCCACCCCCACCCCCACACCCCCAGCAGGGAGCAGGGAGACTTGGCCTCCACAGTCCCAGATATGTGTCCGGGCCCCTCACTCCCAACGATGGATGAGCTAGCCCCTGTCCCCACTTCCCCTGACTGGGGTGGCAGATTGAGGGTGTGGTGAGAGGCCCGATTCCGGTAGAGGCCAGGGTGCGTGAGTGTGTGGGTGGGGGGAGCCGTGTCACCAAAGGGAACTGAAAGAAGCCTAGTGTGAGTGGTAGGGACAGAGGACAGAGGTGCAAGGTGGAGTGGGACAAGAACCCGCCCCCGCCCCCCACCCCCTGCGCCCCCCCCGCCGCCCCCTGCCAGCTATGGACCCGCCCCTTTCAGTGCAGGCCTGTGCGAAAGACAGCTACCTTTACCTCCCCTCCGGGAGACCCACCCTCTCAGCCTCAGCCCTTGGGATTCCCCAGGCTCACCTGTCTCCCATGTACCCCCTATTTCTGGGAACTTGTTGCCTAGACATCAGGCCCTGGAGTCTGATAGGCCTGAGTCAGTCCCTGGCTCTACCACAGGGGCATTGTGTGACCTTGAGCAAACCACAGACTCCCTCGGAACCCCCTTTCACACCTATAAAATGAGGATAACATCACTGTCACAGGTTGGCTGCGAGGCCTAAATTCAACAGGTGCCCAGTGGGCACCTTCTACATGCCAGCATGAAACAGTGAACAAAAGTCTCTTTTGTCCAAACTCCCTGCCCTCCTGGAGCTTCCATTCTATGCAGGTAGATGGTAAATGCTTAAGTCACAAAATGAGGGGTCTTTGTGGGTCATGGTTCAGGCTGAGCAGAGACACATGATCTGACCAGGGCTATAACTCGGCTACTCTCAGCTCCTGTAAACATGCAAGTGGTAGCTTTATTATGAGCGATGCCCAGGAGGCCACCCTGGGGCTTCTTCCCCTTTTCTTGCCAACTGCCACCCCCTCAGAGCTTTCCAGTCCCCCACTTGGCCAGCACTGTCACATGCACGCCTCTAGACCTCACGCCCCCACGTGTCCCCCCCCCAGCCCAGATCCGCAGCTCCCTTTACCTCTGCACTTGGCCTGAGGCCGGAGGGCTGTGCTGTTGCCCGCATCCAGCCCAGGCCCTGGCTCCCTACTCCCTTGGCCTTTTTAAACACAGAGGCTACTTCCCTTTCCCTTCATGGTCAGCACCCTCCCTCACCCTGACCCCTGGCAACCTGGCTTCTACCCCTTTTCCATGGATTCTGCTATGGACCTCGGTCCCACAGCGCAAGCAGGCTCTGGAACTCCCAGGAACTCCTCAGAAACTCCAGTCTCTGCCTCTCTTTCTCATATAAACTTTCAGATCCCGGGGTTGCACTACTGCCTGGATTTCTCACCGGCTCGCTATTTATTTAAAGAAAGGGCAAGAGAGGGGAGGGGCAGAGGGAGAAGGTGAGAGAAAATCTTAAGTAGGCTTCATGCCCAGCCTGACTCAGGGCTCCATCTCACAGCCCTGATATCATGACCTGAGTCAGATACTTAACCGACTGAGCTGCCCAGGCGCCCCTCTCATCGGTTCTTTGAATAAGGGTGGTGGAGGCTCTTCTAGCTTGGCTCAGTGCCTTAGTCCCCCCACCTGGTGCTGCCCTGCCTCTCAGGTGCAGCGTATAGTCGTCACTGGTCCTTCTGCTGACACCTCCCCCACGCACATCCTCCTTCTAGATGGCCAGGCTGCCTCGCCCAGACATTCTGATACCCTCCCACCGCCACCCCTGCATGCAATGATTCAGGCGCTCTGAAAATCCGCTGAGCTCAGCATTTCACTCAAACCACTTCCCTCCCCACGACTGGGCTCTGTCACAGAAGGGATCAGGACTCCCAGCCTTCCTGCCTGTCTGAAGAGCATGAGGCACCTGGACAAGAAGGAAAAGAAAGAGGAGGAAACTCAGACCTTCTAGGCTCCTGCACTGTGAATGGCTGCTTGATGGGGACAGAGACCACTCAGCCCCACAGGATCGAGCTGTGGATCTCAGTGTCTTCTCTTGTCCCAGATGGACCTTGTTGATGCCCAGAATCTGTAGATGTTTCCACCAGGGACAGGGGTCCCATCCAGGTGCACGAGGCCCACCCATTGTTGGTTGGGGTGCAGGAGGTCCTGCAGTCACAGGCTCCAAGGTGCTCACCAGCCAAATCCATCTCAAGCCCCTGCAGCGTGGAACCAGTGCTTGGGATCCTGCCTGGGGCAGGACTGTTATCCTTTGAGGGAGACATGAGGGAGGAGTCAGTTCTGTTCAGGATGTCAGGGTCAGCCCGAAGGCGTAGGGGGCTCTCCGCAGCTCACATCTGGGCCTCAGGGTGGTGGGGAAATGACAGAGGGTCCAGGGTTGGCTCTGGGACTCTGGAAGAGGTGCTCTCTGGCCTGGAGCAGCTGAAGCATGAGGTCCTGGGAGGGGGCACAGGGGCAAGACATTCACCCTACATGGCCTCTCGACCCTTCACCGTGGAAGGTGGATGTCCCTGCCGCTCTTTGGCCTTCTCAGGGGGAAGGGGTGGGGGTTGTGGGCTGAGCATTTCCTACTCGGGGTGGAGGGAAGAGTGGGAGCTCTTGGAGGCTGGTAGTAGCCAAACAGAGCTGTGGGAACAGGTGCTGTGTTCCTGCCAACCAGGCCCTCCTGAGCTACTATTCCCTGGGGGGTCAGACCTCTGGGGGGTCTGGGGTGGGGTGTCCTCCAGGCTGCTCTACCGCTCTGGTAGCTTCTGATGCCAGGGGTGGAAAGTCAAGAAAGCAGAATGCTCTAGGGGCTCAAGGGCCCTGGGGGGCTCCTCGGGCAGGCCCACTCTGCTCTCTTAGGCCCTCCCAGAGAAGAGGAGGCTGGCTGCCAGGCCTCTCTGGAGGGGAGTCTGGGGGCTGGTTCTTACCAGGCCAGTGTTGTAGAACCCCACTGTTTCACAGCTCTCCAAGCCAGGAGCCAGAGGGAACTCTGATGCCCACCCAAGTCCCCGTGCCAGGCTGACTGGAGCCATAGGGGTGCTGGGGGGCATGTGGGATCCAGGAGTCTCCACGGATCTGGGTCAGTCTCGAGGGCCACGGATATCCCGTTTCTCTTAGCCTGTCGTCCTCCCTCTTTCCTGGGGCAGCACTTCCAAAGCTGCAGGGAGGCTGACATGGCTTGACAGCTGATCCGGGGCCCATGGTGGGAACAGGAAGACGAAAGAGGTACCTGCTCAGGCAGGAAAGAGCTCACAGGGGCTTCCTCATTGCCGCCCCCCTCCCCAACTCATTGCAAAGGCTTTGCTTTGCAGTAGCAGGTCACAGGGTGCCCAGAAGAGTTGGGCAAGGGGACAGAGAGTCCGGGGATCCTGCCCACCCCTCCCCGCAACTTGGCCATCTAGAGAGCAGTTCGGGGCCCGGGGCTCAGGGGAGAGAGAGTAGGCAGCAAGCACCTTGCAGAGGGATGGCCTATCCCAAGCTATGGAGAGAAGCCAGGAGCGTTCACCGCTGGCCCCCACCGCAGCTCACGGCTGAGGGGGCCTGCTGGTTCAAGGTCATGTTGGAAAGGGACGTGCTGTGGAGGGGGCAGGCCACATGCTGGGCTGACCTGAGGAGCAAAAGCAACCAGATAATACTAATGGATCCTTAATACCTGCTAGACACTACTTAGCACTTTTCCTGTGTTACTGCATTTAATTGCCACGACCAGCCAACGTGAAGCGGACACTGTTAGTAACCCCTTTACAAAGAAGCAAGCTGAGAAACTTGCTAACCTGGTGAACTTGAACAAGTTACTCTGCTTACTTCTTTGTAGCCTTAGTGTTATCCTTGGCTTGTAGAAGCACCACCCTGATCTCTGCCTTCATCCTCACATGGTGCTGTCCCTGTGTTGTATCTCTGTGTCCAAATTTCCCCTTTTTATGAGGACATCAGTCATATTGGACTAGTGCCCATGCTAATGACTTCAACTTAACTTAAAGAATTAAATCTGCTGTGCTCCTATGTCCAAATAAGGCAACATTCTGAGGTACTGGGGGTTAGGACTTCAACATATGAATTTGAGGGAACACAACTCAACCCCTAACAATATTTAACGTGTGACCTACTTTGCGCCGAACGCTGGGGTCACATTTGACTTTCAGGACAACCGTAGAAAGCAGGAGCATGCATTCCCTTTGTTTTATAGATGAAGACCCTGAAATTCAGAAAGGTTAGGTAGTTCACCCAAAGGTACACAGCAACTAGTCTGGGATTTGAACCAGACTAAACCGTGAGTGACATCTGATCACTCTGGAGTCGGACAGACCAGGGCCTGGGTCCTCGCTGTGTGACCTGGGGAGCAGCCTCTCTGACCCTCAGTGTCCTCATCTATAAGACAGGGTCAATACCGCCCTGTCAGCAACAACGTACTGTTGCTCAGCGGTGAGAATGAGGTCTAGCCGGGGGACTGACGCACAGCAGAAGAAATGCTAATCATATAAACGTAGCAGCCATGGCTCAGTGGAGCATGTCCTGTGTTCTGTCGGTTCCAGGTGGCTGCCTCACCGCGACCATTCGTCCTGCTGGGCCCCAGGGGCTGGCAGAGCCGGGGAGCCATGCAGATCCCTGTAGTCCAGCCGCCCCCAGAGCTCCCCGGGGCTAGCCCCCCTCCTTGGCTGCCCCCACCACACCTGCCCCCGACTCTTTCCCTCCGCTGGGCCAGATGTGAGGTGAGGGGGAAGGTAGAAGGAGTCGGCAGCTGGGGCCTCCTTCCTCGTGCTCAGGCCCCACGGTGTTGTCTGTGTAGAAAATGTGCCCCTGAGAGAGGCTGCCCCCTCCCCAGCTGCCTCGCCCTCTCTCCCTCAGGGACAGCCCACGAGAAACTGTAGCATCAGGGGCGCTTGGGTGGTGTAGTCAGCTGAGTGTGTCCGACTCTCGGTTTCGGCTCAGGTCATGATCTCAGGGTCATAAGATCGAGCCCCACGTGGGGTTCCCCACTCAACACAGAGTCGGCTTGAGGTTCTCTGTCTCCCTCTCCCTCTGCACCCCTGCTCTCTCTCTCAAATAAATAAATGAATCTTTAAAAGGGTAGGATCAGAGAACAGACCAGCAGGTGGGGTGCAGGGAGGGGCTGTAGTGTTGGGAAGACTAACAGTGGTGGGTACACTAAAAAGAGTGAGCTTTATTGTATGGAAGTGACAAATAAAAATTCAAAAAGTGATTCAGAAGAGCCAAATACTAAATGTCAAGAAGTTTTGGGCATAGCTTAACAAATTTATTGAGTTTGTAATTTCCTTTTTAGGCAAGCAAAAGACTGATAAATGATAAATAGGTCTTGGAAAACTCTTTAAATAAACCCAACATAAAAATTCTACGTAATTACAAAAAGCAAAGCAAAGGAAAAGAACACATCCTTCACAGGCGGGCAGGGGCGACACCTTGCCCCCACCATCTCTGTTTCTCCCTCCCTCCAGCCCAGCACTTTGGGGCCCTGCTGTCCTTCTCCCGACCTCCTCTCAGCTCTCAGGAGGCTGACTGTTGTCTGACCTCTGTCAAGCTCCCCGACTGTCCCCGGGCACCAGGGAAAGGGCCCACCCTCCGTATGAGTGGCTGCAGTGACAGGGGCACACGTCAGGGTCCTGGCAGGACACAGGTGCCATGACATGCAGGCCAGTTCACAGAGGCGTGAGCAGGGTTACAAAAGCCAGGGGGAATGTCCAGGCACCCAGGGCCTAGCATCGGGGGGGAGCCATTATCGGCCTCCGAGGGACACCCCCCGGGACCTGTGGCCACCACAAGGTGAGGGACACAGTCTGTTCCACAACCCTGCCCCCATCTCTTGTCAATGCCTCCCATGAGCTAAATCCCCATGGAATCCAGAGGCCAAGGGAGTCAGGGGCACGCAGGCTGAGGAGGTCAGCCTCTTTGGGGCGTGGAGTAAGGCAGAAGAAAGCCGAGG
Source organism: Callorhinus ursinus (assembly GCF_003265705.2). Classification (NCBI taxonomy): domain Eukaryota; kingdom Metazoa; phylum Chordata; class Mammalia; order Carnivora; family Otariidae; genus Callorhinus; species Callorhinus ursinus. The sequence continues at coordinate 68,314,672 of NW_027397074.1, read as the reverse complement.
ATAGAAGGGGCAGGGGTGGCAAGCAGAGAGAGACCAGAGCCACTGGGAAGGGAGGGATCTGATGGGGGAGTGGGGGCACACCCTGGCGCCCACAGTTACCTCGGACTTCTCAGCCCCCTGAGAGCTGAGAGGAGGTCAGGAGACGGGCAGCAGGGCCTTGCACACTTGTACGTGTGCATTCTGTGTCCCAGCTACTTCACCCCGCGGGCCCTAGTCAGGCTGTAAACCACCCCTCCCGCGTGCACCCTGCGCCTCCTTCAGTAGGGCTGGGCGTTTGGTGAAGGCTATTGTGGGTCCAAGGGTGCAGAGGCAGAGAGGTGGGGAGCCCCAAATCTCATGGGGAAGACCTCAGGGGCTCAGGCTCTGGGGTCCAAGAGCCAGCACTGGGGTTGGGGTGAGGGTTAGGGTGGGCCGCAGGGAGGCCTACGGCAGGTCCCCTTAGGAGAGGTCTCTTGGGGAGGTCATCAGACATCATATCCCCCCTTCTACCTTGGACTGGAGCTAGGAAGGCAGCAAATCCTGACACTGGGTGTCACCTGGGATGAGGGGCGGGGGCCTGGGGTGGGGGTTCAAGGGCAGAGCACTCCTCATTATGCTTCAGCTTTGCCCCTGCCCCAGACCCCCAAAGCCCTAGGTCTGGGTCCCCACAGAAGTGTGAGTGGGTGCAGGGAACCCTGTCCCCAGTGAGTGAACTGATTCCTGGTATGTGGGTGACCCTGGTCTTCACCATGTCCTATGCTCCACTAGCTCCCCGCCCCCAGGTCTATTCCCAAAGATTTCCGGATGCGCTGATAGGGAGGCTTCGCTTTCTTAGCAGGGCCGCTGGATGAACCAGAAACGCAGAAGCCTTCAGCAGCTGTCCACTCCTCACACTTCCTCGCGTTCCAATCCCCCACTCCACCCTTCATCCCTGGGTCTGCCCTCCAGCCCAGCTCAGCTCACGCTTCGAATTCTAGGATACTCTAGGGAAAGGGCAGGGGGTAGCTACCATCTCCACCGAGCCCTGCCCTCACAGCCTGTTCCTTCCTGGGGCAGAAGGGAATGTGTCCCCGTTCAAGGTGCAGGAAGGAGCGCAGTGGGGGCAGTTGCCAGGGAGCCTGACCACAGGGCTATCAATGGCCTGCACCCAGACCTTCGGACACGTGCTTTCCTGGGCCTGAACATCTGACTCGTAAAATCTGAGGTAATCCCGAGGGCTGGGCAACCCCCCAAATGCTCCGTCAGAGCTGCCTCCTCCGTACTACTCACTGGGGCCACCGTGTGGCCATCTCAGTGCCCGGGTCCTCCTCCAGGTGGCACCCCTTGTCCAAGGCCATCCTTCCTTAGGTAACTCTCCTGCCCACACACTGTCCAGGACCTTTTCTGGGGACAGCTTACCTGGATGGGACAGGAAGACAGTATTGTAAACTGTCCACAGCTTAGCCTACAGCAACCACTAAGAAAACAACTTAAAAAATAGTAAGGGGCACCTGGGTGGCTCAGTCAGTTAAGCATCTTGACTTCAGCTCAGGTTATGATCTCGGGGGCCTGGGACCGAGCCCCATGTCAGGCTCCCTGCGCAGTGGGGAGTCTGTCTGTCCCTCTCCCTCTGCCCTTTCCCATCCCTCTGCCTTTCCCTTTCTCCCTCTGCCCCTCCCCCTGTTCCTGCTTGGTCTCTCTCTCTCTCTCTCTCTCTCTCTCTCCCCCAAAATAAATAAATAAAAATTTAAAAAAATCATTCAAGGAATCATTTACATTTTATACTAGAAAATATTCACAATGTAAAAGAAAGCAGTCTGGGAGAAATAGAGGAACAAAAAAGATGAGATGTTTAGAACACTAGTAAAATGGCAAATACAACTATACCAATAATACAAATGGATTAAACAATCCAATCAAAAGGCAGAGATCATCAGACCAAATTAGAAAACAAGATCCAACGATATGCTGTCTCTAGGAGACACATTTTAGATTTAACGAAATATAGATAGATGTTAAAGTAAAAGCACAGGAAAAGATATGTCATGCAAACAGTGACCATAAGAAAACTGGAGAGGCCATACTGACACCAGACCCCGTCCATTTTTTTTAAGTTTAAAGAACAAAGTTTATTTATGTTTAATATACATAATAGATGTGAATTTAAATTAACCAGTGGATTTCTAATATATGCCATCATCATAGTATTTTTTAATTGAAAGAGAGTAATTGGAACACAATATTGTATTAGTTTCAGGTGGAAAACATAGTGATTCCATATTTCTATACATTACGAGATGGTCACCACAATAAGTCTAGTTACCACCTGTCACCGCGCAAAGTTGTTACAATATTACTGACTACGTTCACCTGTGTTATACCAGACCCGATAGATTTTATTTTTTTAAGGATTATTTATTTATTTATTTTTGAGAGAGGGAGAGAGGGCACAATCAGGTATAGGGGCAAAGGGAGAGGGAGAAACAGACTCCCTGCTGAGCAGGCAGCCCCACGCAGTGCTGGATCCCAGGACCCCGGGATCATGACCTGTGCCGAAGGCAGATACTCAACCCACTGAGCCACCCAAGTGCCCCAACCAGACCTGCTAAATTTTAAGACAAAGGAAGTGACTAAAGATAAAGAAGGACATTTTATAATGATAAAAGTGTAGTCCATCTAAGAGGTGACAGTTATAAATATATACATACCTAACAACAGAGCTATATTTCACACTGTATACAAAAATTAACTCAAAATGGATGAAAGACCTATATGTAAGAGCTAATACTATAAAAAGAAGAAGAAGAAACTGGAGGGATAAATCTTCCTAAGTTTGGATTAGGCAGTGGTTTCCTAACTACGACACCTAAAGTGCGCCACAAAAGAAAAAAAAACCAGATAAATTGGACTTCATCAAAATTAAAAACTTTTGTGCTGCAAAGGATGCTATCAAAAAAGAGACAACCCACAAAAAAGATGGAAGAAAATACTGGCTAGCCATATACCTGATAAGTAACTTCTATCTATAATCTGTAAAGAACACTTAGAACTAAATAATAAAAACACAACTCAATAAAACCTGGGAAAAGGATTTGAATAGACATTTCTCCAGGGAAGTTATATAAATGACTAACAAGCACATGTAAAGATGCTCAACATCATGAGTCATTAGGGAAATGCAAATCAAAACCACAATGAGATACCACTCTACACCCACCAGAATGGATACAATAAAAAAGTCAGATAATAATGAGTGTTGTAGAGGATGTGGAGAAATTGGAACCCTCATATATTGCTGGTGGGAATGTAAAATGGTGCAGCCTCCTTGGAAAACAATTTGGCAGTTCCTCAAAAGGTTAAAGATAGAGTTATCACATGATGCAACAGTCCCACTCCTTGGCATATACCCAAGATAAATTAATGCATATGTCCACACAAAAACATGCACATGAATATTCATAGCAGCATTATTCATAACAGCCCCAAAGCGGAAACAACTCAAATGTCTATCAACTGATAAGTGGATAAATAAAATATGATATATACCTACAATGGAATATTATTTGTCAGGACAAAGGAATCAGGTCCCGATACACGTCATGATACCAAGGATCCTTGAAAATATGCTCGGTGAAAGAAGTCAGACACAGAGGACCACATATTGTATAATTTACTTAGGTCACATGACCAGAATAGGCAAATAAATCTATAGAGAAAATTGTAGGGGCGCCTGGGTGGCTCAGTCGGTTAAGCATCTGCCTTAGGCTCAGGTCATGATCCTAGAGTCCGGGGATCAAGCAGGGAGTCTGCTTCTCCCTCTCCCTCTACCCCTCACCCCGCTCGTGCTCTCTCTCTCTCTCAAATAAACAAATAAAATCTAAAAAAAAAAAAAAAGAAAAGTTAAAAAAAAAGTATAAATGAGTGGTTGCCCAGAGCTGGGAGATGGGTGGCGGTGAGACACAGTGGGTGACTGCCCGAGAGTACAGTGACCGTTTGGAGGGTGATGAAATGTTCTCAAGTTGATTGTGCTGATGGTTGCACAGCTCTGTGAATATACTAAACTACTGAATTGCACTCTTTTCTAACCCGCTGGATAACAACACCCTTTATTCAGCACCAGCAGTGCCCTGGGAATAGCACTAGGCTCTTCATCTGTCTTATGTTTTAAATTAATTAATTAATTAATTAATTAGTCTCCACACCCAGCAGGGAGCCCAATGCGGGGCTTGAACTCACGACCCCGAGGTCGACCCTGAGATCGAGTAGGATGCTCCACCGAAGGAGCCAGGGGCCCCCACCTGTTTTATGTCAACACTGAGATGCTCGTGTGGACTGCCCAGGACCGAGGGGCACGGCTCACTCCAGTGATGGTGCTGTCTGACCTGCAGTCCCCAGCAGCCGCAGGTCCCAGTTTTTGTTTCTTTGGCTGGGTTTATATACACTTTTGGGTGGCCAAGAGCCTCAGCGCCTCCACATCGCTCGGGCCCAGCAGCCCGGGAAGGTCACTGCCCCCGCCATCTTGTGAGCTCTGAATGGTACCCTGTAAACGGGTCAATCTATGATATGTGAATTATATCTCAAAAAAACTGTTACCAAACAGAAAACATAAAAAGGGAACCCAAGGTTACTGCTGGGTGCCAGGACATCTGGTGCCTCAAGATAGCCCAGCTGTGGGCGCCTGGGTGGCTCAGACGGTTAAGCGTCTGCCTTCGGCTCGGGTCATGATCCCGGGGTCCTGGGATCGAGTCCCGCATCGGGCTCCCTGCTCCTTGGGAGCCTGCTTCTCCCTCTGCCTCTCTCTCTCTGTCTGTCTCTCTTGAATGAGTGGATAAAATCTTAAAAAAAAAAAAATGTAATTAAAAAAAAAAAAAGATAGCCCAGCTGTGGTGTTGATCCCCTGGCCTCTCCCCCTAGTCATCGGATCCCTGTCTCCACATTACCTGGAAGGAAGAGCTGCTAGTCCCTTCCCTCAGTCCTTGTCCGAAGTCTCGTTTTTCTCTCCAACTGTGGGCTGGGGCTGGGTGAGACCAGTTGCTAGACTAGAGCCCCTTTGGCCAGTCTTGGCCCAAACTCCATCGAGACACTGTCTCCTCTGGCCAGCCCATGTGGGAAGGCAACCCTGCGCATCTCAGAGCCTGACTGCCAAGGGGTTCTGAGCTAATCCAAAGCAGAGTGTAGACAGTGCCCCTACTCACCAGCCCCCATCTGGCTCCTCAGAGCCACAAATTGAGTTGGGTCAGTTCCGAGGGAGGCTGTTAATGATAGGCCTTGCCTTTGTTTGGGATCTGAATTCTGGGGTCCTGACCCAGGATCACAGGAATAGGGGGGCCAGAGGCACTTCTGAGACTCAGTACCCCCAACCCAATCCTTGGATTTTATAATGGGATTGAGGCAGTGGAAAGAGAGACCCCTGTGTGTGCCCATCCACCAGTACCTGCCAAGCAACCCCCCAGCCCAAGGGGTGCTCCCAGCCCTCTGTGCAAGGGAGAAGACACCTAAATCTTGTAACTGCATGAATTCCCAGTGCTGCGGAAGAACCGACGAGAAGCAGAAGTTCCCTGTGTGCAGGAGTCATGGGCGGTGGGAGAAGAGCCAGCAGGCATCTCCACAGTGGTTAGGCATCAGAGCTGGGGTGGAGAGCCAGTTCCGCCACTCTCCAGCTGAGTGAGCTTGCTTAGGCTGCTTAAACCCTGCAAGCCTCAGTTTCCTTGTCTGTCAGGGCCAGGAGGGATAGGAAGAAGATAAACGGCTGGGTAGGAAGAAGAGGGGAGTGCCGACAGGAAGCTACGCCTATGTATCTCGTCCTCTCTTCCCTCACCCTGTTAGCTTCTCCAAGCCCTCGTGGGATTCCCAGGGGCCAGTCCTTGAGAAAAGAAAGTCACAAAAGAGATTGAAGAAACCCTAGGTGGGAATAGGCATGAGAATGATGGGCAAGCTCCCCTCCCAGCTGGAGAACTTCAAGGCTTGGCAGTCGCAGTGCGGGCACCTGGAAACCTTCTGCCCACCCCCTAGGTCCTTGCTCTGCAGCAGGCTTCAGATATGCAATCTGATGGCATCAGTCTCTCTATGCCAAAAATAAAACAAAACATGCACACACACCCCTAAAATCCCAGCAGGTTCAATCCAACAGGGAAGTATTCCACCTGTGAGTATTAACCTTCGAGTGGTGTTGGTCAAGTGTGTGGACCGGCACACACTTGAGTAGACGTGCCGCAGCTTGGCACAGAGCCTGGGACGTCCGGAGGCAGACCTTTGTGGCATTTTAAGGACAGGCAAAGGATGACCTTCCTGGAGGGCCACTGGTCGGCTACTTACTCTGAATCTGGGGGAGGGGTAGCCAGGCTGAGAGATACAGTTGCGGGATTTGAATCTCAGATCTATGACGAACAACACATCCCCCACCCGCTGCAGCAGCTCAAGCTGGTCAGCTAGGGATGACTTTTGCGAGGGGGTAGGGTGGGTTGGGGGGTGACACGATGTTGTCAGTGGGGAGGAAGGGTCCTGGGGAAATTGGGAGGCTGAGACGGGAGCCACTGAGATTGCTGACTCAGGGGCAAGCTGGCCAGGGTTGTGGGCTGGGGCTGGGGGCTGAGATCCTACACAGCCTGTTGCAAAATGCCATCTCCAAACGAAATCACGTGGTGTACACACGCTTGCATATGGTTGTGTGAGCCGGGTGAAGGGTGTGGGAGAACATACCCGTGTTACCCTTGGTCACGTGGGGCTGGGAGGAGATAGGCAAGGAAAGGGGTTGGAGCAGATGTAACAATGCACTTGGTCTGCATACCTTTGTAGTAACTCACTGCATTTGTTACAACTGGTATGATTTGAAAGATAGCAAATGAAGTACAAAAAATTAATCATTTACTAATCCTTTCTGTCCCTCCCTCCCCACATTGGCCTTTTACTTCCAGCCAGCAAATCCAGAAAGAAAACCAACCTGCTGCTATCGGCTATCGGCAGTACAGCCTGAAGCACGTAATGAACGCCCGGGAGGTAACTTACGTTGGGGTCCTCTGTGTGCTGGGCACCACGCATACGTCAGGCGCACATCCTCATCGAACTTTCTCCACCTGCAGTAGGCTTAGTACTTCATATTATAGATGAAAGATTTCGGCTTACGTAGGCGGAGTAACTTAACGAAGTAAGTAGTAAGGTTCACGTATTGGCTGAAGACCCAGGAGAAAACAGAATTCCCTTCAAAAGGGTTTAGCTCAGGAGAACTTCTTTTTCTTTTTCTTTTTCTTTATTTTTTTTAGATTTTATTTATTTATTTGAGACAGAGAGAGCGTGCGCACAAGTGTGGGGGGGGTAGGACAAAGGGAGAGGAGAAGCAGACTCCCTACTGAACAGGGAGCCCGACACAGGGCTCGACCCCAGGACCCTGAGATCATGACCTGAGCTGAGCTGAAGGTAGACGCTTCATCAACTGAGCCACCCAGGTGCTCCTAGCTCAGGAGAACTTCAGGAAGGGACTATTTACAGACTGGCCGACTCAGTGGTAAGAGAATTCATGAGGGATGTTGAAGACCCGGGACTAACAATAGCAGGAGGCCAGCACCACCCGGGGGGGACAGAGAGGCCCAAAAATGGGTGGGCAGAGAGGACAACGGGAAGGAATACCAAGGGAGCCCAGGTGAGCAGAAGGAGGGAAGAAATACCCCCAACCACTCTCCTCTCCTACCTTCGTGCCTCTCATTGGCTGACCCAACAGGAAGCCAGGGGGGTGCTGTCTGTAGGGGCTGGGAGGGGGGAGAAATGCAGAACCACCAGCGCAGACCGTGAGTGTGGAGCAGGAGCTGAACTCAGAATTCAGCAACTCTGAACCCTGGAGTCCTGCTGCTGCTCACACATACCCTCCAGCTCCCACACAGCACTGTGTATGTGGGGCCATGCTGCCAAGTAAGGACTCAAGCCTGAGTCTTTCCTGCTTTCTCTAGCCAGAATGCCCTCTTCTAAAGAATGGGCTGGGTGTTGGTCGGGACAGCCGCATCTGGCAGAGAAACGTGAGGCCTGTACCAAGCCTGACACTTGTGTGCATCCATAATCCCATGCTCACACTCCTCCTCTGCCAGGGACCACATTCCCCCTTCCCTTGGCCTTCCTGGGGGCATTCCACGAAGGACCATGTTTTGTTTATTGCTATACTGGCTCGATGTCTGGCACAAAAGAGACTCACAGTAATCGCTTATGGTGGAACTCAAATGTCTCTCCAAACTCCTTTTCCTCCGGGCCTTGGGTTTTTGTTTCATAGAGTGAGTTTTCCAGAAGCTTCTCTACCTTCTCTTGAAGATAACGAATGTGCTCTTTCCAGGCACTGATTCACTTGAGCTTCACAAAACACTTTATAGGGGGGTGCTATTAGAGCAACAGGTCACAGCTAAGAAAAATTAGCCACTGGAAGTTAAATGACTTGCCTGAGGTCACCAGTAGAAAGCATCGTCAGACCCAGGATTTGGTCTGGCAGCTCTCACCAGAGTCTGCTCTTAGCCTCTGCCCCACCCAGTCTCCCAGGGGACCTGCCTTATAACAGGCACCATTTTCTTTAACACTGGTGGGATGAAACCTGCCACTTCTGGTTTCTTCTGTGGCCTGGGGGCCCTAGCTTTCCCCTGCTCCTGTGAGCCAAGCTCCAGGCCTGCAGAGGCCAGCTCTCAGCAGTGGCTCATGCCGCCCCTCGCCTTGCTGTCAACTGCACAGACCATTTTAGGGGTCCACTCTCCTGGGAGAGATGCTGCCCTCTCTTAGTGTGCCTGGAGAGTGGGCCGGGAGGGGAGGGGGACTTTTAGTCCCTGCCTGGGCTGGGGGGAAGGGTGACTTCTGACTTGCTGGCTTTGACAAGAGGGAGGGAGACTGCTTTGGCAGGATTCATGACTCCACCCTCTATGTCCCTTTGCCTGTGAGCTCGGGGGCCCATCCCCACCTCCCCCTGCTTCCCAGCTGCACTGAGGAGTTCGTGGCCAGCTTTCCTCACTTCCTCCCTTTGGCCCCCTCTGCCTGCTGAGCCCCACGCCCAACCCTGTCCCCACCCCCGTCCCTGCTGCCCACCCCCACCCCCCTAACCCCCTGCCCCCAGGCCTGAGTTTAGGAACTGGAAAATGGGCTGGGACCAGGCAGCAAAGGGAGGCCTTGGCATTTGGGGCCAAGCCTGGGGTTAGTGGGGTGGATAGGGGTGGTGAGTAGAGTCCGGGAAGGAAACGCATAGGTGGACAAAGGAGGAAGAAAGCAGGAGACCTTGATCTCAGCGGTCTGGAACAGCATCTTTGCTGGAATTTGTTATTTACTGTTATTTACACACTTAGCATGTGCCAACCACTACCCTATTTATATACTTTCACTGCCAGTCTATAAAGTAGATATTAGAATCCCCGGGTTGCAAACAAACTGAGGCACAGTTAGGGGTCTGCCTAAGGACACATGGATTTGGCTAAATAGGGTTTTGAACCCAGCCCCATCCTCCTGTAAGCAAGAAAGAAGCTGAACTGGGAACCCCAGGGCAAATGGAGTAACCCCAAAGGAATGGGGGCAGGGGGAGGCAGGAAAACCAGCTGTCCCAGGGCCTCAGAGTGAGAAATTTGTGTTTATTGTCAGGGTCTCCACCAGGGACCATAGGCAGGAGAGGGTCCCAGCTTCTTGCGGGGCGGGGGCTGCTCCCCAGGCGCTGCCCTCTGCCACAGGGCTGGGGTCAGGACGGCGCTGGGCTCGAGGTGCCCACTGGGGAGGCGCGCGCCCCCAGGCAGGATGACAGACTCCAGAAGCCCTCCCTGAACAAAGACTGGGTGGGAGGCGGCCTGGTGTGTCCCCACCCCGCCTCCCCCAGCGCCTGCGGAGCCGCCACCACAGACAGCGAGGCGGAGCGAGCATGGCGGGGCCCCGGGCGGCTCCGCTGCCCCTCATCCTGCAGCTCACCAGCCTGGCCTTGGTCTCGGCGACGGGCAGAGGTAAGTCGGGGCGCCGAAGGCTCGGGGGCGGCCCGGCGGGACCCCGTTTCTCACTCAGCCCAGCCCCAGGGAAGGAGCTGAGGCCAGGCTGCCTCTCCCGACCTCCCGCCGCGGGGTGCGAGCGCCTCCCGGGCCGGCCTCAGTCCTCCCCTTCGGTGGAGGAGCCCGCGTGGGGGCGCGCACGGAGGCTGGGGCCCGGAGCCCGGGGCAGGGGGGGGGGGGGGCTTCCTGCAATGGCTCGGGAGGAATTCCTGCAGGCAGCGGTGGGGGAGAGGCTGCCCTGGAATCTGGGAGTCTGAAGTTAATTATTTGTCTTGAGAAGGGGAGGGGGGAAGGAGGCCCGCTATGGGAGCAGACCTTGAGTCTGTGTCTGGCCTTCTGGGGGGGGGGCAGGCAGGACTAGAGGGGTCAGTGCAAGGACTTGGCAGCCGGCTAGGGAGAGGGGAGCCGAGGACAGTTCCATGGGGAGCAAGCAGGCTCTGTGAAACAATCTGGAGCTCTTTCTGCCGGTCTCTCCAGGCAAGGGACTGGCCCTGTCTTCCCGGAGGGTCCCAAAGGACCCCCACCCTCTCCCCGACTCCCTTATTGTGCTGCTGAAGTAGACCTGGAGGTGTGGCCTGAGAGGAGAGATCGTGGGGGTGGGGGTGTCAAGCTGGGACGGAGGGTTTAAGATGCTGAGCCCTCATCTATTTTCAGCTGCCCTGCAAAGGGCGGGGAAGAACGCCACCTACAGGAGCCCTACCGAGTTCCAGGTGACGGGATACCCAGCTAGGGAGGGAATGGGAATGTGCACAAGAGGCTTGAGTGCCCGCATTTGTTGGGGGCGTTAGAACCTGGATGTGGGGAGTAGTGCGGCAGGCTGAAAAGATGGGTGGCGTTTGCAAAAGGTCACATTTGGACTTGCTGCTGGGAACCTTCAGATGTGTGACTTAGAGAAGTGGTGTCAGGTGGAGGCAGGGAGGACGGCTCTGACTTCAGCCTCCTGAGTGGAGAGAGGGGAGAGGGCTGGGGACAACCGGATAAGACCAGAGGCTGATGGGTTGGGGGGGCACAAAAGAGGGAAACCGAGCCCCAGATTGATATCAGAGTCCGTGGGGATGGCAGCAACAAAGCCAAGGAATTCGGGCCAAAGCAGGTTTGGAAGAAAGAAGATAATTTAGGTTTCAAATGAGACTCTCCAATCCCCGCTTCGGGGAGTGGGGGAGGGGAGTGGGTGACATAGTCCCCTGCCTCACAGGACTAGTGTCTACGAGAAACCCTTTTAGCCACCCCAGACCAGGCCTCATAATTCGCTGCCTCAGCAGGGAAGACCCTCCCCTCTCCCTCCTCCTCTTCCTCCTCCAGACCTTCCTCTGCCCACCCCCACCCAGAGGAGGGATCTGGTCTATCGGAGGTCTGTGGAGTCAGCCTACAGCCCCCCCCACCCCCATTTTTCACTTTTCTGACTGCACGGGAAGGATTCAAGTGAGGTGGAAATGGCTGTTCAACCCCAGGCCTGAACTCAGAGGAACCCCTTTCTCTAACATAGTGTCATCAAAAACCAGGGTTAGGCTGTCTTTGTTCAGCTTGGTGCCTTGAAAGCTAGTGGGGGCCCTGCTGACCCCTTCCCTAAACCCTTCAAGAAATGCAACCAAGTTCCACCTTCTGGAGCTCCCCCTGCCCAGTGTGGGGTCCTGTCTTCCAAACCCTGCAGGGGAGGAGGGGCACCCTGGGCCCCACCCCTGTCGACCTGCCCACCCCCCTTTCAGGGAAGGAGAGTTGGTCTGGGACGGTGCTGGAGGGAAAGCGTGGAAGGAGGAGAAGGGGAAAGGTGGACAAAAGGGACCCAGACAGCTTTCCCAAGTAGCAAGGACCTCTGTCAGATACAGACTGTGAGGTCCCGATGTGGGGTCCCGCGGCCCCGCCACCGCGGGCCTGGAAATAGAGGCAAGGCTGGGGCGGGGTGGGGGTGGAGCAGAGGGAGGAGCCGCCCCGCCCCTCGCTGTGCACCCGCTCCAGCTACAGCGCCTTCGCTGACGGGTGAGGACGGGCAGTTGGAGGGCCCGGGGCGCTCACATGGCCAGCTCCCTCCCCTGCACTGCAGCCCACACTGGCCCCTCCCAGCCTGACTGGTCAGCTCCGAAGGCTCACCCTGGCCAAGACCCTGCGCACATAAAGATGGGGGACCCTGACCCGCTCCCCATGGCGGGAGACCCCTGCAGCATATGGGAGGCTGCAGGGAGGCCCTGGCCTAGATACTCTCCCCATGGCCCCAGCAGGTCAGGGTCCTGGGGCTGATACCGACAGGGGTCCTTGCTACTTGGGAAAGCTGGTCTGGGTCCCTTTTGTCCACCTTTTCCCTTCTCCTTCCACGCTTTCACTCCGGCACCCTCACAGACCAAATCTCCTTCTCTGGAAGGTGAGTGGGCAGGTGGACAGGGGTGGGGCCCAGGTGCCCCTCCTCCCCTGCAGCGTTTGGAAGACGGGACCCAGGAAACCTTGTCAGCCCCTCACCCACAAGCCCACCTTGGATTCTTGTCCCCTTCAGGTGGGGCCATCCTCAGGGAGCCCCCTGAGCTTGCTGACATCCACGACAACGGGCAGCAGGGGCCTGTCCTCGCCTCAGCCCTTGCTGGGGCCCCCCACAAGCAGGGGCGCCCCCTGGAGGAACGGCTGGGAAGGCTGGAGGCCCAGATGATGGCGCTCAGAGAGCAGGTAGCGTGGGAGGCCGGTGGGTTTGTGCCGGGTAGGGCAGATCTTGCGTCCTTAGAGGAAAGAAGGGTTGGGCTGTGGGGGGGGGGGGCCGGGAACTGTAAAATAGAGTTTGGTTTTTAAATGCACATGGAGAAGTTCTTATATGAACGGTTCTTAATATTGATTCGTTCATACAAATGAAGAATCTCCAGAGTATTGGTTTCATCAATTTAGATGTTCATGTTCTTTCATGTATTTGGCCAACACTATGGAGCACCTACTATACATAAGGCCTCATCAGAAAGGATTTGGGATGGATAAAGGTCTTTAATGGTTGGGGAGAGGGGATTGGTCCACTTCTGTCCAAAGGAGAGGTCTGGGGGCCCCGGGCTCCCTTAGGAGCCTGTCCAGACTCCCGATCTTGAGAACTGTGGGTAAACTAGGTGCTGCCTGGAAGGGACCCACCTGTGCCCTGGAACAGTCAAATTGCCTTCTCGCCCTGCTCAGTCTTCACACCCCACATATCTGCCAGATGTGTCGGATGGGGTGGAGCTGAGCCAGCACCTCCTACCTTCCCCTCCGCCTCTTTCTCCCAGAACAAGGAGCTGCGGGTGAGGGTGAGGCGGCTGGAGTCCTGTGAATGCCGCCCCGCTTCTGCCCAGTGCTGGGGACTGGGGCGGGCCTGGCCCCAGGGCGCTCGCTGGGAGCCCGACACCTGCACAGCCTGTGTCTGCCGGGACGGGGCTGTGCACTGTGAGCCCAAGCCCGACCTGCCCCATTGCCATGGTGAGTGCCACTCTATCTGCCTGCCAGGACCACCTGGGCACCTGAGTGCCTAAGTGACGGCCTGTCTCCTCCCCAGGCTGCAGCCACAACGGTCAAGCCTATGGCAATGGGGAGACCTTCTCCCCAGACGCCTGCACCACCTGCCACTGCTTGGTGAGTTCCCATGACCCACCTGCATATCCCATACCTGTCCCCTTCACCTGCCTCACTTAAGTTACCAGTCACTGCAGCCTCGTGTGCTGGAAGTTGAGTGATGGGGTCTGCCCGCCCCTCCCCCAAAGCCCTGCCACCAGGGGCTTCTGCTGATTCCAAGTGGCTCTGTTTTCTGGAGCTCAACCCCCCCCCCACACACACACATGGTGGGGGGGCCCCAAGCCCCTCTGATTTGGGCTTGGCAAACAGTGGCATGGAGGGCAGAGGGCAGAGGGGATGGAGCTGCTTGTCTTCCTACATCACCCCCTCACCTGTGGACCCTCCCTGTCCCTGCTTATCCATCTGTCCCTGTCATCTACCCGCCTGGTCTCCCTCACTTGGCTCCACATCCACCTTCTTCCAGCCTTTCCCTCCTCGCTCCTCCATTGAGGAAGCTCTCAGTTCCCTTCCTAGGACCTCTCCATTCTGGGAACTTGCTGGCACTGGGAAGAGACGGTTTCTGGGGCTCCAGAGCAGCAGGAGATGATGGGGGTGGGGGTAGGATGTCTCTTTTCTGCCCTCGGACTGAGGGTAGCCCATGTACCCTGAGCCGCCTCAGCCTCTTGCTCCTCCACTGGGTCGCGGCCGGCCGAGGGTGACCTTTCGGGTCCGGAGGCCGGGCCCTCAGTGTTCTGACGCCATGCAGCCACCTGTCGGCTTCCCCACAGGGAGGGGTCGTAAACTGTACCCAGAAGCCTTGCCCAAGGGGACCCTGCCCGGAGCCGGGAGCATGCTGTCCACACTGTGAGCCAGGTCAGCCTCCCGCCAGCCCCAGCCCCACCTCCTGCACTCATTCTGGGGGCCCCCAGAGGCACCGTGTGCCCCCCCCCGCCACGTGCCCAGAGGGTGCCTGCCCACTCACTCTGGCAGTGGTTCAGGGAATTCAGAACTGAAGCACAGCCCGCAAATACGGACCCTGGCCTGTACAGAGCCTCTGTACGACCTTTTTCCTGCCCTCAGGGGGCTTCTAACCTAGTTGAGAAGATAAACGGAAAGCTAATACAACACAAGATTTAAGATCCAATAACCAGATTAAAAGAACTATAGGAGGGCAGTGTGTGGTTAGCTGCTGGAGGAGATGGTGGGAAGGCAGGGGGCTCCACTCAAGACTGTGTCCGGGCGGGTCATCTGAGCCACACCTTCAAGGGAAAGTGATTTCAGCGGAAGGAGACAGTACTCAATGGCCCTTTCGGGCACAAGAACAGGGTGGGGAGAGGTGTGTTGTAGGAAATCCGTCTGGAAAGGCCCAGTGGGAAGAGCCTGCTGTAAGCCTTGAGCTTGGACTTTCTTCTGGGGGCAATGGGGAGCCATTGAAGGCTGCAGAGCCAGAATGTGGCCTGTTCAAAGGAGTGTTGTAGGAATATTCATCTGGTTTGGGCTAGATGCGAAAGACCAGTTAGTGGGCTAGTACAGTAGTCATCTAGGCATGGAGCCAGGGAGTTAGGGATGGCAGTGGCTTCAGAGGGAGGGAGTGGTGCTTCTAAAGCACGGGCGACTGGTCAGATCCCAGGGAATGGTAGGAAGCTAGGAAGGCAGTGGTGCCAGGGCCGTGAAGAGAAGTGGGAGGAGATGGACGCGGTGGCCCTGCTGAGGGATGTTACTAGCTCGTAGTCAAGGAATAGGGTTGTCAGATTTAGCAAAGAGAATACGGGATGCCTTGTTAAACTGGAATTTCGCACATAAACAACACATACTTTTTTAGTGTAAGTATGTCTCCTGCAATATTTGGAACATACTTATACTAAAAAAAAGTATAGATTGTATGGAATTCAAATTCAACTGAGCATCCTATATTTTATCTAGCAGAATATCAGCTGGTCGTGTGAAGGGTGGGTCAGGGGCTCAGGGGACCAGTGGGGTCTGGAAATGGAGCCTGGGAGTCTTGGCCAGAGATGAGGAGGGGAGTCTCTGGAGCTGATGGATCTCAAAGACAAGGGACACACACACACACACACACACACACACACACACACACACACACGCACATGCCCTCATGCATGCACGCACACACGCGCACACGCACAGAGCTTTCAGGATATGAGGTGCCTCGAGGCCACTGCTAGCTCGTATATCTTCGGTGAAATTTTTTGAAAAGGCACCCTTTCCTCAACACTTCTACGGTAAAATAATGGAAATCTACTGATTATGTTTGAGTCAGACACTTGACTGCCATCTGCTGGAAACTTGTAGTAAGTATAAAAATCTCTGGTTATCGCCTGAATGGTGCCCTTTGATGTTTTGCTCCAGTACTATGGGTCTCTTACTCGGGGGCCTGGCCCCGGTTTTACAGGCTGCCCTGGAGGCCACAGGGCTGGGGAAACGTGGCATCCAGAGCCCTGTGTCATCTGCACCTGCCAGGTAAGGGAATCAGAGCCCAGCCCCGGCCACCACGCACATCCCTGATGCTCGGCATACCCCCGGCCTGGCAGTGTCAAGCCCAATCGGGGGGCCAGACAGAGCTGCTGCCGCCCCCCAGGCGTCGAGGCTGCAGCCTGCTAGGCCCCCTTGGCCAGCAGAGTAAGTGAGCGTGGGCAGTGGAGAGGGAGGGAGGGCTCAGTGTCTGCCCTGCAGGCAGGGACCGTGCGGTGCCAGGGGCCCTCATGCTCAGAGCTCAACTGCCTGGAGAGCTATACCCCGCCTGGGGAGTGCTGCCCCGTCTGCCGGCCAGGTGACCTCCCGCCCTGCCCTGCCCCTCCACCCCCTCAGCCCCCGAGGGTCCAGTACCTACTTGGGGTCATGCCCTCCCTTGGTGATGTCCACTCACCCTGCTCTCTGCTGACCAGCCTGTCATCCTGGCAATCCTCCCCAGGCTGTGAATATGAGGGGCAGTCCTATGAAGAGGGGGCCAACTTCCTGTCCAGCTCCAACCCTTGTCTCCAATGCTCCTGCCTGGTGAGTCCCACCATCACCCCTTTGTCCAGGCCCTGCTCCTCCTTATTTACTCTCTGCCCCACCTTGGGCCACCCCTGCTGCTCTTTCATCCCCTCATGTACCTTCCAAGGCCTGCTGCCGGTGAGGTTCCCCTCCATCCCGTCCCTGAGCCCCACAGCCCCCCCAAGGGTGTCGGACCCTTGCCCACCCCGCCCTCTCTGGGAGCCAGCTATCTGTGCATTACAGAGCGGCCTGGTTCGCTGTGTGCCCATGAAGTGTCCGCCCAGCCCCTGCCCTGAGCCGGTCCCAAGGCCTGGGCGCTGCTGCCCGACCTGCCAAGGTAAGAGCCCTGACCCTTCCCTGGTGGAGCTCCCGGCGGGGAAGTCACGCCATCTCTTCCACAACAGAGCTCATTCTGCTGGCTCTGACCTGGGGGGTTTGGTCAGTGGGGGAGCGATGCCCGGTCAAACCTGCTCTGGAGCCGAGGTGCCTGGGCTCAGATTCTGCCCTTGCCATGTCATGGCTGTGTGCCTCTGAGGGAGTTACTCCGTGCCTCAGTTCCCCATTTGTGAGGTGTGGATAATGACATTCTTTTTTCTTTAAAGATTTTATTTATTTATTTGAGAGAGAGAGAGAGACAATGAGAGAGAGAGAAAGCACATGAGATGGAGGGAGGGGCAGAGGGAGAAGCAGACTCCCCGCCGAGCAGGGAGCCCGATGCAGGACTCGATCCCGGGACTCCAGGATCATGACCTGAGCTGAAGGCAGTCGCTTAACCAACTGAGCCACCCAGGCGCCCGGATAATGACATTCTATACCCTGATAAATGTTGACCATTATTACCTACTCTGGGCACGGAGGACACAGGCGGGCCCTCCAGGCAGACCACTAGAGGGTGATGCTGAGTCGCACACCAGTGCTATCGCAAAGGCAGGATGAGAATCAGGTGCCAGGTACTGTGGAAACTCAGAGGAAGGAGACCCAATCCAACCTAGACACAGGAAGGAGAGCGTCCCGGAGACAGCGTGTCCTGAGTGAACCCTCAGGATAAAGAGCAGTTAGCTAGGTGAAGGGAGGAATTAAGGCAGAGGGCATCTCAGGAAGAGAGGACAGCTTGCACAAAGGCGTGGGACTGACAGTGTGAGGTGGGTGTGTGTTGGGGGTAAGGTGCAAGCACACACGAATGGCCAAAGCCTGCAGTGAGAGATGCGGGGAGGCTGAGAGCAGGGGGAGGAGGGCGTGGCCGCGCTGGGTCCTGGGAGGCCCGGAAGGGCAGGCTAAGGAGCTTGGGTCTTACCCTGTCTGGTGCCCTGGGAGCCCCCAGGAGCCTAGGCAGAGGCATGACGTGGTCTGGTTTGGGCTCAGGAGAGAGCCCCCAGAGGGCATGTGGAGGAAGGTGGGGGCAGCCTGAAGCCGGCAGCCAGGCAGGCTGCCACTAGGCTTCCTCTCTGCCCATCTTCACCCCCACCCCAGGCTGCACAGAAGGTGACTCTCACTGGGAGCATGGCCAAGAGTGGACTGCTCCTGGGGACCCGTGCCGGATCTGCCAGTGCCTGGTGAGCCCCGCCGCTGCTCCCACACCCCAGGCCCACCATATTCATTTCTTCATTTCACTGAGCACGTCCCATAGGCCCTGGGAGGGGACAGAGGTGGAGAAGACCTGATCCTGGGCTCTGTGAGGCGGGGGCTTGGGGGATGGGGCTGTGCCTGTCTGTGTGCCAAGTTCTGAGCATATCAGGTGTGCAGCATGGATTTATGAAGGTACTCAAAGAGCTCGCAAGCTCCAGGAGTGAGACAGGGCAGGATAGGACAGGCAGCAACAGCTCCGGGGAGAGAGAAATGCAGATTTCCTCGAGCCATCTAGAACTGGGCTGTCCAATCTGTAACCTACTGCGTGTAGCCACTGAGCCCTGGAAATGGGGCCGTCCAATCTGAGATGGGCTGGAGTGTAAAATATGCATGGGATTTTAAAGACTTAATATGAAAGAAAAGAATATAAATTACCTCATTAATACTCTATGTTGATTGTATGTTGAAATAACTGTTGGATATATTGAGTTGAATGGAGTATCTTAAAATTTAGTTTTATCTGCTTCTTTCTACTTTTTTGAAATTTGACTACTAGAGTATTTAAAGTGACTTGTGACTTGTGTTATGTTAGCACAGATCTGGAAAATCTTCTTGGGAGGGATGGGTTTAGGCCCTAAAGGGTGAGTAGAATTTAAGCAGGGAGAAATGAGGAAAGACACTCCAGGTGCTATAGACTGAATGTTTGTGTTCCCCCCCACACACCCAGCCCAATTCATATGTTGAAATCCTAACCTCCAAGGTACTGGTATTAGGAGGTGGGGCCTTTGGGAGGTGTTTAGGTCACGAGGGTGGAGCCTTTGTGAAAGGGATTAGTGTCATTGTAGAAGGGACCCCAGAGAGCTAGCTCCTCCTCTCTTCAGCCACGTGAAGACACATTGAAAAGACAGGTGTCTAGGAACCTGGAAGCAGGTCCTTACCAGACACTTCTGGCACCTTGCTCTTGGACTTCCCAGCCTCTGGAACTGTGAGAACTAAATTTCTGTTGTTTATAAGCCCCCCAGCCTATGAGATTTCACTTCAGCAACCCAAATGGTTGCACCCACCCCCTCTGCAAGGATGTGCTCCCCATCCCTGCTCACACAGACCACCCTCCCCAACACCTGTGAGAAGAGTGACTGGCTGTCCACTTATGGGACTGGCCGTGGAGGGCCCCGATGCAGGTGTGAGCTCAAGGGGTGGGGTCTGGGTGGGAAGGGCCGTGGGGGGTAACAGCCACTACAGTCGGATTGCCAGCTTCCAGAGGTGGAGGTCACACCAGGCACCGCATCTCATTTCATTCCCATAACAGGCTATGGGGACAGAACTATATTTTTTTAAGATTTTATTCATTTATTTGAGAGAGAGAGCACGAGCAGGGGGGAGGTACAGACTCCCTTCTGAGCAGGGAGCCCGATGTGGGGCTTGATCCCAGGACCCTGGGATCATGACTGAGCCCAAGGCAGACGCTTAACGACTGAGCCACCCAGGTGCCCGAGGACAGAACTATTATTGTCTTTTCTCAGATGGGTAAACTGAGTCACAGAGTGCTTCAGTAACATTCTGGGTTATACATCTGTATTAGTTTCCTAGGGCCACCATAACAAAGTAGCACAAACGGATTGGCTTAAACAACAGAAACGTATCGTCTTGTGGTTCAAGAGATCAGAAGTCCAAGATCAAGGTGTCAGCCGGTTTGGTTCCTTCTGAGGGCTGTGACGGGGAATCTGTTCTAGGCCTCTCTCCTAGCTTCTGGTGGTTTGCTGGCGATCCTTGGCATCCCTCAGCTTCTCCCTTCATCTTTGCATGTTGCCCTCCATGTGTGTGTGCGTGTGTGTGCGTGTGTGTGTGTTCAAATTTCCCTTTTTCACAAGGACACAGTTATTGGAGGGGCCATCCCACTCCAGGATGACCTCATCTTAATTAATTACATCGGCAATGACCCTGTTTCCAAATAGGCCACGTTCTGACACGCTGGCGGTTAGGACTTCGACCTATGAATTTGGGGGGGGACACAGTTCAACCCGTAACAATATCTAATAAGTGGATCGCAGGGACTCAATTGCTGTTTCTGCCACTTGACGGAGCTCTAACCGGCCCCTTCCCCTGCCCCTTCCGCCCCCTCCGCCCCCTCCCAGGAGGGCCACGTTCAGTGCCGCCAGCAAGAGTGCACCAGCCTGTGCCCGTACCCTGCGCGGGCCCTGCCAGGCACCTGCTGCCCGCTGTGTGATGGTGAGTCAGTGAGCGGCGCCTGAGGCGGGCGTTCAGAGAGCCCACGGTCGGCCCAGCTCGGGCTCCCATGAAGCCCAGGGCCAGGATGTGCAGCAGTGTGCGTGTGTTGGGGGCGTTCCTGAGGAGGGTCTGAGGCACCCTGTTCCCCAACAGGCTGTTTCCTAAACGGGCGGGAGTACCACAGCGGAGAGCCGGTGGGCTCTGGGGACCCCTGCTCACACTGCCGCTGCGCTGTGAGTGTGGCTGCCTGGCAGGGAGGGGCTGGCTCCCAGGCCTGCCTCTCGGACGCTGACCAGGCCTTATCGGCAGAATGGGAGCATCCAGTGTGAGCCTCTGCCCTGCCCACCTGTGCCCTGCAGACACCCAGGCAGGATCCCTGGGCAGTGCTGCCCAGTGTGTGATGGTGAGCTGGGGACTCAAGTCACCTGAAGAGGGGCAAGCCCTGGCCCCGGAGAGGCTCGGGGGTGGGACCTATAGGAAGCCCCTTGCACTACGGTACGGGAGAAGGCCTTGATAAGCCTGAGCTCCCGTCACCACGCCCCCACCTCCCCTTCTCATGGCCAACTGGGCCCCGGGATCCTGGAGGTAGGGGAGCCGGGCACATCAGGGTGGGCGGTGGCTGCCTCGAGGTGGTGTGAGGCTTCCCCGCAGCCTCCAGCTCTGTCCCCCGCCCTGGGCCTCCTGTCCTCCTGTCCAGGCTGTGAGTACCAGGGACTCCAGTATCAGAGTGAGGAGACCTTTAGACTCCAAGAGAGTGGGCGCTGCATCCGCTGCTCCTGCCAGGTAGCCAGTCCCGCCCTCTCATGCCCCAGATCTGTGTCAGCCCTTGAGGACCCTCAGCCAACGTCCCTCCTAGGCTGGCGAGGTCTCCTGTGAGGAGCAGGAGTGCCCAGTTGCCCCCTGCACGCTGCCTGCCTCTGGCTCCCAGCTCTGCCCAGGTAGGTGTGGGGAGGGGGAGAAGGAGGAACAGCTTCACAGGAGGGCTGCGTCCAGCCGCTGCAGATGGAAGGGGTTCCTTCACAGTGAGGGGGGCACTGCAAGGCCCACCAACCAGTCCGGTGTGTGTTCAGAGGCCACCGTGGGGATGGCAAAGCCAGGGTCCAGTGGTCTGGGAAGGTCAGGTATGGCTGGAGGCGTCCAGGTTGCCCTGGTGACAGCCCCCTTCGCTCTAGCCTGTGTGCTCGATGGAGAGGAGTTTGCCGAGGGGGTCCAATGGGAGCCTGATGGTCAGCCCTGCACGGCCTGCGCCTGTCATGATGGCGTGCCCATGTGTGGGGCGGTGCTCTGCTCCCCAGCCCCCTGCCAGCACCCTACCCAGCCCCCCGGTGAGTGCTCCACCCCGATCTGGCTTTCTTCCCCCGCTTTGTCCAGCCCACCTCAGCTCGCTGGGCTCTGATCAGTCTGCCCCACCCAGGCGCCTGCTGCCCCAGCTGTGAGAGCTGCACCTACCAGGGCCAAGTGTACGCCAACGGGCAGAACTTCACAGACGCAGATAGTCCTTGCCACACCTGCCGCTGCGAGGTACCTCCTCAGGCTTGTGCTGCCCTGCTGAGCCCCTCCTGGAGCCCAACCCCATTGCCCTCTCCCCTGCTCCCAGGAGGGGACTGTGAGGTGCTCCTTGGTTGACTGCCCTCCCACAACTTGTGCCAGGCCCCAGAGTGGACCCGGCCAGTGCTGTCCCAGGTGCCCAGGTATGTGCTTCTTGCACCTGTCTGGCTTGGGGGCCCTGGACCCAGCTCTCCCAGGGCCCCCTGGGCTCACCAGATACCTTAGAAAACAACAGCCTTCCGAATTGTTTCCAGTCGGACACAGCTTGGAACTCTCTGGAACTCACAGAGTATGGGCGGGAGGCAGAGTAGAGATTTGTTTATCCCTTCGTGTTACTCTGTGACTCTTTCCTTCCATTCTATATTTCCTCTTCCAATCCCCCCACCAGTCAGATACATTTGCATATCGTTCTGTATAAAGCAGGTTCATGCAACAAACATTTCGGTCTGGCATGCGGAGACTGGTGCTGGCATGCAATGTGACCCGAGTCCTGCCCTGGTGGAGAGTCTGTGTCAGGGTGGGTATGACAAACACACGCACCTGCACACATGAGCTCCCTGGCTCGTCCCCCTCAGAGGCAACACACATGCCTGCAGGTAAATGGGCTCAAATACACACACACACACACACACACACACACACACACACACACAAGCGTGTGCTCAGAGAGCTACCCACGCCTGCCTACACAGACCCTCCGTCACTCTCTCCACGGGGCTTCCTCATGGCCTTTCCTCAGTGGCTCTGGACTCCGAGGATGGCTGGACACCCGGCCCAGCCCTAGAACTGTCAGGCCTTGCCGCCACTCCCGCCCCTCCCCCTGCCCCAATGCTCAGACTGCATCCTGGAGGAACGAGTATTTGTGGATGGCGAGAGCTTCTCCCACCCCCGAGACCCCTGCCAGGAGTGTCAATGTCAGGAAGGCCATGCCCGTTGCCAGCGTCGGGCCTGCCCCAGGGCCCCCTGTGCCCACCCGCTGCCTGGTCCCTGCTGCCAGAATGACTGCAATGGTGAGGTGGATGGGATGGGGGGTGGGAGCTGTCTCCTGGGATGGCTTGGTCCCCTCTACGGGCTTTTAGGGCTGCAAGGGCAGCATACCCAGGGAGGCGTAGGGCCCCTCCCGGGCCTATAGCTGCCCCATCCCCCAGGCTGTGCCTTTGGCGGGAAAGAGTACCCCAACGGAGCGGACTTCCCTCACCCCTCCGACCCCTGCCGGCAGTGTCGCTGTCTGGTGAGTCCACCCCCGCCCCGGGGAGGAGGGGCGGGACGTGGGACACCAGGCGCGGTGCCCCAGGGTGGCCGTCAGGAGGCGCGGGGATCTCCTCCGCCTCCCGCCGCTAATCGGGCCTGGCGTGGTCCCCCTGTTGCAGAGCGGCAGCGTGCAGTGCCTCGCCCGCCGCTGCCCTCCGCTGCCCTGTCCCGAGCCGGTCCTGCTGCCCGGAGAGTGCTGCCCGCAGTGCCCGGGTAGGAGGCGCAGCCCTCGGGCAGATCCCGGCCGGGAGAGGGCGGGGAGCCTCCGGAGGCAAGCCTCTCCCGGGAGCCCTGACGCGCGCTCTCCCCTGCAGCCGCTTCCTCGGGCTGCCCGCGGCCGGGCGGCGGGGTCCCGGCCCGCCACCTGGAGCATTTCTCCTTGCCCGACGACCCCTGCCGCCTCTGCCTGTGCCTCCACGGCTCCGCGTCCTGCCAGCGGCTGCCCTGCCCGCCTGCGCCCTGCGCCCACCCGCGCCAGGGGCCCTGCTGCCCCTCCTGCGCCGGTAACGCCTGGGCCGCGCCCCCACCGGCCCCGCCCCCTGCCCGCTCCGACTCTGCCCCTGAGCCCCGCCCTACCTGGTGCCCTCTTACTCGGCGCCCCCCTTTCTCCAGCCCTGCCGCGGCGCCATCCCAGTATCCCCCTCCCTCCAAGCCCACCCCTCCCGCATCGGGGTTCTCA